>NC_141136.1:91427302-91747719 GCF_053477565.2 Lygodium microphyllum | reverse complement strand
TAACTAAGGACAACTCAACTAGGAGCTTCTATTAGGTGAGAAATCCTGTAGCCTGATCATCAAATAGTTTCTTTTAGCACATTGGATCTTTTAGCCTCTTATTTTCCATAGTCAAGTGTGTAAAAAGGAGGGAGCTGAGCATAGTGGCCCAAGGAGAACATGGCATCGGCCTCAGGTCCTGTCTCGGTACCCAAGAACCTACCAAACCCTCACAAGGTGGCACTGAATCCTTTTCTAACGCTCACTTTTATTTTCCCTTCAACCTTCTTGTATTCTTTGGTTTTTCAACTAGATGCCACCCCTGGAAAGACAAGGCATCGGCCTTGAGTCTTGTCTCGTCCTAAGAACCTATGAGGCCTTCGCAAGGCGATAAAAAAAAGCTTAATGATTTTTCTTTCTTTCCTTTTCTATTTTTATAGGGGTTAGAACCCATTTTTACACACCTTCGTATATTCATATATTGTCTTTCAAATATTTAGAGTTTTTCTTCTTTGCAGCATCATTTTTTCTGGTAAGCTTTCCTAACTGCCCCACAACTAACAAGGAACTCCTAAAACAGCTCCCTAGCAGGTCAGCAGAATAGGGTCACTAGAGCTCTTGTCTAAAACAGGTCTTTGAGTACTTGACAGTGCCTTTGCAGGAGGCAATGACTACTCAGACTTCCCCTAGACATACAGAGCCTAAACTTGGGACTTCATGCCTTGAGTGCCGGTCCCCAACAAACAAAAGAAAGTAACCCTTACATGCACATATATCATTAATTGCTTAAGGGAAAAGACTCAAAAAGGGGATGAAACCACTTGGAATGGCCACAAGAAGCTCCTTTGTAGCAAAGGCTCTCTCTAGAGACTTCGTCAACCCGTATGATGGAATCACTAAAACAAAAAGACCATTAACTGTACCTGAACCAAACGGACATAGGGCCCTCTTGGCCTAATGTAGTCTGATCATAATATCCAAAGCAACCAGCCTTCCTAGCCTAAAATAGATAGGTCATTCTAATCCATACAATACATGGTCTCTTTGGCATATATATCACATCCTATCAAACTAACCAAGATACCAAGGATAGCATACACTAGGATGGCTAGCCCCTTGCTACTCATGCCACATAGCTCAAGGCTTGATCTTAGGCTTTTGCAAATCCACTAACCCAAGCCTTTCTATTGATAGAACCTTGATATGCCCTATCCTTCCTTGGATACCATTGGCTAGGTGAATGACATCATTGGGCTCGCATGTCTCACATTTATTGTCATCCAAATGAACTGGTCATTCAAGTGGCTTAGAGGTTCCTTTGGCAGAAAGAATCACAACTTGTTGCTCATTCAAACATTCCCTATTTGGGTTTTGACATAGGTCAATGTTGCAACCAAAACTAGGTAGGGTTTCAATCTGAGACCCATCACATGACTATATCCTAGGGCGGTGCATATTGTCAGATGTATCATTATGGCCTTTTATCACACCTACGTGGGAATTGATCACAATATATCCGCATGGTGTTATTGACCTTGTATCTAACGCACCAGCCACATTTTGAGAGATCTTGGGTTTCCAAACCCATCTCAAATCCCTTCTTACATTCTTCAGTTGCCTTGACTGCCCACATTGGTCTAATGGACTCACTATGGATTTATTGCTATAGCTAGATGGCCTCACATCCTTACGACTGCTGCATAGATCGGATGCCGTATGCTTGCGTAGTGAATGCCAGAAGGTCCCCAATAACAAAAGAACTCTACCTTTTGCACAAAACTCAAGGTAAAAAGCATGCACGACATGAACAAGAGACCAATTGGGTGCAATCTCCCCCCATGCCTTGTGTGAGCGCTCCACAAAGCATGTATTTTATATATTAATCATCTTCAAGCTCAAATAATAGCCCAAATTACAAAATAGCATGCTTTTGGCTTTTGAGTTTGTTTTAGCACAAAATAGAAATAAAGCTAATGGGCGGGCGCCCAAAGAGTCAGGCATACCCAATACAATGTCCAAATACAAATATCATAATCGTGCACCCATGCGCATACAAAATAATAAATAAATATCCAACACCTCAATAAATAGGCGCGACAAAATATAGGTGCCATGCCTAAGGTATGCACCCATCAAAATATAAGTGATAACTCGAATACTCGCTATCCTCCAATGCTTTCCTCCGCCACTGCTGCTATCTCTACACATCAACTGAAGCATTCACAATCATTAGTAAAATAATACAATTAAACCGACAAAAGTGAATACCTAGTAGTCTTCAGCTACATAAATAAATCAACTGGTTAGAAATCAATCCTAACCTTAATTTATTACGAGTGCGCACTCTAAACTCATAAACGTTTATTAATTTAATATGTATTTTGTGGAATCACCCGCTATGGAATCACCCATGTACACACTAAATTAATGAAACGCCTGAAAAGGATAGGCGTCCTCATCAACTTCTCGCACAAAGAATCCACTTTGTGTATGAGCCCCGGTCAACAAAGTTTACAGAATCCACCGTAAAACCTCACGGAATCCACTGTGAAATAGGCCTCCCGGCATCATACCCCCGGGGTGGGATAACAATTGACCTCAATTGCTATTAGCTCAATGTGGAGCTAGCAGAGTGGGGAAAGAATTTAAGTCTCTAGCGTGCATCCATTGGGCTTCCTCTACATGATGGTTCTTAAACTTGACTAAATATCTAGAATATCTTCGGCCAGTTCTAGTGGTCATAAAGTCAGTATCTATGATAGCTTCAGGTTCAAGTATTTCAGTCTCTTCATCTAACAAAGGTGGGTTTTCATAAATAGGGTGTACAGGTAATTCGCCTCTAAAGGGTCGTAATAAACTAATGTGAAATGTGTTGTGAATTTTCCAGTGAGGTGGTAATTCTAACTTGAATGCATTGTCATTAATTTTGTGAATAATCTTAAATGGTCCATAAAATCTAGGTGCTAATTTCACAACTGGATGTTTATCTACACTTTGTAATCTACATTTTTCTATTCTCAACCAAACATAATCATCAACTTTGAAATTCATTGCTTGTCTTTTCTTATTGGCTTGTTTGGTATATGATTGCTAGGCTTTGGCAATCATGTCTTTAACCTCATCAAAAATAGTAGCGTGCATAGTAGCAATATCATCAGCACTCTGAATTCTATTTGATAAAGATGCAATAGGTGTAGACAATCTATAACCATAAATCACTTCAAATGGTGCTTTCTTTGTAGATGTGTGTGGTGTATTGTTATATGCAAACTGCAATAAATGCAAATGTGTGTCCCATGTCTGTGGTTTAGAAATAGTGTAAGCACGTAAAAGATCTAGAATAGTACTGTTAGTGGCTTCTGTTTGTCCATTAGTTTTAGGATGAAATGCAGATGAAAAATCAATTTTTGTTCCTAGGTTAGCAAACAAAGTAATCCAAAAGTTGTTACAAAATCTAGAGTCACGATCAGAAATAATAACTTTTGGTAATCCATGATTAGTGAAAACAGATTTCAAAAACAATTGTGCTGCCTGAGATGCTATTAAAGTTTTCTTACATGGAATGAAATATGCTTGTTTACTAAACCTGTCTACTACAGTCCAAATCATGTCATGGTTAGCTTTAGTATTAGGTATACCAGTAATAAAATCCATAGAGATCTGTTCCCATGGTCTTGATGGAATAGATAAAGGCATAAGTAATCCATACTATTTACCATGATGTCTCTTAACTCTTTGACAAATCAAACATTCAGAAACAAAGTTAGATACATCAATGTCCATATGTGGCCAATAAAAATCTTCAGTTAATGTACATAAAGTAGATATGATACCTCTATGACCTTGGTATGGAGGACAATGAATCTCATTCAAAACAAAAGATCTAAATGGAATTGTAACACATAATCTCTTTTCATAAAACATGAATCCATCATTATAAGACAGTGAATCAATAGGAATCCAGTTATTTCCAACTAATTTATTCCAATCAGCATGAAAAGTAATGTCCTGATGATAAGTATCTTTCATAGGAGTTAGAGAATCAAATGATATAACATAAATATTATGAATGGTGGGTCTTCTACTTAATGCATCGGCCACTACATTTTCTTTACCTGGTTGTGTAAGAAGTTGGGAATAGTTAGAATGTTGATAATATGCCATGTCACACAGACATTGGTATATAAGGAGAGAAGTTGTAATTTTTCACATCTTTTTGACATATCAATACAATTACAATCTTTCTCTCCCTTCTTGCTCACAGCTTCTTGTCAAGATTGTGGGAGAGAAGGAAGGAGTCTCACTTGTAGCTTTCTTGCTTGCACAATGGGGGAATACACACAAGGGTGGAGGTTGAAAACAGTTTTCGTCTTCTTAGTTGTGGAAGCCAAAAGAACTCTCATACAAAGAAATAGAAGAACCCTATATATGGGTCTCAAACCAAACTCAACTAACTAAGGTGGCATACTAACTCAGCCACGAACTAGAGTAGATAAGGATAGCTGTCATCTAGCTATTATTCATGGGCGGTGTACCAACCGCATCTACAACTGACAAGTCGGTGACATAAATGCACAACGGTCACCCTGGCATATCACGAGTGGAGCTCGATATCTCAACACTCCCCCTCAAGCTCAATCCCAATTCCTGCACACCAAGTAGGTCTCTGAACTTGCGCAGCTTCTCTGCGCCCAATGCCTTCGTAAATATGTTAGCTACCTGATCCTCTGTGCTGACATAAACTAGATCAATAAGACCTAGTAAAACCCTCTCCCGCACATAGTGATAATGCACCTCAATGTGCTTTGTTCTAGCATGATAGACTGGGTTATTTGCCAAGTGTATACTGCTCATGTTGTCACAATAAATGACAACTGGCCCATCTGTAGGGCTGATGCATATCATAAAGTAGCTTATGCAACCAAGCTACCTTACATGCAGTCATTGCAACACCCCTGTACTCAGCCTCTGTGCTCGACAAGGCAACTGTAGGCTGTTTCTTGCTGCTCCACGTGACTGCAGCACTCCCAAAAGAGAACAGGTACCCACTGATAGATCGTCTATCAGAAATACTACCAGCCCAATCAGCATCAGTGTATCCATGCAACTGTATCTGAACCCCAGTCTCATAAAATAGTCCATACTGCAATGTGGACTTCACATACATGAGTATGCGTCTAGCCGCATCCAAATGCGGTTTCCTTGGAGCCTGCATAAACTGACTTACCAATCCAACAGCATAGCTCAAATCTGGCCTGGTAATAGTCATATAAATCAAGCTTCCTACTATGCGTCTGTACATACTAGGGTCTTCCAGAAGCTCACCTGCATCTGTGCTCAGCTTCACATTCTGCTCCAAAGGAACTGAAATAGGCTTACAGCCTGTCATCCCATATTTGGACAGCATGTCCAATCCATACTGCCTCTGCAAGAGCTGTATCCCACTTGGTGATCTAATCACCTCAATGCCCAAGAAATAACGCAGCTCTCCCAAATCCTTCATCTCAAACTTCTGCTTCAATAGCATTTTCACATGAAGGATATCTTCATCATTGTCACCTATCAAAATCAAATCATCAACATAAATGACAAGTAGCATAATACCTTTCTCTGTTTTTCTCACATAAAGTGAGAAATCTGCCTTGGAAATCTGAAAGCCAATAGTGACAAGATACTGTCCTATCTTATCAGACCATGCTCTAGGTGCTTGCTTCAAGCCATACAATGCTTTCTTCAACCTGCAAACAAACTCAGGATGAACAACATGCACATAACCTGGTGGCTGCTCCATATATACCTCTTCTTGCAAATCACCATGCAAGAAGGCATTCTTTACATCCATCTGATGTAAAGACCATTCCTTTGATGCAGCCATAGCAATGACTGCTCTTACAGTTGCCATCCTTGCAACTGGACTGAATGTTTCTTCATAATCAATGCCATATGGTTGTGCATACCCCTTGACTACTAATCTTGCCTTGTATCTGTTCACAGAACCATCTGCATTGTGCTTCAACTTATAAACCCACTTACAGCCAATTGCATTCTTACCTTTAGGCAAAGGTACCAATTCCCATGTAGCATTTTCTTCTAAGGCATCCATTTCCTCACCCATGGCTTTCTCCCATTTTTCTTTTCCCATGGCTTGCTCAAAAGAAGTGGGTTTTGGTTCCTGTATCACTTTGACCATATATGCATAGTGAATGGCTATAAATCCATCATATTTCAGCCTATCCACAGGATACCTAGCTCTGGTAGACCTGCGCAAAATAGGTTCACTCCCAGGTGCTCTCAAAACATCCCTGGTCTTCCTTACTCCAGGTGTAACAATAGAAGGAATACCCAACTCATCATCAATGCTCTGTTCTGAGCCACTGGATTCACCATCCACATAAGAGTGACCTGCATTCACATCAAACATGGGCTGATCAACCTTCTCTTTTCCTTTTTGTGATACCTGCATACCACTATCTGCATTGCTTTGAGAAGATTCTCCTGATCTCAATCTACCTGTCCATGGCGAAGAATGTAAACCACTGCTAGAGGATGCTCCAGGTCCACTAATATTTTGTGACTGCTGCTGTGAATTCTGTGCAGCATTACCATTTTGTGCTTCTACATCATCAATCACATTTACTGGTTTATACCAGCTACTCATCTCATAAAAAACAACATCTTTGCTCATTGTAAACTTACGAGTAGAAGGATTATAGCATCTATACCCTTTTTGCTGCAGAGAGTAACCAATAAAGATGCACTTCTCAGCTTTTGGATCCAACTTGGATCTCAACTCATCTGGCACATGTACATAGGCAATGCAACCAAAAATTTTCAAATGAGAAATATCTGGTTTCCTACTAGTATACCTCTCCTCTAGAGTCATCCCATGTATTGCTGCAGTGGGAGTCCTGTTCATTATGTAGACTGTTGTAGCAACTGCTTCAGCCCAATAAAAATCTGGCAGGTCTTTTTCATTGAGCATGGCACGAGATACCTCTCCAATATACCTGTTTTTCCTTTCTGCAATTCCATTTTGTTGTGGGATATGACTGCATGAATATTGCTGCTTTATGCCATGCTCCTGCAGGAACCTTGCAAACTCATTTGAGAGGTACTCTCCCCCTCCATCTGACCTTAGGCATTTTATTTGCAAACCTGTTTCTTTTTCAGCCATAGCTTTAAGAGTTTTGAAATGCCCAAAAACTTCACTTTTCTTTTTCATAAAATACACCCAAACTTTTTTGCTATAGTCATCAATAAAAGTGACAAAATAATGATAGCCTCCAAGAGATGTAGCTTTAGTAGTCCACACATCAGAGTGGATTAATTCCAATGGCTTCTTACTCTCTTGAACATGTGTAGAAAATGGTTTCCTTGCCTGTTTTCCAAACTGACAGGCTTCACATACCTTATGCATTTCTACAACCTTGAATCTAGGCAATCCTGCAACAATATTTTGGGCATGCATTGATTTAAGTCGTTGTACATTAACATGACCAATGCGTTTATGCCAGATATCAATATCTGCAACTACACCGGTCCCATGTGCAAACATTGTTGCACTCAATTCAGACATGTCTACATCCAATGTAAACATTCTGCCCTTCTTCTTTCCTTTTGCTATCAAGCGACCTTTATTTTTCATATCCTCAACAAAGCATCCATGAGGATTAAATCTGACCTGCAAGCCCTGCTCAACCATTTGACCAACAGAAACCAGATTCTTAGTGATATTCGGGACATGAAATACATCGGACAGGTATTTCTTTTTCCCATCCTGCATAGACAAAGGAATTTTTCCAATCTGCACAATAGGATGTGCAGTATCATCACCAGTCTCCACAAATCCTGGTTTTTCCATTTTCCTTGCATCCTCCATCCATTCTGCATGACCTATCATGTGGTTTGATGCACCTGAGTCAACATACCATACATCATTGCTTTCTTCTGCACTTGTCACAGAATTGTTCATGTGCTGCACCATAAACAAATGCTCATTTATGTCATCACCCTGTCTACTAGAAGATGCATAATTCCCTTGTTGCAGTTTTCCATTCATGATGTCATTCTGCTTTTTATAGCAGTCTTTAGCCATATGACCCATTTTGCCACAGTAGTAGCATCAACATTACTGTTTGCATTTTGGCCTCTTTGCCATCCATCACGACCTCTTTGGCTCCCCCTGCCTCTAGAGTTATCACGTCCTCCTCCATAGGACTGGTTTTCTTGAGTTTGCTGCATATTCTGATTTCTGCCACGGCCTCCAAATCGGCCTCCTCTACCTCTGCCTCTACCTCTTCCAGCATTTGAGTAGAAGACAGTTTCTTTTGAAGTTCCTCCTGAAGAAGATGCACCACCATTTCTCTGCTCCTCATAAATTAGAAGAGCAATCAACTCCTCGAAATCAGAAAATCTTTCACGAACTGAAATGGATGTCCGAAACTGTGCATAATCCTTTCCTAGACCATTCAAGGTCATAGAAATTAAATCATCATCTTCCACTGGCGACCCAATGGAAGCAAGTGCATCTGCAATCTTCTTCACCTTCATGTGGTAGTCATTGATGCTCATATTTTCTCTTTGCACATTATGCAACTCTTGCTTGAGCTGCATTTTCCTGGCTTGAGTATTTGTGATGTACATTTTTGACAAAGTATCCCATGCCTCCTTTGGCGTACTTGCATCCTGAATATGCACAATCATAGAGTCTGAAATACTGATAGACAGCCAGTATATAAGTTTCCTGGCTCTCTCATGCCATGCTTTGAATGCCTGCATTTGCTGTTGATTGGGAACATCAGGAAGAACTGTTTCTTCTTCATTTTCTGCAACAAATTCCCAATATCCTTTTTCCATAAGGAAATTCGTCATTCTAAACTTCCATGCTTGGAAGTTGTTCTTGTCAAGCTTTTCAGTTACAATCTATGAAAGAGAATCAGACGTCATTACATAATACTGCAAAAAAAATTCTTTCACTGCAATGAACACAGCTTCAGTCTCACAAGGGCAAATCTGCAAAACTGACGAAAGTGGTATTTAACCACACAGTCACTTCCTAGTGACGATTTTGCATCAATAGGCAACAATGATGATTCTGTAACTCCCAATGTCTCTGCGCACAGGCATACGATGCAATTTCTACAGTAACTTTTCACCGACCTATAGAACAGTGGTCGCACAGCATAAAACTGGGCCTTTTCCTGAGTGCGTGCAGAAAACTTCCGCCTCCAAAACAGGCCCCGAAATGACCTCAAATCAAAAAAACAAGGTCGCCTAGGCCTAAAGCCCTTTCCCTAGCATATACTACCCTCTTGCTTCACCGCGAAGGGCGTCTCAACCTAAGACAATGCACTCTTGCAATTTCCGGCTGTGCTACCTGCAGAGATCTGCTCCCAAAACAGAAAATGAAAGCAACACTGCTCCTCTTACCAGAACACCGTGAGCTTGGCTTGCTTTCTTGAGCTCCTTACCACGAACAAGGCTCTGATACCATGTCAAGATTGTGGGAGAGAAGGAAGGAGTCTCACTTGTAGCTTTCTTGCTTGCACAATGGGGGAATACACACAAGGATGGAGGCTGAAAACAGTTTTCCTCTTCTTAGTTGTGGAAGCCAAAAGAACTCTCATACAAAGAAATAGAAGAACCCTATATATGGGTCTCAAACCAAACTCAACTAACTAAGGTGGCATACTAACTGAGCCACGAACTAGAGTAGATAAGGATAGTTGTCATCTAGCTATTATTCATGGGCGGTGTACCAACCGCATCTACAACTGACAAGTCGGTGACATAAATACACAACAGTCACCCTGGCATATCACGAGTGGAGCTCGATATCTCAACACTTCTATGGCTTCTTCATCTTTCCTATCTTTCTCTCTCTAAATCTAGTCTTTGTCTCTCCTCTTCTTGCAGTCTTTCTCTCTCCTCTGCAGTCTTTCTCTCTCTTCTTTCTCTCTCCCTATTTCTCTCTCTGACAAGTGGTATCAGAGCTTCAGTCTTTGATCCATTATTTTCTCCCAATTTCAGTCTCATTTTCCTATTTCAAAACCAATTTTAGACAAAAATGGTACAAGACAATGACTAGTGGAGTGCTGCAGGACAACTACAGTTAGCAAGTAACTACATCTAGAGATATCCAAGGTCAGATATGGCGGGTAAAGGCTTAAATGGCTGGACGTCACCAAATTTTATGCAAAATTGAAGGTAACTAGGGTAAAGGATGGTTAACCGGGCTTAGTCTGGGAACAAACTGTGGTTACTTTGAAAAGAGGGATTTCTCTTTCCCCTTTCCTGGAAATTCCTGCAGGTTCCATGGAAGTTCAGCTCCAAGATCTGTTCATATCTCTCTCATCTCTGATCTTCTTGACCAAAAACCACTTGGAATAGATCCTACTCATCAGGAGCTTCAGGTTGAGCTTCAGGTTGAGCACTCAGGCCAGAAGCAGCCCCAAAAATTGCAGCGCAATTTTCGAGCTGATTCCAGCCCTGCCCTGCTTCAGCTTGCCTCCTCTCAGCCCTGGCACTCTTCTTGATCCATTCCAAGCATAAATCTTCAGCCATATTGAGATTCTCAGCCACATTTAAAGATTCCTTAGCTCCTCTTGAACCCTAGGTGAACAGTCCATGGGCAGCCATGAAAGCTTCAGCCCAAGCTTCCATTTCTTGACAATTTCTTGAAGATTCTTCATCCTTTTGGCTCGTAGAATCATTTCAACAAGGATTCTTCAACAAATTGCAAGGATTAAGCACGGGATGGCTAAAGATTGAGGATCAAGAGCTTCTATGGAGCAAAAATTTGGGGGAAACGGGTTTAATGCTTCAATTTCAAGCATTTGAAGCTTCAAAATTAGTCTCAACCATCAGATAAGCAAGCCTTATGGGTTACTTTGCTAACATTGGACAACCGGGAGCCTTATCAAGCATTTGGCAAGTCATTTTCAGCCATGTCAAGGTATTTCTCTTCAATTTTTAATCTCTCTCATTAATCCAATCGCTGAGCTTAAGCCATTTGACTGAGAGATTAAAGAATTGAACATTTTCATCAAATTCTCAACCAACTTTTGCTTGAATCCATCTATTCATGAGTGCAATCTTGCTTAATGCATATTAGCTTCAATCAGTGAATTAAAGGCCTCAATCTGAGATTTCAGCATAACACTTGAATCTTATTGATTGAATACATTGATTGGTGCCTTTGTTTACTCTAATCCAATTGATTGGTTGATTCTCTTTTACCTAAATTGAAAAATTGTAAAAGGGTAAGTACTAGCAATCAGTGAGTCACTGAATTGCATAGGTAAAACCCTTCTCCCATCTCAAGTTTTCTTATCTCAATCAATTGCATCTCATGAAAGGTTGAATGGATATTTTTGAATTGCATATCATGCTGATTGCTTAGCACACTAGCCTCTGCCATGTTGATATTCCCACCGAGGAAAAAGGTGGATGCCGGGGGAGATAGTGGGACAAAAGAGAGGTGACCCTCCCTCACTATCGAAGATCCCGAAGGGGTGCAACCAATCGACCCGGGGGGAACTTTGCCCACCTCCCGGTGATTTGGAGCCCATGTAGGGAGCCTGTCATGCCATTTTATCCCTCACACAGGTACAACGAGTGGAGGATTGAAGATTGAAGACTTTCCAAGGACTCAAGTACCTATAAGACTAAAACAGGGTAAAACAGGGAATTTACAGGTTACTTACAGGGTATTTACAGGTGGATATAGGTACACCCTTCATTGTTGAAGCACAGGTGCAGGTACTACAGGGTACCCACAGGTCCTATATACCCCTTTGCAGGGTTTGGTAGCCATTTGAGGTTACTCACTTGCATTACAGGGTCAAAATAGGGCACTTACAGGTCTAGACAGGGTGTAGGACTGGACAGTTTAGACTCTGAAATTCAATTACAGAATTTTCTGTCCTATATCTGTTATAGCGTGCTATAGCTCATCTCGAAGAGGGCATTGTTAGCTTCGATTCGCACAAAAAATTTCTGAAATAAGAGTTTCCTAGCCAAAGTTATAGCCATTTTACTGACAGGGGGTACTGCAGGACTGCACTAGTATGGTAGGACATAAAGGCAAAAATAAGGTCCAGGAGGATTATGCACAGCAAATCAGGGATTCCATGATGGAAAGTACATTTCAAGAGAACCCTGAAGAGCTTCAACAATAAGGAGAAATCAGTATACTCACTGATACTTTGTGTGCCCATGAACTAAGACATAGAGAGTGACATGAGGCCCTCTTGTCAATAATGGAGCATATGGCTCAATCTACTGATCAGACTAATGCTTCTATTGAAAAGTTGGTAGTATCCAATGACCAAATCACGGCACAAATCTCTAAACTCATACAATTGCAAGTGGCATCAAAAGAAATTAATGAGAAGGCTTGTTCAAACAGTGACCCTTCAGTCCCACTTCAGCCATCCAACCAAAATGGTCATGGAGATGGGATCATTGGAAGAAGAGGCATTCCAAATAGTCAGTATGAAGTAGGAGAAGCTTCACAAAGGCATGATGACTATTTGGGCAGTTTGAATGGAGCCAATACTCAAGCTTTTGGACTGCATACTCAGAATTCTAGGGGTGCTTTACCAACAGGAAGATTACATGGTAATTCTCAGCCACCTGTTGAAAGATTTCAGTCTCAATTTGGAGGTTCTGTACTTGGAAATCCTGATCAGCCAGTTTTGCGACAGCAACCCTTTCATGATAGAGAATTCAAGGACAAAATTTTTTTATCCAAATTCAATGGCCAGTAATCTTCACCATCAGAATCATCTTCACCATCAGAATTAGAGGAATGGACCTCTAAGATGGAGTCCTACTTTGACATATTCTCTAAAACTGATGCTATGAAGATTCACTTTGCTTCCTTACACTTAGAAGGATTTTCCCATACTTGGTGGAGGTATATCAAGAAAGAGAATGTACTTATTGAGAATTGGGAAGCTTTTAAGGCACTTATGGCTGAAGTCTTTGTTTCGCCTCTTGAAAAAGAGAAGCTAGCACGAAGATGGTATGGTTTGGAACAAAGGGGCCTAAGTGTAAGAGAATATACAAACCAATTCCTCAACTTGACGATGTATGTGGAAAGCATCAGTGATGAGGCCAAGTTACACAAGTTTATGTATGGTTTAGAACCATCCTTGTCAGCTGATGTTATGGTGTAGAATCCTACTTCACTTTTCAAGGCTATTGAGCTTGCAGAGCGCTATGGAAGAAAGTATAGGAAACAGTCTTCATTTCAACCAAGTTATGGATAGCCAAGGACTGTTTTAAAGCAAGGGCAAGTTGGTAACATTTATGGCAGCAATCATATGCCCAGTGGGAGCTTACGAGTACCAACTTATCCTCCATTTAATGCTTCTAGGCTTCAAAGCAATTTCAGGACAGCAAACAGTCCAAAGGTTGAATTTAAGCAGGGTGACAATAAGCCTAAGTCCACTTTAGCCAATACAAATTCCAAAAATATTCCCATGGATCTTTATAAGGAAAGAAAGGACAAAGGCTTATGCTTCAAGTGTGGAGAAAAGTATACTCCTGACCATGCTTCAAAGTGTGTATACAAAAATGCCAAGCCAAAGTTTCAGAGTATGCTAGTTCTTGAGGACTTTGAAAATGACGTAGATGAAGCTAATGCAGTGACAATCAATGCTGAAAATGAAGATTTCGAGGATGATGGTGGACAGGAGTACTTTTATGATCCATTTGACTCTTTTCCTTTTGATCCAGGTGGAGATGTTCCATTTGATCCTGGTGGATTTTGTAATGAGTTGCCTACTGCCACTAATTGTTCTATCTCTATGGATGCTTGGACGGGATCTAAGAGCCCTAATACACTTCATATGAAGGGAAGCATATGTGGAAAGCCAATGTTCATCTTGATAGATAGTGGCAGTACTCACAGTTTTGTCAATAAATCTATTATGTACAAGTTGAATTTTGTTCCCACCGACTTACAGCAGCCCATTCGAGTACAAGTGGCTAATGGTGAAGAGGAAATCAGCACACAGATTTGCCCACAGGTTTCTTTGCAGATGGCTGAAAATTTTGAAGTCAAAGTAAACCTGATCACTTTGGAAATGGAGCCCATAGATATTGTACTTGGTTGTGATTGGTTGATGACCTTAGGCAGGATTACTATGGATTTCTCACAGTTATATATGGAGTTTTTCTCCAATGGACAGCTCATCCATTTACAGGGAATCCCTAGTAGATCTGATTTTCAGCTTATCACCATTCAACAACTCAAGAAAGAGTACAAGAAGCGCTCACATATATTTGTTTTGCATTTGAACAAAGAAACTCAGGATCAGCCCAATAATTCAGCAAACCATCCAACCTTGACAGCTCTTCTTGAGGAGTATAGAGATTTATTTGAAGTACCTACTTCATTGCCTCCTAAGAGAGCAGTGGATTGTTGAGAATCTAGCAATCACATCCACTAGTATGCCTCTTTGTATGGAGCAGTAGGCAAGGGAAAGCAATCAATCTAGGATGAGGTCCTGAATCCCATAAGCACAGTGGTGCATAATGCTACTACCTAGTTCTATATAACATTGTACTTGGATGTCACTTTCATAAGAGATGAATACAATATCATGATGCTTTCCTCTTTCAGTTAGTGTCATTATCATTGTCTGTCTAATACACAAGAATGTGTTTATGAGTTCAAGTCTCAATCTTGAAACCTAATTCACTTGTGTAACAGTCTTGTCTTCTTTGTCTATGTCATCATGAGGTTTATCTCTACCTTCCAACCTCCATAGCTTTTGCCATGCTCTAGATCCCACATTTCTCACATGGATCACGCCATTGATTTGGAACCCAACTCAAAGACAATCAATAAGCCACCTTACAGACTATCAAAATGTGAATGAGAGGAAGTAGCCAAGCAAATCAAAGAGCTTCTTGAAATGGGATTCATTGAACCAAGTTCTTCACCTTATGCATCTCCAGTCCTGTTAGTCAAAAAGAAAGATGGATCTTTCAGAATGTGCATTGACTATAGGGATCTCAATAAGATAACAGTGAAGAACAGGTATCCTATACCCAGGATTGATGATTTGCTTGATGAGCTTAAGGGGGCTCGATTCTTCACGAAGATTGATTTGAGATCAGGGTATCATCAGATTCGCATGAGAGAGGGTGATGAAGTCAAGACTGGTTTTAGGACTGATCGTGGGCTCTATCATTTCTTGGTGATGCCATTCGGGCTTACAAACACTCTAGCTACCTTTCAAAGCCTGATGAATAAGATTTTGCAACCTGTCCTCTTTCAGTTTGTCTTGGTGTTCTTTGACGACATTTTGATCTATAGCAAGACTTTACAGGATCATTTGTCACATATGAGGAAGGTTTTTGATGTGTTGAGACATCATAGGCTTTTTGCTAAAGAGAAGAAGTGTTCTTTTATGCAGACTAAAGTGGAATACTTGGGACATATAGTCAGTGAAAAAGGAATACAGGCTGATCCCAAGAAGGTGCAATGCATAAGAGATTGGCCAACGCCTACTACTACTACCTCTCTTAGAGGATTTCTTGGTCTATCTTCATTCTATCGCCAATTTATAAAGCATTATGCGGCAATTGTAGCTCCTTTGACTGACAGGTTGAAGAAAGAGGCTTTCTTTTGGGATGCTCTTGCAGATAGTAGCTTCAACCAGTTAAAGGAATTACTTACTTCTGCTCCTATCCTTGTATGCCCAGATTTCTCCAAAGAGTTTACTATACAGTGTGATGCTAGTGGCCGCGGCATTGGGGCTGTTTTGCTTCAGGAGCATGGAGTAATTGCATTTGAAAGCCGTAAGCTTGCAGATAAGGAGATGGCCATGAATGTTTATGACCAGGAAATGTTGGCTATCCTGCATGCAATCAAGAAATGGCACCATTACTTATATGGCAGCCGATTCAGAGTACGTAGTGATCATCGGGTACTCAAGTATTTCCTTACTCAGTCAAATCTCACTCCAAAGCAACGACGATGGGTAGCAACATTACAAAATTATGACTTTGACATCACTCATACAAGGGGCAAAGATAATATAGTGGCTGATTCTCTTTCTCGTATGTGGGCCTGCAAAGTGTCAGCCATGACAGAACTACATAGTGATTGGATTGAAGAACTACAAGAGGCCTATCTCTTAGATGAGGAATTCAGCCAAATCTTTCAGAAATTACAGCAAGGTCTTATGGAAGAAAACTCGCATTACCAGCTTAAAAATTGTCTTATTTGGTGGAAGGGCAAGATTGTTATTCCCTCTACTTCTTCTTTCAAGCGGAAAATTATGGAGGAGTTACATTCTTCGCCTTTAGCTGGACATTTGGGAGTTTTCAAGACTTATGACAGGGTCAGCAAGAGTTGTTATTGGAAAGGACTGTGGAAAGATGTCAAGGACTTCGTTATGAAGTGTATGCCTTGTCAGCAAAATAAGGACAGCACCCATAAGCCAGGAGGTTTGTTGCAGCCATTGCCTATTCCTATGGGTAAATGGACTCATATTACTATGGACTTTATCACTGGCTTACCTACTACCAAGAAAGGGTGGAATAGTATTTATGTGGTGGTTGACAGACTCACCAAAGTAGCTCATTTTATCCCAACAAAAATTCAGTTTACTGCTTCTCAAGTGGCCAACCAGTTTATGGAGCATATTTTCAGATTACATGGATTACCGCAGGTGATTGTCCATGATAGGGACTCAAAGTTTATGAGTAACTTTTGGCAAGCGGTATTTACATCTATGGGTACTAAGTTGGCTCCATCTACGGCTTATCATCCCCAAACTGATGGACAGACAGAGAGAGTTAATAAATGGTTGGAGACTTATCTTCGCCATTTTTGCTATGATGTCCAAACCTCATGGGATTCTTGGTTACACCTGGCTGAGTTTGCTTATAACAATTCCACTCATGCGAGTATAGGAGTTTCACCCTTTGAGGCTTTGTATGGTTACAAGGTGCCCTTACCCACAGTCATCTTTAATGAAAAGATCAACCCTCATGGGAAGGAAGAGTTGGAAAGAATGCAGACCCTTCTTCAGCAATGCAAGGTGAATCTAAGGAAGGCTCAAGATCAGATGAAGATGTATGCTGATGAGAAGAGGAGGCCTTTAGAGTTTCAGGAAGGAGAGCTAGTTTTGTTGAAGGTGCCCAAATCCAAGTACTCTACATTGAAAGATGGATCCAGTAATAAGCTTGCCCACAGATTTTATGGCCCTTACAGGATCCTTAAGCGGATTGGAGATTTGGCATACAGACTAGAGCTTCCCTCTTCTACAAAGATTCATAACGTCTTCCATGTTAGTCAGCTCAAGCCCTATTATGGTGATCTAGTGGATATAGTTGATGAGCTGCCACCTATTGATGAAGATGGTCTTGTTCAGTACATCCCAGAGGCTGTTATAGGTCAGCATGAAAAGAAGCTTTGATCACATTCTATTGTGGAATATTTGATTAAATGGAGAGGTTTATCCTCTGAAGAGGCTTCTTGGAGACCTGATTCAATATTGGATGAGTATCCATACTTGAGGGATATATTGGTGGCTGAAGCCTATTGCTTATGGAGCTAGTATTGATGCAGACTGGTTCAGGACAGCACGCTGTTTTAGAACAGTTTTTATCGTACCTCATTTTCAGAATTAAGCTATCTACATGAGCTTAAAGTACTCTTCAAGAGCTTTGTTTTGATATGTGGTACATCTTATTTGGACACTTCTGTCAAAAGTTATGGCAGATTTAGTCCAGTAGGGACTATTTATTCAGCAAGCTGTCTACTTTCTTCTGGAACTATTTGTTGAAGACTTTATGGCTCCATTTGCTTTTGAAGTACTTCAAGTCATGTATATAGTTGGGTCCTCTTTCCGTTCTTCAAATTCAGCCCTTGTAATGGTCATTCTTCATTCATTTCCCATTTGTAACGCTGTAAAACAGAGTAGTACTCTGTTCTATCCATCTCTTCTTTAGCTCTTTCTAGGTTTGTTTTTGAGGACAAAAACTTTTGGGAAGGGATGGATTGTAAGAAGTTGGGAATAGTTAGAATGTTGATAATATGCCATGTCACATAGACATTGGTATATAAGGAGAGAAGTTGTAATTTTTCACATCTTTTTGACATATCAATACAATTATAATCTTTCTCTCCCTTCTTGCTCACAGCTTCTATGGCTTCTTCATCTTTCCTGTCTTTCTCTCTCTAAATCTAGTCTTTCTCTCTCCTCGTCACTCTTATTCTCTCTCTTCCTGCAGTCTTTCTCTCTCCTCTGCAGTCTTTCTCTCTCTTCTTTCTCTCTCCCTGGTTCTCTCTCTGACAGGTTGATATTGAATGATGGGATGAAAACTCTGAATAAAGGCTGCCCATTTGATATGTCTGTAAGATATTTGGGGTTGGCTAAGTAAATGTCTAATACTTTGTTGAACAGTCTTAATCATAAACTCAGAACCCATTAAGTAGTGTTTCCATTGTCTTAAAGCTTGTACCACAGCTAATAATTCTTTATCATATGTGGAATATTTAAGTTCGGAGGGTTTCAGTTTACAACTAGAATAAGCTATAGGATGATTATCTTGCATAAGTACGGCTCCTATTCCAGATCCGCTAGCATCAATAACTACTAAAAAGAATGGTCTATTAAAATCAGGTAGTTGTAATACAGGAGCATGGGTTAATGCATGTTTCAATAAGTCAAAGGATTTCTGTTGATTATCAGACCAATGATAAACAATAACTTTCTTTAAAAGTTTAGTCAAAGGCAAAGCAAGTAATGAAAAATTTCGCACAGATTTCCTGTAAAAACTAGCAAGACCTAGGAAAGATCGTAACTCATGCACATTTTTAGGTATAGGCCAGTTCAATATTGCTTCTATCTTCTTAGGGTCAACTTTAATACCATCTGATGACACAATATGACCTAAATATTCAATTTCTGTTTTAAAGAACTCACTCTTTTCCGGATTAGCATACAGTTGATTATCTTTCAACAACTTGAAAACCAAGGACAGATGTTCATAATGTTCTTTCTCATTTTGACTAAACACCAAGATATCATCAAAGAATACAATAACACAATGCTGATATTTCAAAAATATACAGTTCATCATTCTACTAAATGTAGCAGGTGCATTAGTCAATCCAAAAGGCATCACTAAAAATTCATAATGACCAAATTGTGTTCTAAATGCAGTCTTGAATATGTCAGACTTATCTAATCTCACCTGATGATAACCAGATTTAAGATCTATTTTACTAAATATGGCAGAACCTTGCAGTTTATCCATAAGGTTATCGACTCTAGGAATTGGATATCTATTCTTTACAGTGATCTTATTTAAAGCTCGATAGTCAATGCACATACGATAAGTATTATTCTTCTTCTTTACCAACAAAACAGGTGCACCAAATGGAGAACTACTAGGTCTAATCAATCCTCTATTTAGTAATTCCTCAACTTGATTTTGAATTTCTTTTGCTCTATCTGGTTATGCCTATATGGTGCTTTACAAGGTGGTTGTGTACCAGGAATTAAATCTATTTTGTGGTCTTCTGGACGTGAAGGAGGTAAACCAGGTGGTAGATCTTCTGCAAAACAGTCTTTAAATTGTGCAAGGAATTCTTTATGCCTAGGGTGCATATGTTTTTCTTTAGCTTGCAGTTCATTCACCCAAATTAGATAAGATTTACTACTTTTGCGTAATGCACGTTTAGCTTGAGTATGAGAAAGCGGTGGAAAAGCATTAGATGCATGCATACCATACAATGTAATATGTTTTCCTTGAAAATGAATATTAATTAAATGTGTGGAATAATCTATATCAGGGTTATGCTGATGATGCCAAGGCATACCTAAAATAATATCACTGGACTGTAATGGTACAACTAGAAAATTCCTTCTTTCAGTGTATTCACCAATTTGAATTTCTAAATCATGCACCTCTTGTGTTCCATTATACCTTGTGCCTAAGAATGCTGCTTTAATGCGATAATGCGTAGGTACAGTCTGTAATTTCAATTCTTTCACTAACTTTGCAGAAATAAAATCATGAGTACTACCATCATCATGCAAAATAATCTTTTCTTTTCCATGCACTAAACATTTCATTGTCAATAAAGAATGTGGAGTTGGCATACCTGGCAAAGTATTCGAAGGAGTAGTAATGTCGTCTTCATCTTCCGTAAAGTCAGGCATTTCTTCATGTTCGTCATCTTCCATTGCTCCAAGGTAGTTGATATGGACAGGTGGCTTCTTCGATTGGCAATTGGTTGCTAGATGTCCAAGTTGGTGGCATTTGTAACACACTATAGGTTTGGCTTTAGATACATTGTTTGCAATGGCAGGAAGTCTAGGAATATTAGGATTTGGCTGTCAAATTGGCTTGGAGTTTTGATTGGTATTAGATGGTAAAGCAGGTGGTTTTGCCCAAGATTTACGGAAAGATGATGAAGGAAAACGACCTTGATTAAATCTTCTAAAATTTGAATTGAATTGCTTAGATCCATAATTACCATTGGCTTGAAATTGCTGTGGATGCTTGTCTCTTTCTCGAAGCTTGTCTTTAGTGTCATGAGCTAAAGAAATTGCGTCTTCAAGAGTTGCAGGCTTGAACATATTGACTTTAGCGTAGTAATGCCCAAGTAATCCAGACATATACTTGCGCTTGTGAGTCGCTTCAGGTACGTCTTCAAGCATGCGTAACTGGAGTAATGCATTCCAAAAATGTTCGGTGTACTGAGGAATAGGCTCACGATCTCTTTGCTGAAGAAGGTCCCATTGCTTTATGGCTTTTTCATGGAATTATGGAGGAAGGAAATTCTGCATAAACTTCTTCTTGAAATTCTCCCAGGTAGTGGGACAATCTATGCTCTTACGAACCACAGTCCACCAAAGAGATGCTCTATCCACTAAATGATTAGTGACACACTTGATTTTATCTTTTTCTGCGTATGTTTCCTCATGAAAGTAATCATCAAACTGACTGATGAATGCAAGAACAGTTTTTCCATCTCGAGTACCATTAAAAGTATGGAATTTGAAATTTCTTTTACTTATCTTTGTTTCTTTGCAGATGGATTGAGCTTCGAGAGTCGCGTCGATGGTACGTTGGATAAAATCTTCAGATTGTGGTTCCTCTTTGTCAGTAGTCGATCTTTGTAAATTAGCCAATTGAACTTGCAATGCTTGCCGAGCTCGTCATTCTTCATCCAACTGCATCATAATTAAATCCAGCTTTTGCTCCATCGTAGGTTCAGGTAGATCGCCTTCCATTAAATCATCCATATGTGGTTCCGTCATCCTGCAAAACTTCAAAAGACCTCACACTCTCAAAATCCAATTAGCGGGATGAGCATAGCTCAAGATCGGGTGTACAAGGCTTATATATTTTTGTGTGTGGCCTTCACAATCTTCGTCTTTGGCTATTGCAAGATTTGCAATCTTTGAAAAATCTGCATTTTGACCTTCTGCGTGTGCTGAAATTGGTTCAACAAGTCTGTGTATACGAATAGTACCTTCCAGAGAACAACTTTGCAGTTCGGCGCTTTTGCGTAGGAATAGTCCTTCTAGGAGTTTTGGACAGAAGTCAGTTTTGACTTCAAGTTACTTGCCAGACTTGCAGAGTAAGTAATTTTTGACTTGCAGAATTTAGACTTGAAGGTCTTGGGAGATTAGGAATCTTAGTGGCTTAATAGAACCTGCGTGATCATTGTGGATAAGAGGACGTCTGCTGCCGTTTTGACGCCGTTGAGTACATACTCTTGCCGGTTTTTGACGAATTTTGTTGATGAAGATTTTTTAAGCTTCTTATTAAGCTTAGTAAACTTTAGAGTAAAGCTTTTGAACTTGTTGAAGATATGGAGCTTACTGTTGTTGTCTGTGGAAAAACGTCTTGGAGAGGGAGATGTAGGAGTGGTCCTCCGTCGTTGCAGGCCGGGTCCTTCGCAATCAGAGGCTGGAAACAGAGGTTCTTGACCGCCAGGAATCCACCTGTATCAACCGTTCGCGATGAGATTGACCGTAGAGCTCGATCGTTCCAGGAGCTCCGCCTTCGCACAAGATGGGTAGCGATTGGAAGTCTCGATCTCAGCTTCTCTGTGATACCACTGGTGCGCAGATCGGATGCCGTATGCTTGCGTAGTGAATGCCGAAAGGTCCCCAAGAACAAAAGAACTCTACTTTTTTGCACAAAACTCAAGGTAAAAAGCATGCACAACATGAAAAAGAGACCAATTGGGTGTAATCTCCCCCCATGCCTTGTGTGAGCGCTCCACAAAGCATGTATTTTATATATTAATCATCTTTAAGCTCAAATAATAGCCCAAATTACAAAATAGCACGCTTTTGGCTTTTGAGTTTGTTTTAGCACAAAATAGAAATAAAGCTAATGGGCGGGCGCCCAAAGAGTCAGGCATACCCAATACAATGTCCAAATACAAATATCATAATCGTGCACCCATGCGCATACAAAATAATAAATAAATATCCAACGCCTCAATAAATAGGCGCGACAAAATATAGGCGCCATGCCTAAGGTATGCGCCCATCAAAATATAAGTGATAACTCGAATACTCGCTATCCTCCAATGCTTTCCTCTGCCACTGCTGCTATCTCTACACATCAACTGAAGCATTCACAATCGTTAGTAAAATAATACAATTAAACCGACAAAAGTGAATACCTAGCAGTCTTCAGCTACATAAATAAATCAACTGGTTAGAAATCAATCCTAACCTTAATTTATTACGAGTGCGCACTCTAAACTCATAAACCTTTATTAATTTAATATGTATTTTGTGGAATAACCCGCTATGGAATTACCCATGTACACACTAAATTAATGAAATGCCCGAAAAGGATAGGCGTCCCCATCAACTTCTCGCACAAAGAATCAACTTTGTGTATGAGCCCCGGTCAACAAAGTTTACAGAATCCACCGTAAAACCTCACGAAATCCACCGTGAAATATGCCTCCTGGCATCAACGACTTCTATCGAGCACAGGGGAACCTTTGGCATCATGCATCTTCTTCATACGAGATGTCTTTACTTGCCTTTGTCCACTCTGCATAGGAACCATGCTTTTACTAAAAGGAATAGCATCTACTCGAAAGCATGATTCATGACTAAACTGAAAAGGCTTCTCAAGAGCCTTACTAGCAACACAACTAGGACCATTCATAGCACACTTATTCATACTCATAGGCCCGATGGTCCTATCAATGCCGCCATTGCAACTGCCTCTCATGGGAGCATTGCAAGCCTTGATGGGACTTATTGGGCTTAGAATCTTTTCATCCCCAAGGACTGTTGCCATTTTCTGCTTGGAGATTTTGGCTACCAAGGTTCCCCTCATAGGCTACCTTGGTATCAACAAGTGAGCTGTCCCCTTGTAGAAATGGTTGGAAGCTAGGATGCACTTGTACTGAGCGGGAAAAACTCCAAAATTTTTCCCAACATCTCTGAATATGTCCCTCATAATGAACGGCGTGCATCTTTTCTTCCCTTAACGACTTAGGATTTCGCATTCGCTCTTGGATTCGCATGTTAATCTCTAAGCCACTCAAAAAGAGCTCACATGCAGAAGGTGAAAATCTATAGCATGATCAATAGAAATTTTACATTATAAATCTATTATATTATAATCTATTGCATGATCAGTAGAAATTCTATTTGTTTCTCTTGGCCAAAGGCCAGGTGGATAAACCCTAGGAATTTCCCCCCTTGATATTCCCTTCTAAACTTACAACATGTGTGATTAATGACAAGAGCTTATAAGAGGTCCCAAAAGGAAGAATTTAAAATTGAAGGTTGTACTATGTAAGCTATTTGGAAACCTAGTTAAATTTCTTATAAGATAAACTGGACTTGCATGAACCTATGCCAAATTTGATGTCATATCAACTGTCAAATAAGAACTATAGTGGTTGTGATAAAAGTACAAATGTTATGTCGAGACCTACTAGATTAAGTAGTAATTATCAGATAATAAGGTAAAAAGAAGGTCAAGGGTTCCATTCTCATGGGCCGCTCTAGAGACACATGCAGAATTTATAATGTAATAGAAGAAACTATCATCTCCTTGCATGCTCACCAAGATGGATGTTGTAATGGGACCGAATGTTGAGTTGGTAGTCAAGGGTTTGGCATCCCTTGAATATAAGCCTATAGGGATGATGACATTCAATTATCCTCATGGGGATTACATACATATTGAAGGATGCCCCATGCAATTACTAGTCATGATGAGTCGTACTAAAGATGTTGCCCAAGAAGAATGCTAGAGCACTTAGGCTTATCCCTAGTTGTGCACTTGCCACAGAAATTCAAGATCAATCCCAAGTCAAAGAAATCAAATAAAAATGCAACTCTCAATGCCCGTTTTAAAAGAAATTGTATATGCATCAAGTTGATAGTGCCTGTAGGGATTGTCAAATCATGAGCAATGTAGAGTAGCAATGTACCACCAAAACAATTCAATCAAATCCAAATCACTGCAACAACGTCTCTCTTCTCTCCATCATTCTCTCATGTAACCTGATCTACACCCAAAATTAGACCATCACCCCCTCTTGTATAAAACCCTACTCCTCGAGAAGGAGTTGCACATACCTAACCACCTTGAGGGTCCCAACCTCTTGCTCGACATTGTTACTTATCATTGTGTGTTAGTAGCAGCTCGAACATTCAATTTGGTTCATCTTGCTAATTTAGGTGTGGGACCCCTTGAGAGATGCTCCATATCAATTTTACTTCAATTCTCTTAAAGCTAGGCATCAAAGAGAGACTATCACAATTATTTAGGACAAAAATAGATGCATCTTTATTGATGACTAGGATATGCTAATGTTTTCCATAAGAAACTCTAAGTGCTAGCCGAAGTTGAGCCCAAGAGTGTTTTTGATTGGTCCTAGTGTGTTGCTAAAATCTTGGATGTTGAAATGGAGAGAGTCCTTAGCACCTTGCTGAAATTATCTTGCTCTTGGATAAACCATTCATTGAAGGGGAGGTATTATTTGTGCTCAAGTCTATGAAGAGGGGAAGTCCCTTAGCATTTATGGATTTTAGGTAGAGCTTTGTCTTGCTTTGCAACTTTCAAGATGCATTCTTGAAAGATCTGACTACCTCAAGTTATTGGACCATGAGTACCTCAAACATTTTGGCTCTAAGAATTTTATATATTTATGAATACAAGAGTAGATGTAATGCTGAGTAATGTGTGTGTGTGGAGGGGTGTGTGTGAGTCATGTGTATGAGTATGTAAAGAAGGAGCAAGGATAAGTAGTATGTGATACGTGTCTATGTATGTACTATGTGTATAAGTACATATGTACATGTGGCAAATGTTTCTATATATATCCCATAACTTATAAATACTGTGGAAAATTTAATATATTTCTTTCAATATTTGTTTTGCATGAATGGCGAAAGAACATTCAAAATCTTGATATACCTTAGAAATTTTGGAAAATAAAAATTATTGGAGTTATAACTCAACCTACTCGAGTTTCGAAAAAAAAATATCTGAAAAAATAAAAGTATAGCCATTTGGTGACATATAGCCGCTAAAATCATCTATGAGTGTGTGGAACTCTTAAGGACATAGGACCCTAACAGGGAGTGTGGGACAGTAATTGCAAGGAGGAGAGAAGAAGCCAAGTAAGTGCAGATTCTGCTGAGTAAGGCCTTGGTAGAGAAGGCACTTGGATTGGAACCAAAGGTGGAAAAGAAGCAGAAGAGAGATGTTTATGCCACACTGAAGATGAAAAAGGAGAACGTCTTGACAAACGATGGCATAAGCATTCAAGACACCCCAGACTCAAAAGTCAGAATGCAAGCTAAGGTGATCCACTTCCTCTTCTCCAGCCAAAGATACAACTCACTTATGCATAGGATCAATGTGTCAGTGCTGGAGAGCATGGTGGCTCACTCGCTGGATGAGGTGAATTGGAATGGCTACATGCATAAAACCATTGATCGATCTGTTAAAGCACTAGCCCTTGGAAGCAGACTTGGTGGAGAGTCCCCACAGCGTCAAAAGGAGCTGAGAGAAAGAAGCCTTCAGCCAAAGCCTTGTTCATTGGGTATGGAGGAATCTTGACCACTCTTATCCACAAGAAGTGATAAAGGAGGCACATGATGGAGAGGAAGGAGCGGATGAAACACTTGACAAGTCACCTCTCCATCATGACATAGAACAATCGAGTGAGAGGACAGTTAGTGAAGAGGAGAAAGAACAAGAAGTTTAGTCTAGCAAAAAGAAATCAAAGAATTCTAAGAAGAAGACAACACATGAAAAGCAGGAGGAAGAAAAGAAGAAAAAAGACAAAGAAGATTTGCAAAAAGCCAAGAAATAGTCCAAGAAAGAGGCGGAGAAAAGGAAGAAGAAAGAGAGAGAAGAGTCTAAGAGGCTAGAGGCAGAGTCAAAAGGAGCCAAAGAAGAGAGGAAGAGAAAGACCATTGAAAAGGAGTTGAGGAAGAAGGAAGAGGAAGACATCAAGCTAGCCAAACACAAGTCAATGGAGAAACAAGGTGAACAAGACAAGATGGACACTTTGAGCCCGAGGAGAGATGAGGGCCTAGGTTCAAGCACACATGTGCTTGAAGGCATGCCAACTGTAGTGCAGGAGGTCAAGGAAAATGCCCCCATCAACCCCATTCCACCCCTCATGGCACCTACCCCCACAACATCAACGCATACTCAGGGCACACCGGCCATGGTAGATGCCAATAATCTTATGGCCTAGGTGCAGTACTTTGTTAACAAGGAACTGGCTCAAGCAAAGAGTGTGGAAACCCCAACCATAGGGAAAAAGAGACCGGCAATAGATAAATGCCAAATCAAGGTAGGACCCTAAGCAGCAAAATGTGGGAACTTCCACAACTCCCATCCCCACATCTATGACGCCACCCACTAACTACGATGAGTATGTCGCAAAGCTATTGTCTCATCTGGAGAAAGCCAAGGGGAAAAAGAGAATAGCAGTGGCTGAGTTGGAAGCCAAGAAAGAGTTAGTGGCAGCATTCTAGCTGGAAAAAACTTGGCAGGTGGCCATGTACCAAAATAAAATTAACGAGTTTAAAGCAAAGCTCAGTACCACAACATGGAAGAAAAGGAGAAAACCTAGAGAGAACAGCTGGAAGATGAGAACGAGGAGCTAGTTGGACTTCAACATGAATAAAAAATCTTAATAATGTAGCAGGAGGACATGCAAGCTCAGCTGAAGAGAGCCCAACTAGGCATGGATGAGCTCATTGCAAGAGAAGTAGAAAGAGAGCAGGAAGAGGAAGAGAATCATTGAGAGGTCGAAGACATGGCAGTAAGGGTGATGCTAGAGATAGATGAGCAGGAGAGGTTGGAGAGAGAGATTGAGAACTTGGAAAAGGAGGAGGGGATAACTCAGAAGTGGAAAGAACATAAATAAACAATAACGGCCTTAACACAGAGGCTGGGGGAGAGCTTCGAGGAGATGATGAAGAGTGTAGAAGAGTGGGCAACCCACAATGAAAGGAGGGTGAAAACCTTGGTGCACCGTTATTATCAGGTGGAGAAAGATAAAGTACTCACCAAAAGCAGAGTAGAGGCCACCCAAGTGGGCTTTGAAACTCAGCAACGCGCCTTCCTGAATACCTTACTAGATGTCACACAATCAGTGGAAGGAGAATTTATAGGAGCCATAAAGAAGAAGCTAGGGATAGCATGCAAGGCCCTGATAGCAAGCCTGCAGATGCCACCACAACCCGTGGGAGTTGCCCTTAGCCTTAAAGAGCAACGCCACTATCTCCTACTGGTAGGCCTAACCCCATAAGAAGTTGAAGCACTTGGATTCATAGAAGGGGCACAACAAGAGCCAACAAGACAGAACCGCCTCCTTCTCCATGACGAGATGAGCAGCAATAACCAAATATCTCCGCAAAAAGAAAGGCAGCACTGAGAGAAGGGAGAAAACAAATGGTGGAGGAAACAAGAAGAAGATGGAATGCCAAACTAGTAATAGCACCACCTGTACCTATCCCACCATGCAAATACAAATTTTGAGCAAGCTTCAATGCCAACCTTGTGATCTGGGAACAGCAAGAAATGGCAAGGAACCCCTTTGATCTTAATTTCCAATTCCCCACCAACCTATGTAGATTTTTTCCCATCAAGGTGCTGGAGGAGGTGATTAATATCGAAGGAAGGCTCGGGTAGAAATGGCTGAAGGAGAGAGAATAGAACCCCAATCTATGGGGCACTGAGGATGCTGAATTTTGGAAAAAGAAAGTTTTTGAACTGTCGGGGTCTGTGCCTGGTTATGAATGCCAACCTACATGGAGAAGGCAGATCTACGACGTCAACATCGACACTTGGATGGCCTTTTGCAACACTCAACCCTTCAATTAGAACAACCCAACGTTCATGCCATACCCTTGAAGGGTAGGAGTGGATTTTGATCCCACCAATGTCCACAGTTGATATGACTTCTTGATAATCTATAATATGCATTGCACTACATATGAAGATGCCCTTATTTTTACATCAAAAATTTTGTATGATACCATGGTCCGCTTCCTCAATGGATTCTCTTCGTGCCCTGACCCCGCTTTTATTACCACCTATAATTACCTTAGACTACTTAGGATACTCCTTAGGCAAGACCCCACTCCATAGAAGCATGGCCTCCCAGCCCTCCATTTTGATCCTAATGCTATAGATAGTTGCGCAATGGCTTGACTAATGATGCGAGTTGCACTACAACCTTCATTTTGCTTAGCTCTTCTAGAGGATATGAATGATAGTTGCTTCACCCATTCGAATCCTCCATTCCTCTCTGTCACCACCCTTCAAGTCTGCCTAGACCTCAAGGGGTATCTCCAAAGCCACCAATTTCTTAACAAATCTATTAAGCCTCCTTCTTTGCCTCACTCCGATGGCGAAGACTAGCTTCTATCATGACTATGTACTCAAAAAAAAAAGGGCAAGAAAGTACAAATTAAAAAAAAAACAAAGAGAATGGAAATGGAAAGAGAGAATCACACGAAGACACAGCGAGCTGCACATAGACCATAGTTCACTGCACCTAGGGGTTCTCAAGTTAGGCACGCTCGGTCACCTCGATCAATCGGCTCCATGTCTAATCCCCTAGCCCTTTTTGATCCTCCACTACACATGCTTATGGCAACTCAAGGGCAAGACCTACCTAGGAAGGTCATTTGTGAGCACATATTCCTTCTTCATTTTAAGCATGGCATAAACATCCCTTTTTTGTTTCCTCTCCATCTTTGGTACCAATCCCAAAGCCTTCTCCACCAAGGCTGGGTCTAAACGGACCTGTACCTGCTTTGCATCTTCTCCTCTGCCCACCGTCATAGTACCACATTCTTGATCTGGGTTGTATGTTCTAAGGAACTCCACTCACTTCAGGTGGTTCGGCTCCTACGAGAACTTTTCAAGATACTTTGTGAGGTTGCATTGTTCAACCACCCTCCTGGCTGCTTCCTCATTGGCCACCTCAACTTCCATGTTGTGGATGGTTCGAAATTTGAGTTGGGTGAAGGTGCGGTTCTCTACATGGATGTGGTATTGCTCCCTTTCCTCGTCTGTGAATGGGAGTCGATGGGCATGGTCTTGTTGCGACATTTTTTGCTCCTGCCATAAATTGTAACTTTCATTAGTACTTTCCACATATCAATTCGCTGATTTTTGCTGGAAAATAAAAACTCTATGCGTTTTGAATGAATTCATTAGGAAGCCATGTAGATTTTCCTTTTTAGACTTGGACTTTTTGCCGTTTACTTCAAAGTTTTCCTGCCCATTTTCCTACCCCATCTGTTTTTTCATACTACATGTTTATGCTTTTCACTAAATTTACTTTGATTTATCCCCTTTGATTCATTTCTCATCTGATTCATTTCACCCCCTCCCCTTCCATCTTGAGAAGAATCCTTCCTAGGATTGAGGGTCAAAAGGTTAAGGGCTTTCGGCATGTAGGGGTAGGAGTTACTTGTGAAGGAGCCAAGTATAGAAATTTGGATTGTATTCCATTTGAGCTACACGGTCCAAATCAAAGGGTCGAATTCCCATGTACGTGATGTATGTGAGAACATCTGTGAGGAAGTCACCAGAGTCGACACGGCTAGCAATGTGAAGCTCTTCCTCGGTCAACAAGAATTCGAGGTAGGGGTGTCCTTTGAGGTGTTCTTCCATGGGTTGGCCCCGAAGAGTGGTTAACACTCTATACGAGGTGGGCGCAACGTAAGTAGGATCATACTCTGCTATTTTGATGGTGCGACATTACTCGGCGTTGGTCATTATGCGACATCCTTCAACTTCCCATTGCAACCTAAGAGTGTACCACTGCCTCAAGAAAGGTGATCCAGTATCAGTGAGGTGTGATAACTCCGCGATTTCTTGGTTAGTAATAGCAGAAGTGGTTCGTGGATTGTATGACGTGATAAGGCGTTGTTTGATGGCTTGCTCCTTGGAGATTTTGTTGTTAATCAACTTAGCAGCGGAGCGAGAAGCTTTTGTGAATGCGAATTCAAAGGTTTCCCAAGAGCAAGGCATATTTTGCACTTCAGTTGCAAAGGGTTCTTCTAATAGACCTAAGTCCAAGCGGTCGTAGCTTAGTGCGAGGGACATGAAAGTGTCATCTAGTATTTTAATACAATCCACCACATCATCCCCGGTGTCCTCAGCAAGGTCGGCGGCTAGCACTAGAAAGTATTTTCGTTCATAGGAGGGTGTAAGGCCGATAGATGGTTGAGGTTTGACAGAACAAGAACTTTTGACAACGAAGATGGGCGGTTGGGAGGGTTCGTGAGTTTGTGGTTGGGCCGTTTGGATGTTGAGTGGATTGGGAGTAGCCATGATGGATGGGCTGCTGCATTCAAGTTGGAGTTGGGGAGGCGGATTGACTTCGGCGGGTGGTGATTCTTGTGACGGCGCTTGCGGTTTGGGCCAGTAGACTTGTGGGACTCCCTTGGGTCTAGGCATGGATGAGGCAGATGGTTGTGGTTCAGAAGAGCATTGCGGCTTGCAATTTTGAGGGTTTATGAAATGCGGTTTGATCAAGCTTGAGGGCGCTGTATGAATGGTGCCTTTGGGCATGTGGGCCTTAGGGATCCATAGCCAGGTATTTCCCTTGTAGTAGCCTTGTGCACGTAAGAGGGATTTAGGGACTCATCTTTGCTTGATCATGTGGTGCTTTCTGTTACTGCGTCTTGGCCTCCTAGGGCTAGATTTTTTGGTCCTACGAGGATAGGAGTGTTGACTTCTAGGCGTTGGTTGCGGCTGTTTGGGCTTCCATTGAATTCTAGGCTGTTGAGCCTGATGTTTTGCTACTGTGGGCTGTGATTCCTGAATTATGGAAGGTGGCGGCCGTGCACTACCCCACTCCGTAGATTTGATCATGGAGAATTCTATCGGTGGCTCACTCGAGGCTGACACTCTCTCTGAGCTTCGCGAGTTGGTCTCCTCTAAGTTCGCTCTTCTGGAGCTCCGCTCCTTCAGCTGATCGTCAACTCGGATGGCCTCCTCAAAGACCCTGGCTAGCGCGTCTCGTTGCAAGCTCAAGTTGCCTACCAAAGCCTTGTATAGTTCCTCGTTCTGAATCCCGCTGTTGAATACAGTTGACACTGCTCTTTCCTTCGGTCGCTCTCCAGTAGGGATTCTCTTGAATAGACTCCGTACATGGGTCACGTAAGGAATGGGCCCCATATGGGCTTAATTTAGCATTCGTGGGCTGAAGTGGTGGGCTGCCAAGCTTGGTCCAATGATCATGAGTTAGAACATTGAAGTCTGCTCCCTCATCGATCAGAGCGTTGAAAGCGCAGGTTTGTTTTGCAATGACTATTATATGGAGGTATGCGGGCTCCACGGTTTCCTCATCCTCGTCATCGATCCCAGTGATTGTGGCCACTCGTACTTTGACAGGCGGTTCTAACATCGGTGGCTCGTGCAAAGGATGGGTGGGAGGGTAGTACTTCTTGACACGACTGCCATTGAAGAAGCCTCCGTCTAAGGTTTCGAGTTTGACATTGCCTGTGCGGCTGATTGCACAAACTTTGAAGGGTTCAAGGCCTCGAAATTTCATTTTCTGTTTATGTCCCTTAACGGAGTAGAGGAGCACTAAGTTGCCCTATTCAAAGTCGCGCTGCTTGACATGCTTCTCAAACCAACTCTTGCAATGGGCCTTCTAACATTTAAGTGCATGGGTGGCTAGAATACGGGTCTCTGAGAGGCGTTCTAGCTCGACTAGGCATTGCGTCCATGCCTCCTTCCCTTCCCATCATTCTTGAAGGGCTATTCTCAAGCTAAGAACAAAGAACTCTAAGGGTAAGATTGCTTCTGTTCCATAGGTCAGCCTGAATGGGATTTGACTGACAACCGTTTTATAAGCTGTACGATAAGCCCACAAAGGCGCCATAAGTTTGCTGTCCCAGTCGCTCCGTGAGGCTGAGACTACTTTGGTCAGGACATTGAAGAGAATCTTATTTGTGGATTCTGCCTAACCGTTCGCTTGAGGGTAGTATGGAGATGATTTGCAATGGATAATGAGAAAGGTGGACAGGAGATGCGCTATCACTTCGTTGATGAAGTGCATGCCCTGGTCACTAACCCAGTTCGATGGGGCAGCTAAATCGCAAGATCACTTGCTCCCATAAGGACTTGGCAGTCGTCCTAGCATCATTTTTTCATGTGGCTCTTACCTCTGCCCATTTTGTGAGGTAATCCGTGGCCACAATGATGTACTTGGCTTGTGAGTACTGCGCCGCAGGACTGATGGGTCCTATGAAGTCGATTCCCCATTTTTCGAAGGGTTGGTGAGCAATAATTGGGGTCAACTCCATTTGATCCTTGCAAATCGGGACTTTTGTATGTTGGCACTCATCACAATGCTTGACGAATCGCTTGGCGTCGTGGAAAAGTATGGGCCACCATAGCTGAGACTGCAGCACCTTTCGTGCTATCGTGTCTCCACTAAAGTATCCTCCCGCAATGCCGTTGTGCACCCAAGAGCACATCGTGCATCTCATGCTCACACACGCATGTACGCAGCAATCCGTCTTGCCCCAGCCTATAGAGTTGGCCTGCAATCAGTTGGTAGGGCTGGATCTTCAGGATCAAGCGCCTAAGTCGGGCTTTTTCTATTGGTCACTCAGGTAATCCGTGCTCAAGCACTTGGACTATGTCGTCCACCCAATATGGCGTTAGATTAGCCTTAAATAAATCTCTCTCGCTAGATAGGTGGAATAGGTGGGCGTTGGGTAACTCATCAACGATGCCTTGTCCAGCGGCTTCTCCCGTGGGGATGCGTGACATGTGATCAGCCATGTAATGCTGTTTTCCCTTTCGTACTACCATAGAGAAATCAAACTCTAGAAGTAGGAGGAGCCATCGAGCTATGCTACCTGTAGCACAAGGTTTGTTTACTAAATAGAGCAGGGCTTGATGGTCCACAAAAAAGATGAAGGGTGTGGCCAATAGATAATGCCGAAATTTCTTCACAGTGAACACCATGGCTAATCCCTCTCTTTCTGTTATCGAGTAGTTCATCTCCGTCTCAACGAGTTATCTGCTGGCAAAGCTCACTGGATAATCTAAGTTGTGCTCACCAGGTTGGCGCAACACTGCCCCCACGGCAAACTTAGAAGCATCGATGTGCACGTGGAAGGTAATGGTCCAATCTGGGGCTCGTAGAATTGGTGCTGTTGTTAGAGCCTTTTTCAATTCTTCGTATGCTCGTTGGCATGCCTCGGTCCACTCGAAGACAATCAACAGCTTGTACAATGGTCTGGCGATCAGCGCATAGTTCAGTACAAACCGCCGATAGTATCTTGTATGGCCTAAGAAGCATTGAACTCCCTTGTAATTAATTAGGGGTGGAAGGTCAACAATAACCCTGACCTTTGAGAAGTCAGTGGCAATGCCATTCTTCGACACCACGTGTCCTAAGATGCATCCATGCTTTACCCAAAACTGGCACTTCAAGGGGTTCAAGGAGAGACGATATAAACGACACCGTTTAAAGACTATGCGGAGTTTATCTAAGTGTTTGATCCAGGTCGAATGGACACGCAGGTCGTCGACAAAGACCTCTAACTCCTTGCGAAGCATGTCCTTAAAGATGGTGCACATGAGACATTGGAAAGTGGCAGGGGCATTGGTCAACCCAAAGGGCATGACTATGTATGCAAAGATGCCCCACTCAGTGGCAAAGATGGTCTTGTGACTTGTCTGTAGGATGCATTTGCACCTGGTTGTACCCTGAGAAGCCGTCCAAAAAATTGTAAGCTTCCTTGCCTGCCACCCTCTCAAGCATGTGCTCGGTGTACGGCAATGGATAGTTGTCCCTCTTCGTAGCAGTGTTCACATTCTTGTAATTGACACACACTTAGATTTTTCCATTCTTTTTCATCACGATGAGTCTATGTGCTTAATTTCATAAATGAATCCAGATCCCATCAGCTTGTCAATTTTCTCTTTGACAGCATGAGCGTGTTTTGGATTCATAGGGTACGGTTGCTGCTTGACCGGCGTTGCATCTGGCGTCATGGGTATGTTGTGAGTCACGACACTCGGATCTACCCCCTTAAGTTCCTCTAAGGACCAAGCAAGCATGTCTATATACTCTCGCAAGAGAGAAACAAGACTCGTTTCTTCTTCATTGGTCAAGTCATCAGCAATGAATATTAGCCGAGGTGTTTCCCCTTCCTAGGCTAAATCTACCTCCTTGACTTTGGTTGTGGTCCCTTGATGGGTTCGCTCGTCTGCCGTTGACGTTTGGCACCTAACAGAACTACTACCCTATCCCCTTTTTTGAATTTCATGAAGCATTTAGGGAGTTCCTGCGGCTTTCGCTGTTCTTCTATTATTGTATCCCTGGGTTGCTTTGCCTTTTCCTGCCTTAACCGTCTGCGCCTCAGGTGGACGGGTATGTCCCCCTTGGTACGTCTGGTCGTGGGTGGCCTAGGGATCTCTGGATCACTATCCGAACTAACTTTTGATTCAAAGCCAAACCCTCCATCTTCATTAGAAGAGGTGGTCTCCCCTGGTGGCTACAGTTCAGATGGTGATTCAGTCCTAAGTATTGATGTCGTTCCTGGCTAGGCTAGGCCTGCTTGCTCAAGGTCTATGGCTCCTACGCGTTCCAACCAAGCGTGATCACATTCCATGTGCATGAATCCTCGCTCTACTCTAAAGGTCTACCTTTTCTGCGGCTTGGCCTTTGCTCGTATCTGCTCAAATTCTTGTCCTTCAGTGTCGTATTCTACGGTATCTATTTCATCCTCGTTCTCATCATTGAAGGATTGGTAGTCTTCATATTCGTCGCTCTCATCACTGAAGGATTGGCAGTCTTCATATTCATCGCTAGAATCTTTGTCATCCGACTGCTCATCGTCTCCTAGGGTTTGGTATGTCTCGTGTCATTGGTTAGGAACTAGGGCCTAGTTATACATGAGGTTTAAATCATGCACCCTGGTCCATTGCCACTTGGATTCCTCTAAGAGATCCTGGAGTGGTTTGAAGTTTGCAGCTAGATTGCCAGCTAGCTTGTCCCTTAGGTATTCCAATATCCCTTGGAGTTCCCTTTTGTTGGATGGTACTTGGAAGGTGACAGGCTTAGGCTTTCCACGGAGGGTTCCTGCCATCATGCAGACTCGTGCAGAGAGTGCTTCGTTAGACTTGCCGATCGTTTTGATGGCTTGCTCATACGCCTCATGATCTAAGAATGGCAGGTCGATTGTAGCGAGAATGTGCATCCAATCCCACTCATCCTTTGGGCATGGGATATACTTGGTCAAGGGCCCACAGGACTTCTTGACCTGAGTGTTCCCCTTGAGCATAACAGAGATGGCATCTAGGTCAATTGGTGAGGTCATCCAGGTGTCCATCTCTATTCTTACGGCATCCATTCTATTGCCAAGGAAGATCAAGCCGTTACCCCAATCTTCGATGACTCTAGCGTTGCGCATCTAGGGTCGGCCTAATAGGATATCATAGTCCACTCCCTTCATGACTATAAAGTCAACAGAGAACTGGACACCTGCGATCTTCACTGGCCAATTCTTAAGTACCCCGAATGGCTTCACTCTCATACCGTTTGCTAACGTGACATTAAACCTAGCAGTTTTGACAGGTGGGTTTCCCCAAGTCTGGAGCACTGCGTGGCTAAGCACACTAACCCCAGCTCTCGTGTCTACGATTCCCTTTCTTGTTGTGTCACCTAGGGCTAAAACCGGCAAGACCACATGCATATCGAAACCTTCCCAGAAGGCATTGACGTGCAAGGATTTCGGCATAGAGTGCAGCGCCAAACTCGGTATTTGTGTTTCTGCATCATGGTCTTGAGGGTCTACCGTGACCTGCTCTTGTGATCCTTCGACCCACTGCTTAAGATCTTGCCATAGGGTAGGATGCTGCCTAAGCAGATCTCCCAGGCTAAGCGTTACAGGGGTAGTCACTAGCGTGGTCAAGAGATCATTGGATACTCGCCTCTCCCTCAACCTGTATTCTCCTGGCCAATGGCCGCGACTGATCTGCGGCTCTGTAGCATCAAGGCTTGGTCTTAATGGCATTGCTTGTGGTGCGGTTGCTTTTGTCGACTTAGGTTGAGGCGGTGATATTGGCGTGCTTACGCTAGAGAGATCATCGATCTCGTCCTGTATGATGGGCTCAACGTCTTTGAGATGCTCTTGAGCCTCCTTCACCCATTCCTTCACCTTTTCTATGGCCTCTAACTATCACTTCGGATGCGGGTATTCCCCTACCTTAGCGCTTCCCTTTTCAGCCGTCTTAGGGGCTGAAGTCTCTGCCTCTGTGTCTGAAACCTTCTTTCCAGCAGGCAGAGTCGTAGCACTCTCAGCTTTTAGTGCGACTTTAGCTTCCAATCTCTTCTTTTTCCGCCTACGGCTTTTCTTCCCTATCGAGGTTGCGTCAAGATTGCTAGGTTCTGGTAGAGAGATGCCGGCCTGCTTCGTTTTGGCTAGGGTCATGACTCGGAATGGGATAGGTGTGGCCTCCCTATTGAGGGTTTCGACACCAAACAGCCCCAATGGGACAGATGGCATGTTGGCTAAGCTAGAGGATGGATTTCGCTTTGGAAAATCTACAAAAAGATGGGTGATTTCTCACTCTGCGCACCTTTGGTCAGCCTTGTCTCTGTTTTGCTGCTCTTTTTAGGGCAGCGTGATGAGACATGACCAGGGTGACCACAAGTCCAACAGGAGACTGGATCCTACATCTGCCCTCCTAGGCCCCTACCTCGTCTCCTTCCTAATGCCATCATCGACACAGGTTGATAATCCATGAGGACTGCATTGCCCTCGTCGTCGTGCGAGACGTAAGGGTATATGTAGGTCTCTTCCTCATTCGGCTCCTCCACGTAGTGGACTGGAGCGTCGCTCGGTGGATGGGTCACGTAAGGACCAGGCGGTCTAGGAATGCCTGTAGGGTTTATGTCCATTCTAGGGACGGCTGGTTTCACATCGTTAGGCATGGGTAGAGCCAATGGGGCTCCCCTTCCAAAGAATGGTTGCGGCCTATTCGCTAGGTAAGGCTAGCCGTAGGGTTGCGAGTACGGAAGTCTTCTTGGTAATCTGCATTGCGCGACGTCATGGCCAAACCTACCGCAGTTAGCACAAGGTCTTGACCTAGGGTCTTGACACTCGACTGGTAAGTGGTTTCCGCCACAGTGCACGCATTGGACGTGCGAGCGCATTGGTCGTCTCAACATGTCTTGCAACTTGGCTAACTCCATCTTGACATTAGCCAAGCCTTGGTCTATCTCGGTGGCCTTCCCCTTATCTTGGGATGATGGGATTGATCGCTCACTAGAGGCTGAGGTTCTCTTTGAGTTTCGCGAGTTGGTCTCCTCTAGATTTGAGCTCCTGGAGCTCCGCTCTTTCAGCTGATCATTGACTCTGATGGCTTCCTCAAACACTCTAGCTATCACATCTCGCTGCAAGCTTGACTTGCCTGCCAAAGCCTTATATAACTCCTCGTCTCGAATTCTGCTAATGAATACAGTCAAAACTGCTCTTTTAGTAGGTCGCTCGCCTAGAGGGATTCTCTTGAAGAGACTCCTCACATGGGTCACGTAGTCGCGGATGTCCTCCTTCTCTTTCTGCTTGACGTTCATCAAGTGTACTAGCAGGTTGTCGGAGTATCCGGGCTCGGCAAATCTCTTGACGAAGAGATCCTTGAGGTCATTGAAGTTGGCTCGCTCTACAGCATCTAGGTTCGTGTACCACATCCTACCCTTGTCACCTAGGCAAAGCCCGAACGCTTGTGAGAATTGAGTTAGGTCATTGAGGCCGTTGGCTTCACAGACTTCCTCAAACTGCTCAACAAAGCTATATGGGTTGTCATGGGGTTGGTAATTGTCGAGCTGCTTGGCAACGATTGGTATTTTGGACTGGGTCTTTGATCCTTGATTCCCCCTAGTCCTATGAGCAGCGACGTCGCTAGTGCGGTGGCAATCTGCTGTGCTGCTGTATTATTGAGCAGCTGCTTCATAAGAAGCTCGCTCAACATCAAGTCTCCCTCTAGTGCTCTCTCATGGTTTGTTTGGTTTCGGCCAGCTAAGTTCAGCACTCGCTGTACCTCATGCAACTCCAGGCTTTGCCTTTGGCTCCTAGCCTGATGCTCCCTATTGTACTTGGCTATGCTCTGCAATGCTCTGCGGGATAGCCTTCTCTCCTCTTCTAGATCTGTGATGATTGCGTTTGCTGTCCTACCACGGTGCTCATACAGGGCGTGCGTGTCATAACTTCTCACCAACTGCTAATAGCATCTGGGAAGATGTTCAAATCGAGTTCCTCATTAGACCCGCAGTCTGAGCTTTCCTCTGCCATTGTCGAGTTGTCTTGCTCCACTACGCTGTTGATTAGGTTCAGTAGACTTGTTAAATCCACGTCGTTGGCACCCCTTGCTTGGTCCTACTCTGCACTTTGATGGTTTGTCTATGTCTTGGGTCCTCTCCTATTGGTGGGTTCCTTGAGTGGTTTATCTGAGTGAGCTCCTTTGGTTATTGAATACAAACCTCAATTTATGTTCACTCAGTGCATGTGTTGTTTCTCGTGCACTTGTGTCCAATCAGGCTTTCAGCTTTCTTAAGTGTACTTCAAGAGCGGAAATTCAATGTGAGTGCAGTAAGCAATTCCTCAGCGTCTTACACACTCTCACTTGTTTCAGGTCTGATAGGCTTGTAGATCCATTTTCTGGCCGTTTTGTCAGGGTTTAGGGTTTTCTCATGTGTCGCCTTGTTCGTTTTCAGTCAATCAGGTTTTGCAGCTCAGCGGTTCGCGTCTAAGACCTTGGGTCTTGCAACTGCCCACTTCTAGCTGCCAAGCGGCTGCGCACTATGATTTCTCCTATTACGTGCGACAGAATCAAGTTCTGAGCGCCCGAAGGGTTTTGACAATTTGAGCTGCTACGTTTTTGCCGGGTCAGGTCAAGTTCTGAGCGCCCGAAGGGTTTTGACAGTTTGAGCTGCTGCGTATTTGCCGAGTTAGGTCAAATGTCTGAAAAATTTGATGAAAAGTTGCACTCCGACCAACTAGGGTCTGAGTAGGTCACTCGAACAGGCCAAGGCACAGGGCCGAGGGCCGTATTTCAGGGTTTGACTTGAACGGTTTTGATTCGGATGAGCCGAATGGCACTTGGGCCGAGGGCCGAATGTGAAGAGTGGCCGAGGACCGAATTGGAGGCTCGGACGGGTCGTTCGGACAGGCCGAGGTCGAATGTGCCACGTGGAAAAAAGCTTTGACTCGGACGACCGAATGGGTTGACTCGGACGGTTTGCCTCGGACGTGGTCCAAGGGCCAACTAGGGTTTGGCCGAGTGGGCCGAGTGACAAGGGCAGAGGGCCGAATGTGCCACGTGGAAAAAAGTTTTGACTCGGACGACCGAATGGGTTGACTCGGATGGTTTGCCTCGGACGTGGTCCAAGGGCCAACTAGGGTTTGGCCGAGTGGGCTGAGTGACAAGGGCAGAGGGCCGATTTTGGGACTCGACCTAGGAAAGGCTAGTCGGACGGCCGAATGCGGCGTGCGTAACCCTCGCGAACACAATTTTGATTGATTCACCAGATGTAGGTCAGCACCATGGCCAGATCCTATCTAGGGAAGTAGAGCGAGAGATTCATATACCTGAGCAGGCCGGTAAGTGTGTCGGTGATGTGATCGAATCGATGCGAGCTGGAGCTCTCTCTCTATCTCTCTCTCTCTCTCTCTCTCTCTCACTGAAATGGCACAAATGAGCTCTCCCTTGGCCTCCTGGCTCTTATACCCCTTCCCAAGTGTGGTGTTGATGCCCCCAATCACTCACTTGCCGGTCTTAGGCATCACTACGAGCATTTTACCCATTTTTGCACGATTTTTGCCTTGTTTTGCCCTATTTTGAAACAGTAAACCCTACCATTCTCTGGTTTGATTTCCTAATTCTAACCTACGCTAAATGCAACAAAAATCAAAGGCAAAAAATGAAATAGATTCTCCATGCTTTCCAATCATCAAACAACCAAAATGTCCCAAAATACTTACTTGTTTTGAAGATAAAAAACACCCAAACTTCTTACCTATCTCAAGCTCCGTTTCGGGGATGAATCCCCTACTTCGATGCTCGATATGAGGTGCGCAAGTGCTCAAGCTTGAATCCATTGGTCCAACGGAACCAAAATGTGGAAGCTTTAGCTCAACTGCCAAGACCCATGGACCGCTTATTGTTTCAAGCATTCTAAGCGAGCTCTAATGACTATCTCTCACCTAGCCGATGCGCTGTCGACAATCCTACGAGTGTAGTGAGCTTACCTTGATGCCAATGTGAGTAGCCTCCTCTCTTGCACACCTTGGTAGCTCCACGTTTCTTGATGGTAGCTCAAGCATCCTCAAGCCTCCTCCATCTTCAAGCTCCATCCTCCATAGTCGCGCATGCAAGAGAAGAGAAGAGAAGAGAAGAGAAGAGAAGAAGAGAAGAGGAGATGGTGAAGAGCTTCACCCTCTTGATCCCTCGCTCCCACACACTCACTCCCTCACACTCTCACACTCCCTCTCTCAAGAGCACACACAAGCAAGAAGGAGAGAAGAAGAGAGGAAGAAGAAGACTCCTTTTTCCACACACCAAAAAGAATGAGCTTCTCATTCACTTTTCAACTTTATATACAAAACCCTAAATCCCTTTTGGGCAGTCATCCCCTTTTTCCCTTTTTTACATGGCCGGCCGTAGCCTAGGCCCTTTTTCCCATTTCCCACCATTCTAATTTATCCTATTCCCAACTAATGCATATAATTTTCATAGGAGCGATCCTGACGCTCTTTTACAAGGATTCAGGAGCACTTCCACATTTAATGGTGCGCCTTTTACTCTTTTGTTGTCTCGGGGAGACACTGAGACTTTCTGAGGGTCTTGCCCGAACATTTAATTTTTCAGGGTCTGGTTACCGGTCAAGGCATCTTTTTTTGCTTTTATCCTACGCCCTTTTTGCTATTTCCTTTTTTCCATTTTCCCGCTCCTCTGTGCTGCGGTAAACACGGTAAACACCTTGCCTTTGGGTCCTGCACAAGAGGCTGAGGTGACTCAAGATTGGATCTCGAGACCCACATACTAGTCTACGGGCGGAAACTTGGATTAGTAATCCTTGAGGATTGCTGGATTTGCCTTCGGGCTGGATTATAGATTAGCCTTTGTGCTGGATTATGGAATAGCCTATGGGCTGGATTATTCTGATGTATTTCAAAGACTGATAAATAAGATCAATTGTTGAAAAGGAACTTGTTTGACATTGTTTTTCTATATCAGTGCTTAAGTTACGTGAAGGAACCGGTGAATAATTGGTTATTTAAGGAGGATGTTTTTGCGTGTCAAACTAAATGTGGTAGGTAATTAGACAACTAAAGCAACCCTGAGGAAAGTGTTAAGATTGTGGAAGAGAAGGAAGGAGTCTCACTTGTAGCTTTCTTGCTTGCACAATGGGGGAATACACACAGAGGTGGAGGCTGAAAACAGTTTTCCTCTTCTTAGTTGTGTAAGCCAAAAGAACTCAAAATACAAAGAAATAGAAGGACCCTATATATGGGTCTCAAACCAAACTCAACTAGCTAAGGTGACATACTAACTGAGCCATGAACTAGAGTAGATAAGGATAGCTATCATGTAGCTATTATTCATGGGCAGTGTACCAACCGCATCTGCAACTGACAAGTCGGTGACATAAATGCACAACGGTCACCTTGGCATATCACGAGTGGAGCTCGATATCTCAACACTCCCCCTCGAGCTCAATCCCAATTCCTGCACACCAAGCAGGTCTCTGAACTTGCGCAGCTTCTTTGTGCCCAATGCCTTCGTAAATATGTCAGCTACCTGATCCTCTGTGCTGACATAAACTAGATCAATAAGACCTAGTAAAACCCTCTCCCGCAATAGTGATAATGCACCTCAATGTGCTTTGTTCTAGCAGGATAGACTGGGTTATTTGTCAAGTGTATACTACTCATGTTGTCACAATAAATGACAACTGGCCCATCTGTAGGCTGATGCATATCATAAAGTAGCTTATGCAACCAAGCTACCTCACATGCAGCCATTGCTGCACCCCTGTACTCAGCCTCTGTGCTCGACAAGGCAACTGTAGGCTGTTTCTTGCTGCTCCAAGTGACTGCAGCACTCCCAAAAGAGAACACATATCCACTGGTAGATCGTCTATCAGAAATACTACCAGCCCAATCAGCATCAGTGTATCCATGCAGCTGTATCTGAACCCCAGTCTCATAAAATAGTCCATACTGCAATGTGAACTTCACATACCTGAATATGCATCTAGCCGCATCCAAATGCGGTTTCCTTGGAGCCTGCATAAACTGACTTACCAATCCAACAACATAGCTCAAATCTGGCCTGGTAATAGTCATATAAATCAAGCTTCCTACTATGCGTCTGTGATATCTTCATCACTGTCACCTGTCATAATCAAATCATCAACATAAATGACAAGTAGCATAATACCTTTCTCTGTTTTCCTCACATAAAGTGAGAAATCTGCCTTGGAAATCTGAAAGCCAATAGTGACAAGATACTGTCCTATCTTGTCAGACCATGCTCTAGGTGCTTGCTTCAAGCCATACAATGCTTTCTTCAACCTGCAAACAAACTCAGGATGAACAGCATGCACATAACCTGGTGGCTGCTCCATATATACCTCTTCTTGCAAATCACCATGCAAGAAGGCATTCTTTACATCCATATGATGTAAAGACCATTCCTTTGATGCAGCCATAGCAATGACTGCTCTTACGGTTGCCATCCTTGCAACCGGACTGAATGTTTCTTCATAGTCAATGCCATATGTTTGTGCATACCCCTTGACTACTAATCTTGCCTTGTATCTGTTCACAGAACCATCTGCATTGTGCTTCACCTTATAAACCCACTTACAACCAATTGCATTCTTACCTTTAGGCAAAGGTACCAATTCCCATGTAGCATTTGCCTCCAAGGCATCCATTTCTTCATCCATGGCTTTCTCCCATTTTTCTTTTCCCATAGCTTGCTCAAAAGAAGTGGGTTCTAGTTCTTGTATCACTTTGACCATATATGCATAGTGAATGGCTGTAAATCCATCATATTTCAGCCTATCCACAGGATACCTAGCTCTGGTAGACCTGCGCAAAGTAGGTTCACTCCCAGGTGCTCTCAAAACATCCCTGGTCTTCCTTACTCCAGGTGTAACAATAGAAGGAATACCCAACTCATCATCAATGCTCTGTTCTGAGCCACTGGATTCACCATCCACATAAGAGTGACCTGCATTCACATCAAACATGGGCTGATCCACCTTCTCTTTTCCTTTTCGTGATACCTGCATACCACTATCTGCATTGCTTTGAGAAGATTCTCCTGATCTCAATCTGCCTGTCCATGGCGAAGAATGTGAACCACTGCTAGAGGACGCTCCAGGTCCACTAATATTTTGTGACTGCTGCTGTGAATTATGTGCAGCATTACCATTTTGTGCATCTACATCATCAATCACATTTACTGGTTTATATCAGCTACTCATCTCATCAAAAACAACGTCTCTGCTCACTGTAACTTACGAGTAGAAGGGTTATAGCATCTACACCCTTTTTGCTGCAGAGAGTAACCAATAAAGATACACTTCTCAGATTTTGGATCCAACTTGGATCTCAACTCATCTGGCACATGTACATAGGCAATGCAACCAAAAATTTTCAAATGAGAAATATCTGGTTTCCTACCAGTATACCTCTCCTCTGGAGTCATCCCATGTATTGTTGCAGTGCGAGTCCTGTTCATTATGTAGACTGCTGTAGCAACTGCTTCAGCCCAGTAAAAATCTGGCAGGTCTTTTTCATTAAGCATGGCACGAGATACCTCTCCAATATGCGTGTTTTTCCTTTCTGCAATTCCATTTTGCTGTGAGGTATGACTACATGAATATTGCTGCTTTATGCCATGCTCCTGCAGGAACCTTGCAAACTCATTTGAGAGGTACTCTCCCCCTCCATCTGACCTTAGGCATTTTATCTGCATGCCTGTTTCTTTTTCAACCATAGCTTTAAGAGTTTTGAAGTGCCCAAAAACTTCACTTTTCTTTTTCATAAAATACACCCAAACTTTTCTGCTATAGTCATCAATAAAAGTGAAAAAATAATGATAGTCTCCAAGAGATGCAGCTTTAGTAGTCCACACATCAGAGTGGATTAATTCCAATGGCTTCTCACTCTCTTGAACATGTCTAGAAAATGGTTTCCTTGCCTGTTTTCCAAACTGACAGGCTTCACATATCTTATGCATTTCTGCAACCTTGAATTTGGGCAATCCTGCAACAATATTTTGGGCCTGCATTGATTTAAGTCGCTATACATTAACATGACCAATGCGTTTATGCCAGATATCAATATCTGCAACTACACCGGTCCCATGTGCAAACATTGCTGCACTCAATTCAGGCACGTCTGCATCCAACGTAAACATTCTGCCCTTCTTCTTTCCTTTTGCTGTCAAGCAACCTTTATTTTTCATATCCTCAACAAAGCATCCATGAGGATTAAATCTCATCTGCAAGCCCTGCTCAACCATTTGACCAACAGAAACCAGATTCTTGGTGATATTCGAGACATGAAATACATCGGACAGGTATTTCTTTTTTCCATCCTGCATAGACAAAGGAAGTTTTCCAATCTGCACAATAGGATGTGCAGTATCATCAACAGTCTCCACAAATCCTGGTTTTTCCATTTTCCTTGCATCCTCCATCCATTCTGCATGACCTGTCATGTGGTTTGATGCACCTGAGTCAACATACCATACATCATTGCTTTCTTCTGCCCTTGTCACAGAATTGTTCATGTGCTGCACCATAAACAAATGCTCATTTCTGTCATCACCCTGTCTACTAGAAGATGCATAATTCCCTTGTTGCAGTTTTCCATTCATGATGTCATTCTGCTTTTTATAGCAGTCTTTAGCCATATGACCCATTTTACCACAGTAGTAGCATTCAACATTACTGTTTGCATTTTGGCCTCTTTGCCATCCACCACGACCTCTTTGGCTCCCCCTGCCTCTAGAGTTATCACGTCCTCCTCCATAGGACTGGTTTTCTTGAGTTTACTGCATATTTAGATTTCTACTACGGCCTCCAAATTGGCCTCCTCTACCTCTGCCTCTACCTCTTCTAGCATTTGAGTAGAAGACAGCTTCTTTTGAAGTTCCTCCTGAAGAAGATGCACCACCATTTCTCTGCTCCTCATAAATTAGAAGAGCAATCAACTCCTCAAAATCAGGAAATCTTTCACGGACGGAAATGGATGTTCGGAACTGTGCATAATCCTTTCCTAGACCATTCAAGGTCACAGAAACTAAATCATCATCTTCCACTGGCGACCCAATGGAAGCAAGTGCATCTGCAATCTTCTTCACCTTCATGTGGTAGTCATTGATGCTCATATTTTCTCTTTGCACATTATGCAACTCTTGCTTGAGCTACATTTTCCTGGCTTGCGTATTTGTGCTATACATTTTTGACAAAGTATCCCATGCCTCCTTTGGCATACTTGCATCATGAATATGCACAATCATAGAGTCTGAAATGCTGATAGACAGCCAATACATAACTTTCCTGGCTCTCTCATGCCATGCTTTAAATGCCTGCATTTGCTGTTGATTGGGAACATCAGGAAGAACTGGTTCTTCTTCATTTCCTGCAACAAATTCCCAATATCCTTTTCCCATAAGGAAATTCGTCATTCTAAACTTCCATGCTTGGAAGTTGTTCTTGTCAAGCTTTTCAGTGACAATCTGTGAGAGAGAATCAGACGCCATTACAGAACACTGCAAAAAATTCTGTCACTGCAAAGAACACAGCTTCAGCCTCACAAAGGCAAATCTGCAAAACTGACGAGAGTGGTATTTGACCACACAGTCACTTCCTAGTGACGATTTTGCATCAACAGGCAACAGGGATGATTCTGTAACTCCCAATGTCTCTGCGCACAAGCATACGATGCAATTTCTACAGTAACTTTTCACCGACCTGTAGAACAGTGGCTGCACAGCATAAAACTGGGCCTTTTTTTGAGTGCGTGCAGAAAACTTCCGCCTCCAAAACAGGCCCCGAAATGGCCTCAAATCAAAAAAACAAGGTCGCCAAGGGCTAAAGCCCTTGCTCGCAGCATATACTGCCCTCTTGCTTCACCGTGAAGGGCGTCTCAACTTGAGACAATGCACTCCTGCACTTTCCGGCTGTGCTACCTGCAGAGATCTGCTCCCAAAACAGAAAATGAAAGCAACACTGCTCCTCTTACCAGAACACCGCGAGCTTGGCTTGCTTTCTTGAGCTCCTTACCACAAACAAGGCTCTGATACCATGTTAAGATTGTGGGAGAGAAGGAAGGAGTCTCACTTGTAGCTTTCTTGCTTGCACAATGGGAGAATACACACAGAGGTGGAGGCTGAAAACAGTTTTCCTCTTCTTAGTTGTGTAACCCAAAAGAACTCAAAATACAAAGAAATAGAAGAACCCTATATATGGGTCTCAAACCAAACTCAACTAGCTAAGGTGGCATACTAACTGAGCCACGAACTAGAGTAGATAAGGATAGCTATCATGTAGCTATTATTCATGGACGGTGTACCAACCGCATCTGCAACTGACAAGTCAGTGACATAAATGCACAAGGGTCACCCTGGCATATCATGAGTGGAGCTCCATATCTCAACAGAAAGTGCGGTGGATGTGGCCATGGGTCTGTCCTACGGGAGGGTGGTCCCGGTTGGTCGAAAAATTTTCTTGAAGGAAATTGGTAGCAAGGAATGACGACTTAGAATCTAAGATACTAGAGTCTCGATTTATGCTCTTTTAGGGGAACAGAATGGGACTGTGCCTCATGGGAAGAGAGGTCAAGCTTTGCATCCCTCTCATTTCTCATTCTCCTTGAACCAAGTGCAGCATGAATCCGCTTCGACCCTGATATTTCTGCATAAAATAGTCTGCCTGGGGTTCGACGCTAGCTGCCGTTCTAGGAATTTGACCACTAGGAGAACCCTGATTTAGGTCGGTCCTAAGTGGGAACGGCCGGAATGCTTCCGCTTCTTCGTGGGAGACTCGGGAAAACCTGGATCGCAAACCCCATGACATTCTGTGGGAGTACCAGGTGGCACTTTCTGGACTCTCTTCCAGACTACTAAGGCATGTCCTATGATGCGCAGATCGGTCGTTGTATGCTCACGTAGTGAATCCCGGAAGGTCCCCAAGAACAATGAACTCTACCTTTTTGCACAAATTACAATGTAAAAAGCATGAACGACAAGAGCAAGAGACCAATTGGGTTCAATCTCCCCCCATGCCTTGTGTGAGCGCTTCACAAAGCATGTATTTTATGTATATTTCCATCTTCATGCTCAATAATAGCCCAATTTATAAAAATATGACAAGCTTTTAGCTTTTGAGTTTGCTTTTACAAAAATAGGAATAAAGCTAATGGACGGTGCCCATAGAGTCTGGCACGCCCAACACAATGTCCAAATAGAAATAACATATCCGTGTGCATAGGCGCATACAAAATAATGATAAATAATCGATGCCTCAATAGACATGACAAAATATAGGCGTGGCGCCTATCAAAATATAATCCATAGGTCGAATACTCGCTAGACTCCAATGCTTTCCTCCGCCACTGCTGCTATCTCTACACATCAACTGAAGCATTCACAATCGTTAGTAAAATAATACAATTAAACCGACAAAAGTGAATACCTAGCAGTCTTCAGCTACATAAATAAATCAACTGGTTAGAAATAAATCCTAACCTTAATTTATTACGAGTGTGAACTCTAAACTCATAAACGTTTATTAATTTAATATGTATTTTGCGGAATCACCCGCTATGGAATCACCCATGTACACACTAAATTAATGAAACGCCCGAAAAGGACAGGCGTCCCCATCAACTTCTCGCACAAAGAATCCTCTTTGTGTATGAGCCCCGGTCATCAAAGTTTACGGAATCCACCGTAAAACCTCATGGAATCCACCGTGGCATAGAATCCACCGTGAAATATGCCTCCTGGCATCATACCCCCGGGGTGGGATAGCAATTGACCTCAATTGCTATTAGCTCAATGTGGAGCTAACAGAGTGGGGAAAGGATTTAAGTCTCTAGCATGCATCCCTTGTGCTTCCTCTACAGGATGGTTCTCAAATTTAACTAGATATCTAGAATACCTTCGGCCAGTTCTAGTGGTCATAAAGTCAGTGTCTATGATAGCTTCTGGTTCAAGTATTTCAGTCTCTTCCTCTAATAAAGGTGGGTTTTCATAAACAGGGTGGACAGGTAATTGGCCTCTAAATGGTCTCAATAAACTAATGTGAAATGTATTGTGAATTTTCCAATGAGATGGTAATTCTAACTTGAATGCATTGTCATTAATTTTATGAATGATTCTAAATGGTCCATAGAATCTAGGAGCTAGTTTGACAACTGGATGTCTATCTACACTTTGCAGTCTACGTTTTTCTATTCTCAGCCAAACATAATCATCAACTTTGAAATTCATGGCTTGTCTTTTCTTATTGGCTTGTTTGGTATATGATTGCTGGGCTTTAGCAATCATATCTTTAACTTCATCAAATATATTGTTATGCATACTAGCAATATCATCAGCACTCTGAATTCTATTAGACAAAGATGCAACAGGTAGATAATCTATATCCATAAATCACTTCAAACGGTGCTTTCTTTGTAGATGTGTGCGGTGTATTGTTATATGCAAACTGTAATAAATGCAAATGAGTGTCCCATGTCTGAGGTTTAGAGATAGTATATGCACGTAAAAGATCTAGAATGGTGCTGTTTGTGGCTTCTGTTTGTCCATTAGTTTCTGGATGAAATGTAGATGAGAAATCAATCTTTGTGCCTAGGTTAGCAAACAGTGTAATCCAAAAATTGTTACAAAATCTAGAATCACAATCTGAAATGATAACTTTTGGCAATCCATGGTTAGTAAAAATAGTTTTCAAAAACAATTGTGCTGCTTGTGATGCTGTTAAAGTTTTCTTACATGGAATGAAATATGCTTGTTTACTAAATCTATCTACAACTGTCCAAATCATATCATGGTTAGATTTAGTAATTGGTAAACCAGTAATGAAATCCATAGAAATTTGTTCCCAAGGTTTAGATGGAATAGACAAAGGCATAAGTAATCCATACTGTTTACCATGATGTCTCTTAACTCTTTGACAAATCAAACATTTAGAAACGAAGTTAGATATATCAGCATCCATATGCGGCCAATAAAAATCTTCAGTTAACATACGTAATGTAGATATGATACCTCTATGACCTTGATATGGGGGACAATGAATTTCATTCAAAACAAAAGATCGGAATGGAATGGTAACACACAGTCTCTTTTCGTAAAACATAAATCCATCATTATATGACAATGAATCAACAGGAATGAAATTATTTTGAACTAATTTATTCCAATCAGAATGAAAAGTAATATCCTGGTGATATGTATCTTTCATAGCAATCAAAGAATCAAAAGATATGACAGAAATATTATGAATGGCAGGTCTTCTACTCAATGCATCAACCACTACATTTTCTTTTCCAGGTTGGTATTGAATGATAGGATGAAAACTTTGAATAAAGGAAGCCCATTTGATATGACGGTCAGAAATTTGGGGTTGGCTAAGTAAATGTCTAATACTTTGCTGATCAGTCTTTATTATAAATTATGAACCCATTAAGTAGTGTTTCCACTGTCTTAATGCTTGTACAGCTGCTAATAGTTCTTTGTCATATGTGGAATATTTCAGCTCAGAGGGTTTCAGCTTACAACTAGAATATGCTATAGGATGATTGTCTTGCATAAGTACGGCTCCTATTCCTGATCCACTAGCATCGGTCACTACTAGAAAGAATGGTCTATTAAAGTCAGGCAACTATAGAATAGGGGCATTGGTTAATGCATGTTTCAGTAAGTCAAAGGATTTCTGTTGATTTTCGGTCCATTGATAAACAATTCCTTTCTTGAGAAGTTTGGTTAATGGTAAAGCAAGTAATGAAAAATTACGTACAAACTTCCTATAGAAACTAGCAAGACCAAGGAATGAGCGTAACTCATGCACGTTTTTAGGAACAGGCCAATTCAATATTGCATCAATTTTCTTAGGATCAACTTTAATTCCATCAGATGATACAATATGACCTAAATACTCAATTTCTGTCTTAAAGAATTCACTCTTTTCAGGATTTGCATACAATTGATTTTCTTTCAATAACTGAAAGACCAATGACAAATGCTCATAATGTTCTTTCTCATTTTGACTAAACACCAAAATATCATCAAAGAAAACAATTACACAATACTGATATTTCAAAAAGATACGGTTCATCATTCTACTAAAGGTAGCAGGTACATTAGTCAATCCGAATGGCATGACTAAAAATTCGTAATGACTAAACTGTGTTCTGAATGCAGTCTTGAATATGTCAGATTTATCTAGCCTCACCTGATGATAACCAGACTTAAGGTCAATTTTACTAAATATAGAAGATCCTTGCAGTTTGTCCATAAGGTCATCAACTCTAGGAATAGGATACCTATTCTTTATAGTGATCTTATTTAAAGCTCGGTAGTCAATACACATACGATAAGTATTATTCTTTTTCTTGACTAACAATACAGGTGCACTGAATGGAGAACTGCTAGGTCGAATCAAACCTCTATTTAGTAATTCCTCAACTTGACTCTGGATTTCTTTTTGCTCTATCTGGTTATGCCTATATGGTGCTTTGCAAGGTGGTTGTGTGCCAGGGATCAAATCTATCTTATGGTCTTCTGGACGTGAAGGAGGTAAACCTGGTGGTAGGTCTTTTGCAAAACAGTCCTTAAAATATGCAAGAAATTCCTTATGCCTAGGGTGCATATGCTTTTCCTTTACTTGCAATTCATTCACCCAAATGAGATAGGATTTACTACTCTTGCGTAATGCATGTTTAGCTTGAGTATGCGAAAGCAGTGAAAAAACATTAGATGTATGCATACCATATAATGTAATAGATTTTCCTTGAAAATTAATATTCATTGTGTGTGTGGAATAATCTATATCTGGGTTATGCTGGTGTTGCCAAGGCATACCTAGAATAATGTCACTCGACTGTAATGGAACAACTAAGAAATTTCTTCTTTCAGTGTATGAACCAATTTGAATATCTAAATCTTGCACTTCTTGTGTACCATTATACCTAGTGCCTAAAAATGCAGCTTTTATGCAATAATGCGTAGGTACAGTCTGTAATTTCAATTCCTTTACCAATTTTGCTGAAATAAAATCATGAGTACTACCGTCATCATGCAAAATAGTCTTTTCCTTTCCATGCACCAAACATTTCATAGTCAATAAAGAATGTGGAGTAGGCATACCTGGTAAAGTATCGGAAGTAGTAGTAGTGTCGTCCTCATCTTCAGTGAAATCAGGCATATCCTCATGTTCATCTTCGTCCATGGCTCCAAGATAGTTGATATGAGCTGGTGGCTTCTTTGAATGACAATTTGCTGCGAGATGTCCAGGCTGGTGACATTTATAGCATACCATTGGCTTGGCTTTGGTTACATTATTTGCAATGGCGGGAAGTCTAGGTACATTTGGATTTGGCTGTGGTATAAGCTTAGGATTTGGATTGACATTGGATGGTAATGCAGGTGGTTTAGCCCAATTCTTGCGGAAAGATGATGAAGAGAAATGACCTGGATTAAATCTTCTAAAATTGGAATTGAACCAAGGGTAGCAGGCTTGAACATGTTAACTTCAGCATAGTAATGCCCAAGAAGTCCAGACATATACTTTCGCTTATGTGTCGTCTCTGGTACGTCTTCAATCATGCGTAGCTGGAGGAGTGCATTCCAAAAACGCTCTGTATACTGAGGAATAGGCTCACGATCCCGTTGTTGAAGTAGATCCCATTGCTTGATAGCTTTCTCATGAAATTGCGGTGGAAGGAAATTCTGCATGAACTTCTTCTTGAAATCTTCCCAGGTAGCAGGACATTCTATGCTCTTGCGTACTACAGTCCACCAAAGTGATGCTCTGTCTACCAAATGATTAGTAACACACTTGATTTTATCTTTTTCTGGATAAGTTTCCTCATGGAAATAGTCATCAAACTGACTAATGAATGCTAGAACAGTCTTTCCTTCTCGTATGCCATTGAAAGTACGAAATTTGAAACTTCGTTTACTTATCTTTGATTCCTTGCGAATGTTTTGAGCTTCAAGAGTGGCGTCGATGGTACGTCGAATCAAATCTTCAGCTTGAGGTTCTTCTTTGTCGGTAGACGCTCTTTGTAATTTAGCCAGTTGCGCTTGCAATGCTTGCCTAGCCCTTCGTTCTTCTTCCAATTGCATCATGATTAAGTCCAGCTTTTGCTCCATCGTAGGTTCAGGTAGGTCGTCTTCAGCCATAAGATCATCCATATGTGGTTTCGTCTTCCTGTAAAACTCAAAAGACCTTTCTCACTCAAAATCAAGTTAGCAGGATGAGCGTAGCTCAAGTTCGGGGTTACAAGGCTTATGTGTTTTTGGGTATTTCTTTCTCAATCTTCAGAAAATCTGCGATTTTTCCTTCTTCGTATGCTGAAAATACTTCAGCAAACCTGCATATGGGTAGAATACCTTCCAACGAACAACTTTGCAGTTCGGAGTTTCTGCGCAGGAACAGTCCTTCTAGGAGTTTTGAGCACAAGTCAGTTCTGACTCCAGTTGACTAGTCTGACTTGCAGAGTTGCAGACTTAGGTGATTTGCAGAGTTGCAGACTTGCAGAACTTAGCCGACTTAGTGAACTTGCAGATCTTGATCACAGATGACTTGCAGAACTTGATCTCTGAGGTGCGGGACCTGGAGTTGTTGACTTGCAGAGTTAGGAGATAACTTGTCTGACTTGATTTGATTAAGCTTAATGGATTAAGCTTAGTGGGGGGCCTTAATGAGGAAACGGCGCAAATTCGTCAGGGGGGGAGGCTGTTTTTTGTGCCACGCGAAAAAATTGGAGATACTCCTACACCTCGATGACGATTTTTGAAGCTTCTCAAGCTTTCTTAAGCTTTTAAGCTTTAATACTAAGCTTTTGAAGGAAATTAGATATGGAGGTTATGAGCTTATCTCTCTCTGTTTGACGACTTGATGATGGAGATGAATGAGTGGTCCTCCTCCTGTACAACCTGGTCCTTCGCGATCTGATGACAGAAATAGGGGTTCTTCATCGCCAGAAGTCTGCCTGTATCGACGGTTCACGACGAGATTGACTGTAGAGCCCGATCGTTCCAGGAGCTCCGCCTTCGCACGAGATGGGTAGTGATTGGAAGCTCTTGATCTCAGCTCTGCTCTGATACCACTGATGCGCAGATCGGTCGCTGTATGCTCACGTAGTGAATCCCGGAAGGTCCCCAAGAATAATGAACTCTACCTTTTTGCACAAATTACAATGTAAAAAGCATGAACGACAAGAGCAAGAGACCAATTGGGTTCAATCTCCCCCCATGCCTTGTGTGAGCGCTTCACAAAGCATGTATTTTATGTATATTTCCATCTTCATGCTCAATAATAGCCCAATTTACAAAAATATGACAAGCTTTTAGCTTTTGAGTTTGCTTTTACAAAAATAGGAATAAAGCTAATGGACGGTGCCCATAGAGTCTGGAATGCCCAACACAATGTCCAAATAGAAATAACATATCCGTGTGCATAGGCGCATACAAAATAATGATAAATAATCGATGCCTCAATAGACATGACAAAATATAGGCGTGGCACCTATCAAAATATAATCCATAGGTCGAATACTCGCTAGACTCCAATGCTTTCCTCCACCACTGCTGCTATCTCTACACATCAACTGAAGCATTCACAATCGTTAGTAAAATAATACAATTAAACCGACAAAAGTGAATACCTAGCAGTCTTCAGCTACATAAATAAATCAACTGGTTAGAAATAAATCCTAACCTTAATTTATTACGAGTGCGCACTCTAAACTCATAACGTTTATTAATTTAATATGTATTTTGCGGAATCACCCGCTATGGAATCACCCATATACACACTAAATTAATGAAACGCCCGAAAAGGACAAGCGTTCCCATCAACTTCTCGCACAAAGAATCCTCTTTGTGTATGAGCCCCGGTCATCAAAGTTTATGGAATCCACCGTAAAACCGGAATCCACCGTGGCACGGAATCCACCGTGAAATATGCCTCCTGGCATCATCCTAGGAGTGAATAGATGGACACGTTATAGTTGGTATTAGAGCGAACCAATGGATCTAATATTCACAAGGAAACTTAATAAGGAGAAGTAGAGCAAATGTTGCTGTTGAGAACATTTCCTTACTTACTTATCAATGTTGGCTTGTAGATTCGTGAAGCATGGAATAGATTCTTGGTGTTCCAAGTTATGTTTATCGATGCTGGCTTGTAGATTCGTGAAGCATGGAATAGATTCTTGGTGTTCCAGGTTATGTTTATGACCGCGATGCGTGCTTCAGATTATCGATGGAGGATTGATATAATGAATATCCTAGACTGCATTTAAAATCTTTCACCCCTGTACGTGGAACAGAGATGGATAGGTGATTCAAGAATCTATTACATACCTGCCCACCGATTTGCATACCTTTGAACCAACTTAAAGAGAATCAAGTGGTTGGAGGACTTAAAGATCATGAAGCTGTTCATCTTTGTTGAGGCTCAAGCAAACGCAACCCTAAATGTCGGCGGTTGAAAGGTTAAGCAAAACAAGTATGTGTACGAGGAAGTGACTCGAGTAATCCTTGCCGACAGAATCAAGGTGTTGGGACGTTATGAAAGGAACGGGAATCAAAGGAAAGGATACCCTAATCTTCCAATGACCTATCGATTCCTGAAAATCCATGACCCCAATCCATACTATTACTCAGTAATGTAACACAATCTTATTCTCCCCAAATTAATGTATCAGCTTGTCCCATCTTCCCAAAAATAATTGTACTCGAAAGGGCTATGCCCATATGAATGAAATAGACTTTTTTATCAATGATTGTCTTGGCTATGAGTGTTGGTAAAGAAATTAAGTGATTAGGTCATTTGGCTAAAAGCTGAACTGGGCATGTTAATGTAATGTGAGAAACACTTAGTAAGTTTTTAACGTAAAGAATTTCAATGCCCAGGCACAACCCCAAGTGCAGGTTCCTAGTCCAACCCCTACGCCAAGTATGGCTGTAATTCAAGAGAAGAAGTTTCTTCTCAAGCAAATCAAGCCACTAGAATTTGATGGCAAGGAAAGGACCATCCAAACTAATGCTGAGATCTGGATCGAATCCATGGAGGATTATTTCAAAGCAGCTGGTACTGCACCCGCTAACCAAGCGATGCTCACCAAATTGAAGATTACCGGTGAAGCAAGACTTTAGTGGAAGCAGTGGTGTAGAGACCAAGGGATCTCGGAAGGGTCAGTTACTTAGGAGAAGCTAAAAAGAGCTGTGTGAGGAAGATATCTACCACCTACCTATCGCACACAGAAGATGAACGAGTTCTATGAGCTGAAGCAGCTTGGTCTATCTCTTGACACTTACTATTCTAAGTTCATCTCTCTTTTGAAGCATGTGCCACAAATGGATATGACACAATAGGTGTCAAAGTTTTGTGCTGGATTAAACCCACCTATAAACACTCGACTCGAATCAATGCACCCAATAGACCTTCAGGATGCACTCATTCAAGTTGCACCCATAATACAAGAGGTGCAGGCCAAGCCACGAAATAACAAGACTTGGTCTTACAAGAATCAGAACAAAGGAGTGTATAGGTCCCTGGCCAAGAGAACGCAGGGACAAAGCCAGGGACAAAGGAAGAAAGCTAGGACCAACAATGTCAATAATTTTGTTCCTACCCAAGGAAATGGCAGCAATCTCCGTTGCTTCCATTGCAATGATCCCGGTCATTTTAAATGGCAATGTCCCAAGCTTAACGGAGGACAACGTCAAGGATCATCCCAAGGAACCATCCTTGGCCAAGGAGCCGCCACTCAAGCTAGAGGGAGGACCGCCAGTGTTGCCGACAAGGAGTTCGGTAATGAAGAAGACCCAACTATGGAAGCAGACATTGAGAGGGCAATGGTTCATGCCGCCCTTCACAAGAAAGGCCCGAATCGCCAATTTTTGGTGACTTAGACTCCATCGGATTATCAAGGTAAAAGCTTCAAAACCTTGATTGATTGTGGCAGTACACACTCCTTCATTTCACCAGTTTGTGCAAGAAGATTAGGAATAGCCACAAAAGATGCACCTACCTTGCTTGTGGAATTAGCAAATGGTCGTGAGGTCACTTGTACTAGGCAAACTGCTAAGGTGGAATTCATACTGGGAGGAAAGTCGACTTCAATCAGATTCAAGGTTATGAACCTAGGTACCCATGAGTGTTTGCTCGGAATGGATTGGCTTAAACCTAATGATGCCCACATTCAATGTGGAAAGGGCCAAGTTTCCTTTCAAAATTCTGAAGGGGAATTGGTCACAACTCAAGGAGGGAAGCCAAAAATTCAACTGGCCAAAGCATCTCAGATAATAAAAGGAGTTAGGAAGGGGCTACCTGTCTATTTGATTAAGCTTAATAAGCTAGATCAGAATCAGGAGTCTAAGGAAGAACCTTCATGGCTAAAGGAGTACGCAGACGTATTTCCTGAAGAGCTAACAGAACTTCCACCTCAAAGGGAAGTTGATCATGAAATCAAGCTAGCGCCAGGAGCTGCACCAATTGCAAAGAGACCATATAGAATGTCCATCCTGGAAGTGATTGAGCTGAAGGAGCAACTCAAGCAACTGTTAGACCAAGGCTACATTCGTCCTAGTAGTTCAGCATGGGGAGCTCTAGTGCTATTCCAGAAGAAGAAGGATGGAATGCTTTGGTTATGTATTGACTATAGAGGGTTGAATAAATCAACCATTAAGAACAAATATCCCATTCCAAGAATAGATGAACTTCTTGATCGTCTTCAAGGTGCGAAGATCTTCTCCAAGATTGATCTCAGGTCTGGGTATTATCAGATAAGGATCAAGGAAGAAGATATCCCAAAGATGGCATTCAACACAAGATATGGACACTTTGAATTCCTAGTCATGTCATTCAGGCTGACAAATGCACCTGCTACCTTCAACAGGTTAATGCATGATATCTTTAGGCCATATCGTGATGACTTCGTACTCGTCTTCTTTGACGATACTCTAGTCTACTCCAAACAAGAAGAAGATCATGAACCCCAGCTTTGCATTGTCCTTGAAACAATGAGAGCACACAAGCTTTATGCTAAGAAGAAGAAGTGTGCATTTTTCAAGCGTCAGATTGAATATCTAGGATTCATCGTATCAGCGGAAGGAATTTTGGTAGATCCGGCCAAGGTGAGAGACATTCTGGAGTGGCCAACATTGACAACTGTCAAAGAAATACGTAGTTTTCTTGGATTGATAGGATGGTATAGGGTCTTTATCAAAAACTATGCTTTGATTGCAGCACCTCTGACGGATCTACTGAAGAAGCAAACATCAATTGTATGGTCAACTACTGAACAATTTAGCTTTGATAAACTAAAGCAAAGCTTGGTATCAACACCTATCCTGAAACTTCTGGACCTTAGTAAGAAGTTTTAAGTGATAACTGATGCTAGCACACTTACCTTAGGATGTGTGCTTGTGCAAGATGGTCATCCTATAGCATACTCTTTGAGGAAACTGAAGAGCCATGAGAGGAATTATGCTACCCACGATTTGGAGATGTTAGCTGTCATCCATACTCTCAAGCTTTGGAGACACTACTTGCTGGGTAACAAGATGGGTAACAAGTTTACCCTAGTGACAGAATCATAAAAGTCTCAAATGGATTTTTACCCAGAATGAGCTTAACATGAGGCAACGTTGATGGATTGAAGTGCTGGAGGAATATGATTTTGAAATCAAATACTGGCCTGGAAAGGAGAATGTAGTTGCTGATGCACTCAGTCGCAAGGCATTTCTAAACTCTCTGATCCTGCAAGATCCATCAACAACTAGATCCCTAGCCACAAAGGTATCCATGCCAAACAACCCAATTCTTGAGCCAGCTAGAGAAGAGACATGCCATGATACAACCTATCAGAAGATGCTAAGGGAGATCTATATCAAGGATCAAGACCCGAAGCTACAAGCAAAGTATCAAGAATTCTCTATCAATAGTGGACTTGTCTACTATAGAACGAGATTATCTATACCGGCAAGCCAGTCATTCAAGCAGAAAATACTTTGAGAAGCTCATGACTCCCCTTTTTCAGGGCATTCTGGCTATGCTAAGACCCTCAATGCAGTCAGAAAGAGCTATTATTGGGAGAGGCTTAAAGGTGACGTTCTCAAATATGTCATTGAATGTTTGTCTTGTCAATGCATTAAGGCCAAACATGTCAAAATGCCAGGGAAATTGCAACCCACTCGACATTCCCCAAATGAAATGGGAATTTATTAGTATGGATTTTGTTGTTGGCCTGCCCCAAGTTCAGGGAGGATACAACTCCATTATGGTTGTGGTTGATATGCTCACCAAGGTTGCACATCTTATCCCTATTAAGACAAACTATAAAGACTCAGACATTGCAAGGTTATTTATCAAGGAAATATTCAAACTGCATGGGTTACCCAGAAGAATCATTAGTGATCATGACTCTCTCTTCACATCACACTTCTGGAGGGCTATCTTTGAAGCCATTGGGACTCAACTATGTTTCAATACGGCTACCATCCCCAAATTGATGGTCAAACGGAGCGAGTCAACCAAGTCATTGAGGATATGCTAAGGTCACACTACTGCCGTGAACCCAGAAAGTGGATTCAATATTTACACTGGTTGAGTTTGCCTACAATGCTTCCTACCAACAAAGCATTCAGATGACCCCTTTTCAAGCATTGTACGAGCACGACTGTCGTAGTCCTTTAAACTTCTCAGATCCAACCTTGAGGGTTGAAGCTTTAAAGCAGATGCTGGAAGATATGGATGACCAAATCAAGTCAATAAGACAGGACATCCAAGCCGCCAAGGACAGACAAAAGGCTTACGCGGGCTTGAATCATCAAGATAGATCATTCGCTGAAGGAGATATGGTCTTCATTCACGTACGCCCAAAGAAGAGTTCCCTATCCTTGGGTGAATGCCAAAAGCTGAGTCCAAGGTATTGTGGGCCCTACAAGATCCTCAAGTGCCTAGGGCCTAATATTTACAGACTTCAACTCCCTGAGAACCTAAAAGTTCATAATGTATTCCATATTAGTCTACTGAAAAAGTATGTACCTAACCCTAGTCACGTACTTGATGATCAACAAGTTGTAATGCCTAGCCAAGGAGTCCTTGAGCTACGGCATGACATGATCTTAGATGTTAGGGAGAGAAATTTGAGATCTAGAACCTTGAGAGAATACCTCATCCAATGGAAAGATTATCCCGAGGAGGATGCCACTTGGATGGATGAAAATACTCTCAACCAACAATACCCCCAGTTCCTCTCGAGATGAGGACATCTCGATTTCTCTAAGGGGGAGAGAATGTAATATTTTCGCATGAAATATTAATTGACCTTTAAAAAAACCCCACACATCTCACACAAAAGCAGTGCAAAATTATCTCCCACGTCGATTAATGTTGGTGGCTAAGTGTTCCCTCCGCCCGCAATGATAAATTCCGGCTCTGTGACGTGCATACGAGGCTGCAGCTTGAAGACCGCAAGGCTGCACAGGAACACCCTTCTCGGAGAAAAGGTAAATGGATAATGGTAAAATTTTGTGTATTTTTTTAAATTATAAACCCCCTCCCTCCAGCCGATGCATGACGGAGAGAGGGAGTATGGAGGAAACCTTGTGTTATGTGGAGAGCATGGGGGAGAGAGGAAGTATGCAAGCCACCCACATGGGAGGCTATCTCTCCCCCCCCCCCTCTTAGCCTATGTAAACTCCCCTTAAGCTTGTGAGGGGAGAACGAAGGGACGACTGCTGCTGCTGCTACTGCCCATGCCATGCTGCCCCCAGGCCGTCGCCATCAGCTGCCATGTTGCCGCCATCAGGGCGCTGCTGTGCCACGCTGCTGCCTACATCAACCACACCATCCTCATCATCACAATCATCATCATCCTCCTGCTCATCGTCATCTTCCCCCCTCTCTTATTTATCTTCTTGTCTCTCCACATAGCTTCTATTCAGAAGCATAGAAGCTTCTTTAGAAGCTTCTAAAACAAGGCCTCCATAAGCGTGGTTCACCTACACCATCTCGAGTTTCTTTAAGAACCGCGATTGTAAGGCCGTGTCCTGCGCGAAGGAGAAGCCATAGGGCTAAAAGGGATTCGTAACGCGTAAAGAGCCAAAGAGGAGTTGCTGAACCAGAATTCGACTCGTCAATGGCCCCCAGGAAAATGGCAAGAGGCGCTCACGTGGGAGTTTCTACCCCGAGCACACGTGTGGACAATACCTCGAACCCCAATGCCCAGATTCTTAGAAGATTAATTCCGCATGAAAGGAATGTGTTAAGCACAATGGTTTTTAGAAATATTTAAATGCACTCATCCATTCATCTTACAACTTTAGTGCATGCCAATTAATTGAAGTTGCACGCACTCCCGTCAATAAGGTTAGTTGCAAATCTTCTTGAATGATAATGCATAAATTAGAAGAGGATATTGCCCTAAGAAGGATAGAGCTTGTCGCATGTTGTATTTATGATTTAAATTCCATGGAGGTGATTCGTATAAAGGTTAATCTTAGATGCCATTGAACATTGTCCAAGAATTGCATGGCATGAAAAGGAAACCATGAACTTGCCTGTTGCATGCGAGGATGCTTGCATTTTAAGTTGGATTAAGTGCCACTGAACGGATTAAGTCAACAACAATCTTATGACATTCGTCATGCATGAAATTCTTTTAGAAAAAGATGCATTTCATATTAAATCATGAATTCAATGCATTGGACAAAGGGTTTATAGGTATAGTTCTTCTTAAAACTCAACGTAGGTTTCTATACGAGTTAGTCCTAAATTGTCAATCATTAAAGCTTGGTTCCGTTGCATCATTATAGATTAGGCAAGGAAAAGAGATAGTCATTTTACGTTTTATAGTTGCATAGAAGGAAAAAGTCAATGAATCACATATTTGCACATAATATTATGTCTTGCAACTATTTCCACCTTTTAGAACAAATATTAGCGTCTCTAAGAAAAGATCATTTCTTGTCGCAAGACAAGTAGATCAATTTAGCTAAATCACTTGTAATGACATAACCCACATGGGATTCATAAAAGCATAAATAGTTAGTACAAGGAACACCTCAAAGTACTAGCTAGGGTTTAGTCGTGTTAAAAATTCTGCCTAGTATCACACTTGGGATGCCAAGTCAAGATTTTCGATCCCAAGGGTCCTACCCACATTCACGGAACGTTAGGGTTAGCTAAACGCCCATGCAATAACAATCTAGGGTTTTACCCTAATGATCGATTGACCAAATACTAGACTTCCATTTGTATTTAGAAACCCTAGGGCCAAACATTGTCAGCCTAGTAAGATTAGGGTTGGGTTGAGTCAAGAGGACATCCCAAACCTTACATCTTGACCAAATATACTTCTTGACCAAGGAATATCGTTTGATGGGAGAAACAATCCCACAAGTTAGATGCGACACTTGTTGAGATGACAAGCTCAACACATGCGGACATTGATGATGGACCGCTTGGTTAGATGGGTCCACACGTTTACACTTAGCACATCAGTGGTCATTATGACTCTCACATGGCCACTGATTCATTACTTATTATATTCAGGTTGTTACACCTATTTACAGAGCTGGCATAGTTATAGCGCCAGTTGACTAGTGTAGTCGGTTATGCATTGTTTGACTTAGTAGGCCACTTTCCTTTATGTTGTATCTTATCTATACTTTGTGTACATTGCAAAAGAGTATAGAAGAAGAAGAAGAAACCAGCAAGAAAACGTTTTGTCCTCCATCTCTCTTCTTGTCTCTTGAGTGAGCTTCTCCTTGTGCATTCTGTGTGTGTTCGGCGTAGCATCTTGAGCAAGTCCCCCCACCACGCGATTCTTGATATGGTATCAAAGCCGTGCCATTGAGAGAGGCTGATTTCGAAGGCTGAAGTGAAGGAGAAGAAGCAAGGTTCAAACAAGCAAGCCATGGGTAAGAAGCTCTCCCATTCTTCCACTCTCTCTCTTGGATAGTGCATGTGGAGGCACCAGAAGCATGGTCGAGCAAAAATCTCAGATTGCAGTGAGATTTGGTGTGCATGAAGAGCGCTGTATATTTTGCAGATAAGCCCTTTTATCGTAGTTATTTTGGGCATCTGAGGCCGTTTCAGGCCCCGTTTTAGAGCTGCAAGGTTGCGGACAGCAGTTTCAGGGTACACTATGACTTCGATTGTATTGATCGAAAGTGGATGCATAGGTTACAGATTTCAGATCTGTAAGTTCAAAGGTGTTTACCAGTGAGTAAACACAAGGTTTATTTACAAACTGGTTGCAAATTGTATGTATTGTTGAGCAGACAGTGAAAAAGGCTGTCTGGTGTATTGCAGTGCACTACAGGTCGAGGGTTGCAGAAGATTTGCTTGCTGTTTGGTATTAGTTTTATGATAATGGTAGAGAACAGTGGAAGCCCTATCATTGAGAAGCTCGACAAGAACAACTACCCTTCATGGAAGTTCCGTGTCACGAACTTCCTTATTGGAAAAGGCCTCTACGAGTTTGTGTCAAGTGAAGAAAAGGAGCCGGAGGTGAGTGATCCTCCAACTGCAGAAGAGACAAAGGCACGGAAGGAATGGAATGCAAAAGATAAAAATGTCATGTATTGGTTGTCTGCAGTAATTAAGAATAATATGTTGGGACATATTAGAAATGCAGAGAATTCATATGCAGCTTGGACCATACTTGAAAGTATGTTTTCTGTAAATACAAAGGCACGAAAGATTCAACTCAAGCAAGAGTTGAATACATTGAAGAAAGGGAAGATGTCTATCAATCAGTATGCATTGAAGGTAAGGAGCATTGCAGATGCCTTGGTAGCAATTGATGCAATGCCCGATGATGATGATTTGGTGTCGTCTACCTTGGGTGGACGTAACAATGAAAAGGCTTGGAAGTCTTTTGTAACTTCCGTATATGTTAGAAAGCCATTTCCAGATTTTGATGAGTTGATCTCCCTTATGATCACTGAAGAGATCAACATGCAAAGTGAGACATCTGAAAACAGTGGTGAATAGATCCAAGCTTTCTACTCCAGTTCAGGAAGGGGACGTAGCAGGTTCTCTTCAAGAGGCCATGGTACAAGACGTGGTAGTGGCAACCAGCAAAACAGATTGAATCAGCAATTTGGTGATATGCAGGTTTCAGGAGGTCATGGTAACTTTAGAGGCAGGGGGAGCTTTAGAGGAAGAGGTGGATGGCAGAATAGAGGTTCTAACAACTCTGGTATTGTGTGTTACTACTATGGCAAAACATGTCATATTGCAGCCCAATGTTATGCTAAGAAAGATGATATCTGCAATGGTAAGTTGCAGCAAGGAAACTATGCATCGTCTTCACGACAGAATGAAGACAAAAATGAACGTTTGTTTGTTATGCAGCATATGTTGAATGCTGTTACAAGAAAGGGAACACATGATGATGTTTGGTATGTTGATTCAGGTACATCCAATCATATGACTAGCCATGCAGAATGGTTTGGGGAGATGCAGGATTTGCAAAATGCAGGTTAGGTGCAGACCGGTGATGATTCATGCCACCCAATTTCACACATTAGAAAAGTTTCCTTGTCCTTGCATGATGGTAAAACAAAGAGTCTTTTAGATGTATTACATGTGCCATCTATTACAAAGAACTTGGTGTTAGTCGGTCAAATGGTAGAGCAAGGGCTGCAAGTCAGATTTAATGCAAACGGCTGCTTTGTAGAAGACTTCAATGACAAGTGCAGGTTAGTTGCAAAGGGAAGTAGAGTTGGACGTATGCTTACTTTGGATGCTGGAATTCTTACTATGAATGCTGTTATGTATGCTAAAGGAAAAGGCGTTGTTGCAGACATTGGAATTTGGCACAAACGCATTGGACATGCAAATGTACAAAGCCTGGAATTAATGCAGTCCAAAGGGTTGGTTACATGTTTGCCTACATTTAGAGTTGTAGAATTTCATAAGGTATGCGAAGCATGTCAGTTTGGTAAGCAGGCAAGACAACCCTTTTCGCATGACAGAGATGTAAGCAGAAATATCCTTGATGTTCTGCATACAGACATTTGGGGGCCTACACAAAATGTATCTCTTGGAGGTAGTTCATACTTTGTCACATTCATTGATGATTGTTCTAGAAAGTTGTGGGTATATTTTATGAAGGAAAAGAGTGAAGCGTTTGAGCACTTTAGAACTTTCAAGGCTGCAGTTGAAAGAGAAACAGGCTTGAAAGTAAAGTGTTTGAGGTCAGATGGAGGGGGAGAGTACCTCTCGAATGAGTTCAGTGATTTTTTGAGGTCTCATGGGATAAAGAGACAGTTCACATGCAGGTATACCCCATAGCAAAATGGGATTGCAGAAAGGAAAAACATGCATATTGCAGAGATTGCACACGCTTTGAAAAGAATATGCCTAAGCATTTTTGGTATGAGGCTGTTCATACTGCTGTTTATATTATGAACAGAACTCCCACAGCTGCAGTTCATGGTATGACCCCCGAAGAATGTTTTACAGGTAAGAAGCCTGATGTCTCACACTTGAAAGTGTTTGGTAACATTGCATATGTTTATGTGCCAGATGAGTTGCGGAAGAAACTAAATCCAAAGGCTGAAAAGTGTGTCTTTATTGGATACTCTTTAGAGCACAAAGGGTATGCTGTTATAACCCTATCACATGTAAGTTCAGAGTGAACAGCGATGTCATCTTTAATGAAATGAGCAATTGGTATGCATCTAGTGGTGATGTATTGGATGATGATGATGATCATGACACTTATGTGCAGGCTAAAAAGCAAGAATCACGGACTCTTAGTGGACCAGATACATCATCTGGTAGTCCTTGGTCTGGGAGACTAAGGAGTAGCTCTACATCTTCAGGTGCATCTAGTAGCACTGCAGGTAAAGACAAAGGAAAGAATAAAGTGTTCGAAGGCATTGATGCAGTTCTTGATGGAGACTCCAGTGGCTCAGAGAGCTTGGATGATGAGCTTGGCATTCCTTCAGTGAGGACTCCAGGTGTGCAGAGAGCACGCATTAATACAAAGACTCCATTGAGTGATCCAGTGGTATGCAGGTCTAGCAGGGTGAGATACGCTGTTAAAAGATTTGGTTTTGAAGGTTATGCAGCTCACCATTATGCTTATATGGTGAAACTAGTTGAGGATGTTGAGCCCACTTGTTTTGAGGATGTTGTTGGTCATACTCATTGGGATGCAGCAATGGATGAGGAGATGGCTGCATTAGAGGCCAATAAGACTTGGGATCTAGTATCATTGCCGAAGGGCAAGAAAGGTATTGGATGTAAGTGGATTTATAAGATTAAGCACAATGCAGATGGTTCTATTACTAGGTACAAAGCTAGGCTGGTTACAAAAGGCTATGCCCAGACACATGGCATAGATTATGATGAAACCTTCAGTCCAGTTGCTAGGATGGCAACTGTTATATGTGTGATTGCTTGGGCAGCAACCAAAGGTTGGAGGTTGCAGCAAATGGATGTGAAGAATGCCTTCTTTTTTTGTTATTTGCAAGAAGAAGTGTATATGGATCATCCAGCAGGTTATGAAGATTTAGAGCATCCCACGTATGTGTGCAGGTTGAAGAAGGCACTTTATGGGCTCAAGCAAGCACCTAGAGCATGGTCTGACAAGATTAGAGAGTATCTTGTCAATATTGGCTTCTATGTTTCTGATGTTGATCACTCACTTTATGTGAGAAAGGGAGATGCAAGTTTGGTCATCATAGTCATCTATGTGGATGACTTGATTATTATAGGTGATAGTGATAGTGGAATTGCTGAAGTCAAGGAATTTTGAAGAAGAAGTTTGAGATGAAGGATTTAGGTGAGCTAAGATACTTCCTTGGCATTGAGGTGATCAGATGTGATGATGGTATATGGCTCTCCCAAAGACAGTATGGCTTGGATATGTTGTCCAAGTATGGTATGACAACATGCAAACCACTTTCAGTCCCATTGGAGTAGAATGTAAAGTTGAGTGCTAATGTTGGGGATGAGATAGAATACCCTACTATGTTCAGGAGGATAGTGGGGAGTTTGATCTACATGACCATTACAAAGCCAGACTTGAGCATGGGTCCGTCCTACGGAAGGGTGGTTCCGGTTGGCCGAAAAATTTTCTCGAAGGAAATTGACAACAAGGAACGATGACTTAGAATCTAAGATACTAGAGTCTCGATTTATGTTGTTTTAGGGGAACAAAATGGGACTATGCCTTATGGGCTGAGGGGTCAAGCTTTGCATCCCTCTCGTTTCCCATTCTCCTTGAACCAAGTGCAGCATACATCCGCTTCGACCCTGACGTTTTTGCGTAAAGTAGTCTGCCTGGGGTTCGCTAGGTGCCGTTCTAGGAATTTGACCACTAGGAGAACCCTGCTTTAGGTCGGTCCTAAGTGGGAACGGTTGGAATGCTTCCCTTCATGGGAGACTCAAGAAAACCTAGATTGCAAACCCCGTGACATTCCGTGGGAGTGTCCGGTGACGCTTTTTGGACTCTCTTCCCAATGGGCTACTAAGGCATGTCCTACGAGTGAATAAATGGACACGTTACAGCTTTTATGGTTGTTTTTTGTGTAGATCAGTTTGTGGATTCAAGGGACTAAGTCACCTTATCCCATGGTCTCCAATGAGACCAGAATTTAAACACCCAGGACATGCCAAAAAGGAGTGGAATGATTCAAATTTAATGCCGAATTTAAAACCAATGAAAGTGAAAGACTTGAATTTGACGATTTTAAGTGACCATGGAAGACTAGAATGAAAATTTTGACCTTGGGAGTGATTGCATATTTTTCATAAAATTTTTGAGTGCCAGATCGAAGTAAGATGAGTTCTTGGCCGTTTAGGACCTCAAGCAAGACATGCACAGGATTTTTCGGATCTCGAATCCGTCCCAAACCCGAACTGGGAAGAAACTGGAGCCAGACATTTGAAGAGCCAAAATTTGTCAAAGATTTGAAGGGTTATGACATCTAGGGGGCCCTTGGCTAGAAAAATTTTCACATGGGGGAGGGGCATTTTGTTTTTGGTGATGCTAATAAAAAACGACGTTCTCCTTCATGGCATCGATTTTGGAGATGTGGGGCTGAAAATAGGCAAGAAACCTGATCAATGAAATGGATTGCTGAAAATTTTCACTTTGATTTGCCACCTTCCTCGCGTGAAATGGTTGCTTGAATGAGAAGATTAAAATTCAGTATCTCTCTCTTCTCCCTCTCTCTCTCCTTTTGATGCATGTTTCTATGCTTTAATCTATGAGAGAAGGGGGTGGGCTGATTAGAGAGATTTTGATCGATGATGTTGAGATATGATGGAGCATAGATCAATGTTTGGAGGAGCATAATTGACAATTAGTGAGTGTTAATGGTCTTTCAAATAGGAGATACGTATGAGATAAAGTACGATTTTATAAGTGATAAATTTCATAGTTTTAGATGAGAGATCTTGGCTGCATCGTTGAAAATGATTCCTTTTGATTGTCAATGATTTTTAAAATAAGAAACATTAAGAAAATCGGCAAGAATTGATAGTTTATTGATTTTTGCATAAACACAAAAAATCCGTAAAATTGCAGTTTTAGGGTAAATCATGGATGTTGGGGTTTTGATGTGTTAATGGTGTTCTCATGGGATGAAATGAGGGATGAAAATAATTCTCAGCACGTTTAATCAAGTCACATTAGAAAATCAAGAAATATCAGTATTTATTAATAAATAAATAGAAAAAATTAGGTTTTTTATATTTAAGAAATAGAGAAAAATAGTGTGTCCAAGGATGTATGGTAGGGCTGAGGCATGAGCTTTAGCCTCAATTTAGCCCTATCTTTATGTTATAGTATTTATCACTCTTTATGAAGAAAAATACATCAAAACGCTCTCTAAACCTACCACCAAATGCACAACTCTAAATGGTAGGGAGAGGAGGGGGTAATAAGTGTTGATGACATGCTGAATCTGTTTTTTTATTTTCTAATGCACTTTTCATATAGGATATGTGTATTTTGAGAATTAAAGGGTTCAGTAGCATGAGCATGCTCGGTGCTGATCCTATGCAATGCAACAATTATCCTTAAAATGAAAGCATAAAAAGAAATGATTTTGCACCGTCACAATGCTAAATGAATAAAAATAGTTGAGCTCTATGAATCATTCACAGTTGCATTGCATTCAACACATGGTATCATCCTGGATGCATGGCAAGTCTATTCATAAACATTGACCTACATTGAGAGTGAGGTATCCCAAGCTGTAGGGTTAGTGGTTCATTTCCTTTACGGGACTTACTCAGTGAGGATTATATTTTATCTCTCAGAATGATTGATTAGAAGAGAAGACTATGTATTGAACGTTCTTTATGTGTTCACAACGCATCTCGAAGCCACAATCCTCGAGGTGTAGGGTGAGCCATAGAGGGGCCATGACAATTAGGCAAGGGGTGCTCTCTGTGTCTATTTTATGTGGTGTATAATAGCATTATGTGTAGAAGCTCCTTGTGAGGAGTTTAGGAAGGGTTATCTATTGGATTATGAGCCCCCATACAAACACTTATTTGGTTAGATAAGTGTGTGGCCTCCAGACTCTCTTGGCCAGCCACGTGGCCGTGGGGTATTTTGGTTGAGCATAGAGGCTCGGATAGAGCCTTAGAGCTAGTGTCAGGCCCATTTTAGGTCCCAATAGTCAATGGGAAGTTATCCATTGAGGATACATTAGTACTAGTAGACATTAGGAGGTACAAGAGGTTGGTTGGCAGCCTCATCTACTTATGTAACACCATGCCATATATCAGTTTTGTTGTTGGTATTTTGAGCAGGTTCTCAAACAAACCACGAGAAAGTCATTGGAAAGCTCGAATGCAGGTGCTTAGATATTTGAAGGGAGCTTTTGAATATGGTATCACATATAGCTCTAGAAGTGCTATTATGGGGAATTGTGACTCAGATTGGGTAGGGGACAATGATTTCAGGAAATCAATTTCTGGATATTATTTCTCTTTAGGTTCATGAATCTTCCATTGGATCAATAATAAGAAGAAACCAACTCTGGCATTGTCTTCTACCAAAGCACAAATACAAGATAGCTTTCTTCATTGCATGTGAAACAATATGGTTAAGGAAGATCATATGGCATATGGGAGTAGATGACAAAGATCCAATAGTACTAAGATATGATAATTAGAGTTGCATTGCCTTTGCCAAAAATCTAGTTTTTCATGCATGTACCAAATATATTAAGATCCAATATCACTATGTGGGTGACTCGATCGAGGATGGGATCTTAGAGGTAGACAGAAGAGAATGGGGCAAATATCTTCACCAAAGCTCTTACAATGGATCTTAATTCTTTAGAGGCTTGGCATTGGGCCATTGGGTCGAGAATGTAGTTCACATGTGGGTGGAGATCGATGGGGATGTTAGATGTGCTCAACGTCTCACCCTCATAAGGTACTACCAATGATCCATGGTGCTTTAAATTGTAAGACACCCATTATGAGAGAAGCCATTAGTGACCGTAGACATTGGGTGGGTCCTGACTTCTATGTTAGATGAGGTTTATGTGATCAAATTGCAAAAAGGTGACCTTTGTGGATCTAGCCTTTGGGTTAGATAGAGTAGTTATGCTGGTAGCAACTCGATAACAATGGATCGAGTTGTGGGGTGTGGGAGTTATCAAGGACCCTTATTTTGGGGTCAAGGGCCTGGGGGAGCAGCTGTCAAGATTGTGGGAGAGAAGGAAGGAGTCTCACTTGAAGCTTTCTTGCTTGCACAATGGGGAAATACACACAAGGGTGGAGGCTGAAAACAGTTTTCCTCTTTTTAGTTGTGTAAGCCAAAAGAACTCTAGTACAAAGAAAAATAGAAGAACCCTAGATATGGGTCTCAAACCAAACTCAACTAACTAAGGTGGCATACTAACTGAGCCACGAACTAGAGTAGATAAGGATAGCTATCATGTAGCTATTATTCAGGGCGGTGTACCAACCGCGTCTGCAACTGACAAGTCGGTGACATAAATACACAACAGTCACCCTGGCGTATCACGAGTGGAGCTCGATATCTCAACACTCCCCCTCGAGCTCAATCCCAATTCCAGCACACCAAGCAGGTCTCTGAACTTGCGCAGCTTCTCTGCGCCCAATGCCTTCGTAAATATGTCAGCTACCTGATCCTCTGTGCTGACATAAACTAGATCAATAAGACCTAGTAAAACCCTCTCTCGCACATAGTGATAATGCACCTCAATGTGCTTTGTTCTAGCATGATAGACTAGGTTATTTGCCAAGTGTATACTACTCATGTTGTCACAATAAATGACAACTGGTCCATCTGTAGACCGATGCATATCATAAAGTAGCTTATGCAACCAAGCTACCTCGCATGCAGCCATTGCTGCACCCCTGTACTCAGCCTCTGTGCTCGACAAGGCAACTGTAGGCTGTTTCTTGCTGCTCCAAGTGACTGCAGCACTCCCAAAAGAGAACACATATCCATTGGTAGATCGTCTATCAGAAATACTACCAGCCCAATCAGCATCAGTGTATCCATGCAACTATATCTGAACCCCAGTCTCATAAAATAGTCCATACTGCAATGTGGACTTCACATACCTGAGTATGCGTCTAGCCGCATCCAAATGTGGTTTCCTTGGAGCCTGCATAAACTGACTTACCAATCCAACAGCATAGCTCAAATCTGGCCTGGTAATAGTCATATAAATCAAGCTTCCTACTATGCGTCTGTATATAGTAGGGTCTTCCAGAAGCTCACCTGCATCTGTGCTCAGCTTCACATTCTGCTCCAAAGGAACTGAAATAGGCTTACAGCCTGTCATCCCATATTTGGACAGCATGTCCAATCCATACTGCCTCTGCAAGAGCTGTATCCCACTTGGTGATCTAATCACCTCAATGCCCAAGAAATAGCGCAGCTCTCCCAAATCCTTCATCTCAAACTTCTGCTTCAATAGCATTTTCACATGAAGGATATCTTCATCACTGTCACCTGTCATAATCAAATCATCAACATAAATGACAAGTAGCATAATACCTTTCTCTGTTTTCCTCACATAAAGTGAGAAATCTGCCTTGGAAATCTGAAAGCCAATAGTGACAAGATACTGTCCTATCTTGTCAGACCATGCTCTAGGTGCTTGCTTTAAGCCATACAAGGCTTTCTTCAACCTGCAAACAAACTCAGGATGAACAGCATGCACATAACCTGGCGGCTGCTCCATATATACCTCTTCTTGCAAATCACCATGCAAGAAGGCATTCTTTACATCCATCTGATGTAAAGACCATCCCTTTGATGTAGCCATAGCAATGACCGCTCTTACGGTTGCCATCCTTGCAACCGGACTGAATGTTTCTTCATAGTCAATACCATATGTCTGTGCATACCCCTTGACTACTAATCTTGCCTTGTATCTGTTCACAGAACCATCTGCATTGTGCTTCACCTTATAAACCCACTTACAGCCAATTGCATTTTTACCTTTAGGCAAAGGTACCAATTCCCATGTAGCATTAGCTTCCAAGGCATCCATTTCTTCATCCATGGCTTTCTCCCATTTTTCTTTTCCCATGGCTTCCTCAAAAGAAGTGGGTTCTCGTTCCTGTATTACTTTAACCATATATGCATAGTGAATGGCTGTAAATCCATCATATTTCAGCCTATCCACAGGATACCTAGCTCTCGTAGACCTGCGCAAAGTGGGTTCACTCCCAGGTGCTCTCAAAACATCCCTGGTCTTCCTTACTCCAGGTGTAACAATAGAAGGAATACCCAACTCATCATCAATGCTCTGTTCTGAGCCACTGGATTCACCATCCACATAAGAGTGACCTGCATTCACATCAAACATGGGCTGATCAACCTTCTCTTTTCCTTTTCGTGATACCTGCATACCACTATCTGTATTGCTTTGAGAAGATTCTCCTGATCTCAATCTGCCTGTCCATGGCGAAGAATGTGAATCACTGCTAGAGGATGCTCCAGGTCCACTAATATTTTGTGACTGCTGCTGTGAATTTTGTGCAGCATTACCATTTTGTGCATCTACATCATCAATCACATTTACTGGTTTATACCAGCTACTCATCTCATCAAAAACAACATCTCTGCTCACTGTAAACTTACGAGTAGAAGGGTTATAGCATCTATACCCTTTTTGCTGCAGAGAGTAACCAATAAAGATGCACTTCTCAGCTTTTGGATCCAACTTGGATCTCAACTCATCTGGCACATGTACATAGGCAATGCAACCAAAAATTTTCAAATGAGAGATATCTGGTTTCCTACCAGTATACCTCTCCTCTGGAGTCATTCCATGTACTGCTGCAGTGGGAGTCCTGTTCATTATGTAGACTGCTGTAGCAACTGCTTCAGCCCAATAAAAATCTGGCAAGTCTTTTTCATTGAGCATGGCACGAGATACCTCTCCAATATGTCTGTTTTTTCTTTCTGCAATTCCATTTTGCTGTGGGGTATGACTGCATGAATATTGCTGCTTTATGCCATGCTCCTGCAGGAACCTTGCAAACTCATTTGAGAGGTACTCTCCCCCTCCATCTGACCTTAGGCATTTTACTTGCAGGCCTGTTTCTTTTTCAACCATAGCTTTAAGAGTTTTGAAATGCCCAAAAACTTCACTTTTCTTTTTCATAAAATACACCCAAACTTTTCTGCTATAGTCATCAATAAAACTGACAAAATAATGACAGCCTCCAAGAGATGCAGCTTTAATAGTCCACACATCAGAGTGGATTAATTCCAATGGCTTCTTACTCTCTTGAACATGTCTAGGAAATGGTTTCCTTGCCTGTTTTCCAAATTGACAGGCTTCACATACCTTATGCATTTCTGCAACCTTGAACTTAGGCAATCCTGCAACAATGTTTTGGGCCTGCATTGATTTAAGTCGCTGTATATTAACATGACCAATGCGTTTATGCCAGATATCAATATCTGCAACTACACCGGTCCCATGTGCAAACATTGCTGCACTCAATTCAAGCATGTCTGCATCCAATGTAAACATTCTGCCCTTCTTCTTTCCTTTTGCTATCAAGCGACCTTTATTTTTCATATCCTCAACAAAGCATCCATGAGGATTAAATCTGACCTGCAAGCCCTGCTCAACCATTTGACCAACAGAAACCAGATTCTTGGTGATATTCGGGACATGAAATACATCAGACAAGTATTTCTTTTTCCCATCCTGCATAGACAAGGGAATTTTTCCAATCTACACAATAGGATGTGCAGTATCATCACCAGTCTCCACAAATCCTGGTTTTTCCATTTTCCTTGCATCCTCCATCCATTCTGCATGACCTGTCATGTGGTTTGATGCACCTGAGTCAACATACCATACATCATTGCTTTCTTCTGCACTTGTCATAGAATTGTTCATGTGCTGCACCATGAACAAATGCTCATTTCTGTCATCACCCTGTCTGCTAGAAGATGCATAATTCCCTTGTTGCAGTTTTCCATTCATGATGTCATTCTGCTTTTTATAGCAGTCTTTAGCCATATGACCCATTTTACCATAGTAGTAGCATTCAACATTACTGTTTGCATTTTGACCTCTTTGCCATCCACCACGACCTCTTTGGCTCCCCCTGCCTCTAGAGTTACCACGTCCTCCTCCATAGGACTGGTTTTCTTGAGTTTGCTGCATATTCTGATTTCTACCACGGCCTCCAAATCGGCCTCCTCTACCTCTGCCTCTACCTCTTCCAGCATTTGAGTAGAAGACAGCTTCTTTTGAAGTTCCTCCTGAAGAAGATGCACCACCATTTCTCTACTCCTCAGAAATTAGAAGAGCAATCAACTCCTCAAAATCAGGAAATCTTTCACGAACTGAAATGGATGTTCGAAACTGTGCATAATCCTTTCCTAGACCATTCAAGGTCACAGAAACTAAATCATCATCTTCCACTGGTGACCCAATGGAAGCAAGTGCATCTGCAATCTTCTTCACCTTCATATGGTAGTCGTTGATGCTCATATTTTCTCTTTGCACATTGTGCAACTCTTGCTTGAGCTGCATTTTTCTGGCTTGCGTATTTGTGCTATACATCTTTGACAGAGTATCCCATGCCTCCTTTGGCGTACTTGCATCCTGAATATGCACAATCATAGAGTCTGAAATGCTGATAGACAGCCAGTACATAACTTTCCTGGCTCTCTCATGCCATGCTTTGAATGCCTGCATTTGCTGTTGATTGGGAACATCAGGAAGAACTGGTTCTTCTTCATTTCCTGCAACAAATTCCCAATATCCTTTTCCCATAAGGAAATTCGTCATTCTAAACTTCCATGCTTGGAAGTTGTTCTTGTCAAGCTTTTCAGTGACAATCTGTGAAAGAGAATCAGATGCCATTACAGAAGAGTGCAAAAAATTCTGTCACTGCAAAAAACTCTGCTTCACCCTCACAAGGGCAAATCTGCAAAACTGGCGAAAGTGGTATTTGACCACACAATCACTTCCTAGTGACGATTTTGCATCAACAGGCAACAGGGATGATTCTGTAACTCCCAATGTCTCTGCGCACAAGCATACAATGCAATTTTCACAATAGCTATTCACCGACCTGTAGAACAGTGGTCGCACAGCATAAAACAGGGCCTTTTCCTGAGTGCGTGCAGAAAACTTTCGGCTCCAAAACAGGCCCCGAAATGGCCTCAAATAAAAAAAACAAGGTCGCCAAGAGCTAAAGCTCTTGCCCGCAGCATATACTGCCCTCTTGCTTCACCGCGAAGGGCGTCTCAACCTGAGACAATGCACTCTTGCAATTTCCGGCTGTGCTACCTGCAGAGATCTGCTCCCAAAACAGAAAATGAAAGCAACACTACTCCTCTTACCAGAACACCGCGAGCTTGGCTTGCTTTCTTGAGCTCCTTACCACGAACAAGGCTCTGATACCATGTCAAGATTGTGGGAGAGAAGGAAGGAGTCTCACTTGAAGCTTTCTTGCTTGCACAATGGGGAAATACACACAAGGGTGGAGGCTGAAAACAGTTTTCCTCTTTTTAGTTGTGTAAGCCAAAAGAACTCTAGTACAAAGAAAAATAGAAGAACCCTAGATATGGGTCTCAAACCAAACTCAACTAACTAAGGTGGCATACTAACTGAGCCACGAACTAGAGTAGATAAGGATAGCTATCATGTAGCTATTATTCAGGGCGGTGTACCAACCGCGTCTGCAACTAACAAGTCGGTGACATAAATACACAACGGTCACCCTGGCGTATCACGAGTGGAGCTCGATATCTCAACAGCAGCCCCTTCTTAGAGGAGACTAGGGGCCCCCTTGATAGGGATTTGGGGGTAGTGCCCCTGGCTCGCCCAATGATAGAGAGAATATTCCTTGGCTGACTAGGAAAAGTTCATAATATGGTTGGACATGCCAACTAGACTACCTTCCTGGGCTATAAAAGAAAGATCCCTCTAAAGACATCGTCAATCTATCTTTCACCCTTCAGAGTTTTTCTAGCTACCCTTAAGCTCTTTGCATATCATTTTTCTAGATCACCATCTAAGCTTCACAGTGGAAGCACATGGGTGGACAGAGCCATATTTGTACCGGTTCATTTGAAATTAAAGTAGTATAAGTTCTTCTCATGATTTTTGTGTGTTCTCCACTCCTTCCTTAGATTTTGTCCATTGTACTATATAATTTCTATATCCTTCACTTATTACACAGCTCCTATGCATGAACCAAAAGTCACAATCCCCCCCTTTGATTGTTGAGAGTTTGTTCACTTGAGTTGCATAACCACCTAGCCTCTCCTTTCTCCCCTTTAGTGCCATGCTTCCCAATCAAGTTGATCAACTTGTGTTGCCCTTGAAATTACACTAAAACATTCCCTTTGTCTTCATGTTTTGCTTCTCCACTACAAACTCCAACCTAAGTCACTTAGGTGACTATCAAGTCCCATACAAGGTCCCATGAGAATGATCTTCCATAACTCCCATAATGTCATTGTAACTAACATGACTTCTCATGATAATGACAAGAGTAATACGTGAAATGCATATACAATCTATCACTCTACCACTAAGTAAGAATCCCATCACATGCTAGAATAACTCCCACTTTCACACTCTAAGCCAAATATCCCATGACACCATTTGTGATGCTACAGTAAGTTTTAGCTAGAAATCATTGATCAAGTGATCTTGGACTTTGAGTCAATGAGTGAGCAAAGTATGCATTGATTGTGCTTTATAATAAAAATTTAATTAAAATAATTTTTAATAATATTAATCATTTATGAAAAATTTCCATAGGGAAGTGTCGATACATCCCAAGCAATGGATGTATTGTGACCAATAAGAAGAGTTTGTGGGCATACAATAGAAGGAACACCTAAGTTGATAAATCCACTAGAGGGCACTTTGTCTTATTGGGGACCTATTGGACCTTCCCAAGATCCTAGAGCTTGAGATGGAAGAGATGATTGATGCAATACTACTAGCCATGGATGCTGAGTCATCTGATCCATTGAGAGAGGAGGTGTCTATAGCATTATATGATGCATGTTGGATATCTCACTTAGTGAGGCTCCTTGCATTCTTAAGTATACATGAAAAGTATGGATGGAGTGATGTAAGTGTGAATGAGTTGGTAAGGTATATAGTACACTCTTTTTTTATTGTATAAGAAAGTTTTTTTATCCCTTCAATGTTTTGGGATTTTTTTCAAATTACTAAAATATCACATATTGTCTTTTGGAAACACAATGCCCAAGTCTCATGATGATGTATGATAAGTGTTGTGAATGCTAGGCATGGATTATAATAGCATTCATACCTAAGTCAATGACTATGTGCTCTCTCGAGGAGACTATGAGTCCATGGAAACATGTCTGCAGTGTGGTGCTTACATGTATCGACAAGAATTGTAGGGTAGAATGGTCTCCCAAAAAATACTTTTCCCTCATATTGAATGTGTGTCACATATTTCACATCTCAAGCATGGCATGGTTGACAATATGACACAAGCAAAATAGGTCTACAAATGATATGCGACGTATACCAGTAGACTCAAAGACATGGCATCACATTGATTCCACCTTTCTCAACTTTGTATAAGGGGAAAGAAAAATTCGGCTTAGTCTTGCTATGGATGGCATGAATCCGTTTTGAATCTGCTCAACCTCTTATAGTATCTGGCCAATAGTCTTTGTCAGCTATAAAATTTTGCCATGGCTTTGGTGTTGAGATGACAAGCTCAACACATGTGGACATTAATGATGGACCGCTTGGTTAGATGGGTACACACATCTACACTTAGCACGTCAGTGGTCATTGTGACTCTCACATGGCCATTGACTCATTACTTATTATATTCAGGTTGTTACACCTATTTACAGCTGGCATAGTTATAGCGCCAGTCGACTAGTGTAGTCAGTTATGCATTGTTTGACTTAGTAGGCCACTTTTCTTTATGTTTTATCTTATCTATAATTTGTGTACATTGTAAAGAGTGTGGAAGAAGAAGAAGAAACTAGCAAGAAAACGTTTTGGCCTCCATCTCTCTTCTTGTCTCTTGAGTGAGCTTCTCCTTGTGCATTCTGTGTGTGTTCGGTGCAGCATCTTGAAAAAATTCCCCCACCACACGATTCTTGACATGGTATCAGAGCCGCGCCACTGAGAGAGGCTGATTTCAAAGGCTAAAGTGAAGGAGAAGAAGCAAGGTTCGAGCAAGCAAGCCACGGGTAAGAAGCTCTCCCATTCTTCCACTCTTTCTCTTGGATAGTGCCTGTAGAGGCACCAGAAGTAGGGCAGAGCAAAAATCTCATATTGCAGTGAGATTTGGTGTGCGTGAAGAGCACTGTGTATTCTGTAGATTAGCCCTTTAGGTCTTTCCCGCTGCTATTTTGGCCATCGGAGGTCATTTCAGGCCCCGTTTTAGAGCCGCAAGGTTGCGGATAGCAGTTCGAGATACCCTGCAATTTCAGCTATGTCTGCCGTATACAGGTGCACAGGCTACAAATTTCAGATCTGTAAGTTCAAAGGTATTTACCAACGAATAAACACAAGGTTTATTTGCAAACTGGTTATAGATTGCATGTATTGTTGAGAAGATAGTGAAAAAGGCTGTCTCGTGTATTCCTGTGCACTACAGGTCGAGGGTTGCAGAAGATTTGCTTGCTGTTTGGTATTAGTTTTGTGATAATGGTAGAGAACAATGGAAACCCCATCATTGAGAAGCTCAAAAAAACAACTACCCTTCATGGAAGTTCCATGTCACAAACTTCCTTATTGGAAAAGGCCTCTACGAGTTTGTGTCAAGTGAAGAAAAGGAGCCGGAGGTGAGTGATCCTCCAACTGCAGAAGAGACAAAGGCACGGAAGGAATGGAATGCAAAAGACAAAAAGGTCATGTATTGGCTGTTTGCAGTAATTGACAATAATATGCTAGGGTCTATCAGAAATGCAGAGAATTCATATGTAGCTTGGACCATACTTGAAAGTATGTTTTCCGTAAATACAAAGGCACGAAAGATTCAACTCAAGCAAGAGTTGAATACATTGAAGAAAGGGAAGATGTCTATCAATGAGTATGCATTGAAGGTAAGGAGCATTGCAGATGCCTTGGCAGCGATTGATGCAATGCCCGATGATGATGATTTGGTGTCGTTTACCTTGGGTGGACTTAACAATGAAAATGCTTGGAAGTCTTTTGTAACTTCCGTGTATGTCAGAAAGCCATTTCCAAATTTTGATGAGCTGGTCTCTCTTATGATCACTGAAGAGATCAACATGCAGAGTGAGACATCTGAAAGAAGTGGTGAACAGGTCCAAGCTTTCTACTCCAGTTCAGGAAGGGGACGTGGCAGGTTCTCTTCAAGAGGTCGTGGTAGTGACAACCAGCAAAACATATTGAATCAGAAATTTGGTGATATACAGGTTTCAAGAGGTTGTGGTAACTTTAGAGGTAAGGGAGCTTTAGAGGAAGAGGTGGATGGCAGAACAGAGGTTCTAACAACTCTGGTATTGTGTGTCACTACTGTGGCAAAATAGGCCATATTGCAGCCCAATATTATGCTAAGAAAGATGATATTCGCAGTGGTAAGTTGCAGCAAGGAAACTATGCATCGTCTTCGCGACAGAATGAAGACAAAAATGAACGTTTGTTTGTTATGCAGCATATGCTGAACGCTATTACAAGAAAGGGAACACATGATGATGTTTGGTATGTTGATTCAAGTGCATCCAATCATATGACCAGCCATGCAAAATGGTTTAGAGAGATGCAAGATTTGCAAAATGCAGGCTATGTGCAGACGGGTGATGATTCATGCCACCCAATTTCACACATTGGAAAAGTTCCTTTGTCCTTGCATGATGGTAAGACAAAGAGTCTTTTAGATGTATTACATGTGCCATCTATTACAAATAACTTGGTGTCAATTAGTTAGATGGTAGAGCAAGGACTGCAAATCAGATTTAATGCAAAGGGCTTTGTAGAAGACTTCAATGACAAGTGCGGGTTGGTTGCAAAGGGAAGTAGAGTTGGACATATGTTTACTTTGGATACTGGAATTCCTACTACGAATGTTGCTATGTATGCTAAAGGAAAAGGTGTTGTTGCAGATATTGAAAGTTGGCACAAACCCATTGGATATGCAAATGTACAAAGGCTGAAATTAATGCAATCCAAAGGGTTGGTTACAGGTTTGCCTACATTTAGTGTTGCAAAATTTCATAAGGTATGCGAAGCATGTCAGTTTGATAAGCAGGCAAGACAACCCTTTTCACATGACAGAGATGTAAGCAGAAATATCCTTGATGTTGTGCATACAGATATTTGGGGGCCTACACAAAATGTAACTCTTGGAGGTAGTTTATACTTTGTCACATTCATTGATGATTGTTCTAGAAAGCTGTGGGTATATTTATGAAGGAAAAGAGTGAAGCGTTTGAGCACTTTAGAACTTTCAAGGCTGCAGTTGAAAGAGAAACAGGCTTGAAAGTAAAGTGTTTGAGATCAGATGGAGGGGAAGAGTACCTCTCGAATGAGTTCAGTGATTTTTTGAGGTCTCATGGGATAAAGAGATAGTTCACATACAGGTATATCCCATTACAAAATGGGGTTGCAGAAAGGAAAAATAGGCATATTGTGGAAGTTGTATGCACCTTGATGGCTGAAAAGAATATGCCTAAGCATTTTTGCTCTGAGGTTGTTCATATTGTTGTTTATATTATGAACAGAGCTTCCACAGCTGTAGTTCATGATATGACACCCGAAGAATGTTTTACAGGTAAGAAGCGTGATGTCTCACACTTGAAAGTGTTTGGTTGTATTGTATATGTTCATGTGCCAGATGAGTTGCGGAAGAAATTGAAGCCAAAGGCTGAAAAGTGTGTCTTTATTGGATACTCTTTAGAGCAAAAACGGTATCGTTGTTATAACCCTGTCACATGTAAGTTTAGAGTGAGCATGGATGTCATCTTTGATGAAATGAGCAGTTGATATGCATCTAGTGGTGATGCATTCGATGATGATGATGATTATAACAGTCATGTGCAGGTTGAAAATCAAGAATCACAGACTCTTAGTGGACCAGAGACATCATCTGGTAGTCCTTGGTCTGGGAGACTAAGGAGTAGCTCTATATCTTCAGGTGCATCTAGTAGCACTACAGGTAAAGACAAAGGAAAGAATAAAGTGCTAGATGGCATTGATGCAGTTCTTGATGGAGACTCCAGTGGCTCAGAGAGCTTGGATGATGAGCTTGGTATTCCTTCTGTCAGGACACCAGGTGTAAAGAGAGCTCATAGTAATGTAAAGGCTCCATTGAGTGATCCGGTGGTACGCAGATCTAGCAGGGTCAGATACCCTGTTAAAAGATTTGGTTTTGAAGGTTATGCAGCTCACCATTATGCTTATATGGTGAAACTAATTGAGGATGTTGAGCCCACTTGTTTTGAGGATGCTGTTGGTCATACTCATTGGGATGCAGCAATGGATGAGGAGATGGCTGCATTAGAGGTCAATAAGACTTGGGATCTAGTATCATTGCTGAAGGGCAACAAAGCTATTGGATGTAAGTGGGTTTATAAGATTAAGCACAATGCAGATGGTTCTATTAGTAGGTACAAAGCTAGGCTAGTTGCAAGAGGCTATGCCCAGACATATGGCATAGATTATGAAGAAACCTTCAGTCCAGTTGCTAGGATGGCAACTGTCAGATATGTGATTGCTTTGGCAGCAGCCAAAGGTTGGAGGTTGCAGCAAATGGATGTGAAGAATGCCTTTTGCATGGTGATTTGCAGGAAGAAGTGTATATGGATTAGCCAGCAGGTTATGAAGATTTAGACCATCCCACGTATGTGTGTAGGTTGAAGAAGGCGCTCTATGGGCTCAAGCAAGCACCTAGAGCATGGTCTGACAAGATCAGAGAGTATCTGGTCAATATTGGCTTTTACATTTCTGATGGTAATCACTCACTTTATGTGAGAAAGGGAGATGCAGGTTTGGTCATCATAGTCATCTATGTGGATGACTTGATTATTACAGGTGATAGTGATAGTGGGATTGCTGAAGTCAAGGACTTTTTGAAGAAGAAGTTTGAGATGAAGGATTTAGGTGAGCTAAGGTACTTCCTTGGCATTGAGGTGATCATATGTGATGATGGTATATGGTTGTCCCAAAGACAATATGGCTTGGATATGTTGTCCAAGTATGGTATGACAGCATGCAAACCACTTTCACTCCCGTTGGAGCAGAATGTAAAGTTGAGTGCTCATGTTGGGGATGAGATAGAAGACCCTACTATGTTCAGGAGGATAGTGGGGAGTTTGATCTACATGACCATTACAAGGTCACACTTGAGCTACGTTGTTGGTCTTGTAAGTTAATTTATGCAAGTACCTAGAAAGCCACATTTGGATGCGGTCATATGCATATTGAGATATGTGAAGTCCACATTACATTTTGGACTTTTCTATGAGGCAGGTATAGATATACAAGTGTTTGGATACACAGATGCATATTGGGCTGGTTGTATGTCTGATAGAAGATCTACCAGCGGATACATGTTCTCTCTTGGTAGTGCAGCACTTACTTGGAGCAGCAAAAAGCAATCTACAGTTGCTTTGTCGAGTACAGAGGCTGAGTATAGAGGTGCTGCTGTTGCAACATGTGAGATAGTATGGCTACAAAAGTTATTGGATGATTTGGATGTGAAGGTGGAAGGTCCAGTTGTCATTTATTGTGACAACATGAGCAGTATACAGTTGGCTAGGAACCCTATGTTCCATGCCAGGACAAAACATATTGAGGTACACTACCACTTTGTGAGAGAGAAGGTACTAGCAGGTGAGATTGACTTGGTGTATGTCAGCACACAGGATCAGATAGTTGACATCTTCACGAAGGCATTGGATACAGAGAAGCTTCAAAAGTTTCGAAGCTTACGTGGAGTTGCAGAGATGTAGTTGAGCTTGAGGGGGAGTGTTGAGATGACAAGCTCAATACATGCAGACATTAATGATAGACCGCTTGGTTAGATGGGTCCACACGTCTACACTTAGCACGTCGGTGGTTATTATGACTCTCACATGGCCACTGAATCATTACTTATTATATTGAGGTTGTTACACCTATTTACAGCTGGCATAGTTATAGCACAAATCGACTAGTGTAGTCCGTTATGCATTGTTTGACTTAGTAGGCCACTTTCCTTTATGTTGTATCTTATCTATAATTTGTGTACATTGTAAAGAGTGTGGAAGAAGAAGAAAAAACCAGCAAGAAAACGTTTTGGCCTCCATCTCTCTTCTTGTCTCTTGAGTGAGCTTCTCCTTGTGCATTCTGTGTGTGTTCGGCGTAGCATCTTGAGCAAGTCCCCCCACCACATGATTCTTGACATTTGGATGAAGAAGGGACACCTAATCCTTAACTTGCTTGTACTAATTAGATGTTATAAGGCCAATAATATGAATTTCTATCTCCATCTACTGGTTGATGAGCTTAAGATGTTGTGGGAGAAGGGGATTATTGTGGAAGACATGATCAAGCATATTGGGAGGCATCCCATTAATATATGAGCCATTCTTGTGTTGGAAGAGAGGGAGAGAGACAGAGTGGAGTAGAAGATGAGCCTCAGTTCATTGCTGTTCTTCTTCCATTATTCTTCCACCATACTAACTGAAAGAGACTTACACACATAGGTATGACTAACCAAGACTAACTGTGTCACTGACTACACCGACTTATTGAATGTCACACACGTGTACAAATATATCCAACTAATGTCAGTCACACACATAAAGATAGACTGACTGAAGAGTAGCGGGAGCTTGATATTCTAACACTCCCCCTCAAGATCAAACCATCTGATAAACTCCAAGTAGCTGTTTGAAGTATATGAACTTTTCTTTACCAAGAGACTTGGTAAATATGTTTCCTACCTAGTCTTCAGTCTTCACATGAATCAAGTCAGTCTAACCTGTAAGAACCATTTCTGTGATGAAATGGTAGTGAACCTCAATATGTTTGGGCCTAGCATGGTAGACAGGATTGCCAGCCAACATAACACTATTGAGGTTATCACAATGCAATATCACTCTGCTTTCCAGCTGTATTCCCAAGTCTTTCAGCAGTTTCATGAAACCAAATTGCTTTGCAAGTCGCTAAGAGAGCTCCTTTGTACTCAACTTCTATACTAGAGAATGCAACAGTAGGCTATTTCTTACTCTGCCAACTGATCATACTACTGCCCAATCCAAATGCATAACCATCGGTTGACCTCCTGTCATAGGCACAACCAGCCCAATTATCATCAGTAAACCTTGTCAAGTCAAGGGATTTTCCATATGCATAAAACATCCCATAATCTATAGTACCCTTTACATATCTCATGATCCTCCTGACTACATCTAAATGTATTTTGGGAGGCTTCTGCATAAATTGACTAATCAGCCCCACTGCATAACATAAGTCAGGACGAGAGGTAATAGTCAAGTATATCAAGCTGCCCACCATTTGTCGATACATGGTCACATTCTCTATGTCATTCCCAACATCAATCTGCAGCTTGACATTCTGATCAAGAGGTATCTCCATAGGCTTGCATTCAACCATACCATACTCCTGTAACATATCATGAGCATACTGCTTCTATAGCAGCCATATACCTTGAGACATAGAGACTACCTCAATTCCAAGAAAATACTTCAACTCATCAAGGTCTTTGACTTTGAATTTTGCCTATAAACATGATTTAATCTCAGCAATGCCCTCTTCATCATCTCCAGTGATGATAAGATCATCTACATAAACCACTAGAAACAGATATCCATGTTCTGTCTTCTTCGTGAACAGACTGTGATCTGCATCACCCAATCTAAATCCATGTTGTTGTAAATAAGTGTTAATCCGAGCATTCCATACTCTAGGTTCCTGTTTCAGCCCATATAAAACCTTTTTCACCTTACATACATGTATAGGAAAGTCCGGGTGAACATAGCCTTTAGGCTGCTCCATATATACTTCCTCAACCAAATCACAGTTCAAGAAAGCATTCTTGACGTCCATTTGCCATAATTTCCAACCTTTGCATGCTGCCAAAGCAATGATAGTTTTGATTGTTGCCATTTTAGCCACCAAACTGAAAGTCTCCTCATAGTCAAGGCCATACTGTTGTGCATACCCTTTCGAAACCAACTTGGCCTTATAGCATTCTAATGAGCCATTTGAGTTTCACTTAACCTTGTACACCCATTTATAGCCAATGGGGACTTTGCCTTCAGGAAACTCAACCAATTTCCATGTCTCATTTTAAACCAGACCTCCATACTTCTCATCTATGGCAACGCACTAGTTATTATCTGTAACTGCATCATCAAACTTTGTAGGTTCTTTGTAAGCTGTCACACTAGCCATATATGCATAGTAGTGGGCTGAATAACCAGTGTATGCAAACTTGTCAATTGGTTTTCTGACTCTCTCAGATCTTCGTAACTATGGCTCACTCTGAGCTTGCCTCTCATGAGGCAATACATAATGACTCTGCCTTGCTCCAGGTGTCATAACAGACAAAATGCCCAACTCACTATCCAAATTTTTGGTGTTAGATGACTTATAACCTGCTGTAAGTAGACCTATCACATCCTCAAGCATCTTTTCTTTTCCCTTATCCAATCTCCCCCTCATTGACATATCCATGTAAGTGGACGTAGGAGTACGACTGCGCAAACATCCTGACTAAGGACTTACTGTAGGTGACCCATCACCTATAGGACCACTCATATATGTACTCACTGTAGGTGTATTTTCAGCATTACTAGTGCTAGCTGATCCATCAGTAGTAGCCACTGCAACAGGATTACCATAACATGATGCCAACTCGTCAAAAACAACATCTCTGCTAATCAATGTCTCATGTGTAGACGGTACATAACACTTGTAAGCTTTTCAGTCTTGTGCATAACCAAGGAAAACACTCTTGACAGCTTTAGGATCCAATTTATTCCTCTTTTCGTTAGGAATATGCACATATTCAATGCTGTCAAAAACCTTCAAGTGTGAAATGTCAGGCTTATGACCATACAACCTCTTATATGGAGTTGCATTTGTTTCATCTCCAAATTTCAATCCTCAGTTGCATCCAATGCTCTCTTTAGTCTTCCAAGTATTCAACATACATATGTCAAGTCATCCAAATGATAGGATCTCCAAAATGACATGTAATGCTTTAGTAAGAGACAATGCTTGCTGCCTACATTCAGTAATAGTTTCCAGCCATTAAAAAGATCTGAATAATTTTTAGCATAAAATCCTAGATCCAATGGATGACATTAAGTCCATATGACTTCCCAACATATACCTATGCTTCAATGGTACTTCTGAACAAATTTGAGAGCTCCAAGCTCATGTTAGAGGTGCATACATACTGTAGGTTGGCTGTATACAACAGACCACTATTATTTTAGATCTATAATCAATTATTCAAGATCCCAGATGAGCTCTCAGTCAAGCAATGATGGTATCACATGATGTTTGTTGTAGTAAACAGCCAGTTTGCACAGGTCTGTGCGGAATATCTCAAAATCTCTGAGGAATTTGAAAAATGTTTCTTTTGCAAAGTTGTGGACCACATCAAAACAGTTGGGAATCGTGGGCCATTTCTTCAAAATCCATTTCTATAGCAAGATATATCTTCTTTAAAAAAACGGTCTGCAGGCACGGTCTTCTTTGTTGATGTTTTCTTCAAATTTGATGTCTAGATGTCAAATGGCCACTACCAAGCCTTCAGGCTTCAGGCGTTCAAGCTCTGATACCATGTTGGAAGAGAGGGAGAGAGACAGAGTGGAGCATAAGATGAACCTCAGCTCATTGTTGTTCTTCTTCCATTATTTTTCCATCATACTAATTGAAAGAGACATAGGTATGACTAACCAAGAATAATTGTGGTTAAGTCAATGACTACACCGACTTATTGAATGTCACACACGTGTACAGGTGTATCCAACTAATGTCGGTCACACACATAAAGATAGACTAACTGAGGAGTAGCGGGAGCTTGATATTCTAACATCTTGTGTAGACTATGTATGACTTTTCGAGTTTTGAAGAGTGATCAGGTAAACGAGTCTTTGTTCTTATTGATTTCTCTAACATTTTTCTTTTATGTTTGTATTGATTAGATATAGATATTGTGGCATGCCTAATCACCTCAAGTTACCATGCGTGTCTAGTGTGTGAACCAAAGTTGTGGACTCCTAAATGTCATAGATAATAAAGAAGATAGTTTATCAAGGGCATGCAACATTCTTGCCGAAGTGCCATGAAATTGAGAGAAGGATTCATTGCATGATTTCCTATACAAATACCCAAGGTATGAGGGGAAAATAATCCACGAATATTATGGTTCTCAATTTACTATAAGTTGCCACATTGGATCCATTTGCAAATCAACCATCTATTAGATTCCATGCACAGTTTTGAGAATGTTGGCAACTTCTTATGGAACCATATCACGAGAAAGAGAGACACTCTGGGGGCAAGGATGGAGTTGAAAGAAATAGGTAAAATGGAGGCATATTAGCCCCATAAAAGCTTTGGTGGTCATTTACAGCTACCTCGTATTCCTTGTGTCCTTTCTAGTAAAGAGGAGCACATAGTCAAGCAAATCATCAAGCCTATTTGCATGCCCATGGTGGGTAGGATATATACTCTTAGGTCTGCATTTTCTAAGGATGACTAGTTAATAGGACTAGAACCCCATGATTGGCATAAGATATGTCATGTTTGTTCCAATCGTGGGTAGATACTTTTCAAATATGGCATAAGACATGTACTTAATAAAGTATGAGGCAAGAAACAATGAAGCTAGTACGTCTCTTTGAAAAGTATCTACCCACAAGCACACTCACAATACAAACCCACCCTGGTATATATTGTGGACAAAGTGGAGATTGTAGGACCAATACATAGTACCTTTTTGGAGCACTTCATAAAAACCCTAAAAGGCATTGTGCAAAAACAGGCTTATCTAGAGGGTAGTTTGGTTGAAGTCTGATGAGTATCGGAGGCATTCATACATATTTTTGACTGGCTATCAATGATGGATTAGATAATTGGATGCTATGGATGCTAAATGATGATGATGACAAACTAATTGGAGATGTGCTAGTTGGAAACACGATAGAGAAAATAATGAATGGAGCCATGGAGGAGAAGGTGAATAGTTTTTTGTATGTTGCACCATGCATCCATGGAGAAGTGACTAAATAGATATGATCTTTCTAGAAGGTAATCGAGAGGCAGTGTGATCATAGTTTTGGTGGCATAGTACACATTAGCAGGGGCTAGTTTGATACCCTAAGGGCATGGAGGAGTTGCTGCAATTCATACTTTAAGGTGGTTGCATGATGCATTGAAAACAACTTTATGCAAAGGGGAGGAAGTCTCTAGGGTGGAGTGGGACTTCTTGAGGGGATGCATTCCAAAGGTAAACATATCCTTTCAACATTATTGTATCTAGCAATTATATGCTACAACTAACCAAGAAGTTTCAATGTATAGTACAAAGTCTATAGCATAGCATAGTCATGTGGGTGATATTTTCAAGTGGAGTGCATAAGAAAATTGCACTCGATGATGGATTGTGATGTCATGGAAAATTTTGAGCAAGAAAGTCAATAACAGACCATAGATTTGAATATTATAGTGGACAAGATGAAGCATTTTGGAAACCTACAAAGCCTTATTTTAGTAGATTATCATAACTTTTCCATGATCATATTTGATATACAGTGGTCTGAAGTGGTGCTAGGAGTAGGGGGACAACTATTTGATGAAGGCCATCTAAGTTGTGGAGGTAGATTCCCAGAAAGGATGATATAATTTGTGAGAGACGTTTGTCTTTCCAAGTCATTGTGAGAAAGTGTATCGATTAATTTTTCTAAAAAATCTTAGCAAAATGAAGGCTAAAAATTCATTTTTACTTTACGACATGTTCTTAATTGATTCCAAATAGGTGATTTTCTACCCTATCCCACAACAACCTCATTGGTATTACATTATTGTGACTACAACACCTTGCGTACAGCTCAAGTATATGATGAAAGAAATATCCCTAGCATGGATGTGAGATTATGCAGGTAAGGCAATGGTTGTTGTGAGAGGAGGGCTTGTGACATGTGGAGAAGTCAAGTACAGAAAATGCAAGGGAGAAGACAAGCATACAACAATAATTGAGAGTGAAGTGGATTCTTCTTTTTGTGGAGACCTCTGAGCTATGCAAAGAGCTTGTTATTATGAGTTGTAGGATTTCTTGTATTTATATCTTCTTATTCTCAAACTCATTGGCTATTCACTTATGCTAGTACTTTGTTTTATGTTTTTTAACTTACATACATATTTGTAGATATATATTATCATGGTTCACTTTGACCCTTATATTGAATGCCATGACATTGATTCTATTTTACCAATCCACTATATATAGTGGATGTGTGAGTACTCAATGTACTTCATGCTTGTATTTCCTAGGTATGCTTGTAAATGGGGTTTCCACATCAAAATTCATGTGTTGTTCAATATTCTCAAAGCTCCTAAATTAGTGTAGAATGTATCAATTGGTAACATGATACTATTTTGGCTAGATGTGAGCTTCAAGATCAACATAACCATCATCATGCTATGAATATACTCCTTAATGTGATCCATAGCTAGAGTGATGCCTTTGGGTAAAATGATATGTATACATGGGGCAAATCTACTATCTACCATGTCCTCCATTAATTGGGTTCAATAGGTCAGAAATAATAGGGTGTATATATGAAGGCAAAGCATTACCACTCGATCAATTTTAGTATTGATGTAAATGGTGACAAGGAAGGGTGTGGGAAATTAGTGAGTTTTCTTACAAAATACACACAATAGGTGAATAGGCTAGAATAGGCAGGTTTTGTTAGCATGGGTTTCTCTAATATTGAGAATCCTTGGAAAATTGTCCCTACAATGCTCCTTTTTGTAATACTCTTGAGCATGCCTTCTTGGGCATGGAAAAAAATAACAGATCTACCCATTCTTCCTTTTAGATTTAAATGAAGGCTTCCCATGCCATCTTGTTGCCTTCTAGAGGTAGCACCATTCTAGTAGTCCTAGCCATAGTTCTTGCGGCTTCAATTTCAAGTACCTTCCCTTACTTCCTTAAACTCTACATGACTTTTGATAAGATTCCACATGCAAAGAGTCCAACCACTTTGCAGTAATGTTTTTAGTTGTTTATACAAGTAATCATGTAATGCTTAATGCGAGTGGCTTCTAAATCAGCTCTCCTTGTTCATCTTGAAATCAAATCTCACAGTACAGCTAGTCTCTTGCTTCTCTTGGTATTTTTGCATTGTTTTCTCTAGGTTTTCTTCTTGTGATAGGAGCTTAGGGGGAATGGGATACTCTTTCACTCTCTATGACTAAGCTTGTTAAGTGTAGATTATGGATGTTTAGGTCTCTTACTCTTGGTCTTCCTCTTCATCTATTGTGTCAAAATCTCATAAGTTTAAAAGATCCATGGGGGGTATCATGACCGTGGGTGACTCTAAGGTAATGGGAGAGGGTGGTTGGGGTGGTTCAAGTTGCCTCATACCTATTGTGTTAAGTTCATGCTCTTCATAGCCTTTCTACCTCAATTATCAAATTAGGTCGCTTGGTCCTTCTATCTCATCAAATTAATGATTTGAATCCTCTTATACTTTCCAAGGTGTTGAAGAGGAATCCTAATCCAACTTTAAGTACTTTTGGATTTTCAGATTGATGCATATGGCGGATAACATCACAACATTTTTGAATAGCTCTTGCTGCTTCACCATGACTAATTTGTAGGCCTTCAATTGGAATTTGTGCTAGATTTCACTATACAAGGCTATTCCTAGGTCATTGGAGAGCTATCAAGGTGGTCTTATAGAGACTGCATATCATTTTCTATCATACTCATGGCTCTTGAAGCTGGTAGATACAAGGTCTCCTTTAGACATGCATATGAGGCACTTCATTGGCCTTACATCTAGTGATGCTCCAAATGTCATCTCTTGTGCAGATCTATCTTTGCTTTCTCCTAGGCACTTTGATTTTAGCATTAGTGAGTTGATGGCATGCTTAGCTTATACATTTTTATTTTGTAGCTTATGAGTGATTGATCTTACTTCTTGAGTCTAGCTTGAAGCTCATTCTTTCCTATTTTTAAGGCTAATCTTGGAGCTTTTTAAACACTGAGTCATGCTCCTTCAAGTGAGTTTGAAGCTCTTGCATCTAATTTTCTTTAAGGTCATTGAGTGTATTTTCTCTTCCTTCAATTGGTTTTGGAGATCCATGAGCTCCAAGGCACATTCCTTTAGCTAGTTTTGGAATTCCTGCTCCTTCATTACTTTCTCACATTCTTGTAGTTGAGCTTCGAGCTCCTCAAAATGCTTTTTAGGTTCTATCAAGAAGCTTTTACATTCATCTCATGTCCTTTCCAACTTGCCTTGAAGGTCTTGGTTGGCCTCAAGTGCATAGGTTTTGTCTTCCTTAAGCTCTTTACACATCCACTTAAGAGCTCCTATTCTTTGTACTACATTGTGCTACTTGGAAGCCTATCATGCATTCTTTGTGGAATCTGTTGGGTGAGAGGTCTCTTTTAGATTAGTTGTGGTGACTTTAGGTACGGGTCTTACTTTTTCCAACTCACTAATATGTTCTTGCATGGTCCCTATCTATGTCATCACCTCATAGAGGGTCACAGAGTTAGTGATTGGTTCTTCTATCACCTTCTCATTTTCTTTTCTAGATCTACCTTCTTCTTTTTGGGCTATAAGGTTTGCTAGTTGTTGTGTTATTGATTGGCTCTTATTGCACATGGAATTTTCTATTAATGATTTGATAGCCCTTTCATACTCTTCTTTTGTTTGTCTCATTCTAGCTTCTAATTTCCTCCGTTCCTTCTTTGACCTCTTTTTAGCAGCACAAAAAATTAGTCACTCCTTTTTTATGTCTCCTTTCTCTGAATCCTCAATGAATGAGCTTACTTCTTTCTCCTCTTTGTGCTTGTTCTTTTTCTTGCTTGTATCATCACTATGGTTGGGGTTCCCTCCCTTTTTGCTTCATGTCTATTTGTTTCTATGCTATCCTCAAATGAATCCTTAATTGTGTGGGTCACTTGTGTGTGGTGACAAGATCTCCTAGAGGGGTATTCCTAGAATGATAGCAATGATGTGGATATGTGAGCTACCGTACTTGATGATGTTGTGCTTGGCATCCATGTCGTTAGGTAATTAGAAACTCGGTGGGGGCTATTGTACCTCCCCTTCCCGGGAGGTCACCCATCCTAGTACTGTTCATGCCACTATGTGCTTAACTAGAAGTTTCCCATAATTGGGCTAGCTATCTAGCCCCCAAAACCTCAAGGTGATGGATGACCTCCATTCTATCCAATTATGGAAATATTCCTCCATTTGGCCTAGGATTCAAACCTAGTCTCAACTCATCACTACTACATCAATAGTGAGCTAGTTTTCTCTAAAAGTGTAGATTTCATTTCCAACACCCCCCTGAAGACACATGTTGGTTGAGGTCCTAGTGCTGCCCAAGCTCAGCAACCTGAGTTTTGATACCAAGTTAGAAACTAGGTGGGGTTCCTCATAGTGTGTGCATGCATTTTTATCTTTTAGTAGCTTTATTATTATTTATGTATAATAGATGTAGGTTTGTGAATCCACGAGCTGGAGAAGTCTGGGTTTTACTGAAGTTTAGCCAAAGCATTCAAGGTGTCGAGTTGAAGCTGCTTAATCGCTGTTAGCATGCTAGCATTGATGATGATGCTTAAGGATGTGACCTCACAATATGTGGGATCATATTTGAGAAGATTGACAATTTTGCATTGGTTGACCATTTTGGCAACTTGTTTCCCATAGTAGTAGCCTTAAAGCAAATGATATACCATCTTTTGAGAAAGTGGATGGTCATGCTACAAAGATGGTATAGCTTATTGATGGTGAAAAGGACATTTAGAAGTGTTATCTTTGTAAATAAATCAAGTATTTGATAGCCTTACAACTGCTATTTTAGAATCTCCATAAGTAGGTCGTCCTTGTGTAGGGATGCTTTTACAAAACATATATTCTTGCTCCTCTTAGGTGGGGTGCCAGTGGAAAGCAAGCATGATCATATCAACATCGGCCCATTCAAGTTCTATCATAGTGAATAATTTAGTAGAGGTGCCAAATGTAGACTGCAGCTGCAAAAAGCATTCCAATGGTGACTTTCTTGCTTGGTTGGATAAGTCTTCTATAATTTTATAGATTGAATAAGAACAACATGGTTTCCTCAAAACAATTGGCAGAGAGGGCTGATATTCACTCATTCGATATATGGGAGAACTTGGTATATGTCACAAAGGATATCCTCATGTGCTGATAAGTTGGTCTAATAAAGGAGTTTGTGTTGATAACAATGATATCTAGTTTCAAGAATTGAGACATTGTGCTAACTAGGGAATCTATAGGTGGAGAAGAAGTATACCAAGTGATAGGAAAAGGTAAACCTTTTTCTTGAGTCAGAGTGCTACATAAAAGCTCTATGGAGATCTAGTTAGTAGACATAATGTAGGTGGCCAGTTTGTTTGGTTTTATGGGATATCAATCAAACTATTATGATGATTTGTGTATGGGTACTGACCATGTGTGTAGTCATAGATATTTTTGGTAGCCAAAGTTTGTAGTAGCCTTGATAATAGCCTTGCACTTTGAGAAAGGCCTTTGGGATCCATCAATCAAGCTATTATGATGATTTGTGTATGGGTACTGACCATGTGTGTAGTCATAGATATTTTTGGTAGCCAAAGTTTGTAGTAGCCTTGATAATAGCCTTGCACTTTGAGAAAGGCCTTTGGGATCCATCAAGTTGTTATGTGTGGGATAATATAGGGTTGGCATCATCAAGACCATACTTTTACATGTGTTTTCTAGGCCTACAATGCAAAAAGTTTCGTGAGGAGATTTTGGATATCTACTTTCACTAAGTGGTGGAGTTGATAGGTGATTTCTTTGCAGGCTTTATCATTTAAGAGCTGGTTTAAGAGTGTTGTGGTTTGAGGTATTTGGTCACATTAAGACATAGGGGTGATCTGAGTACGCTTAGGTCACATATCATGATTGTTTGTGCCTTTGCTAACTATAGATGGATGCATTTATTGTCATAGTTAACATTGTAGTTAGTTAAGAACTTGAACATTCGTCCCAAAATTTTTTGAATGCCACTCCCCTCAGAGTTTGGGAGAACATAGAAAAAGAGTAGAATTCTCTCAATCTCAATGGTGATTGTCAATTTACACTTTCACAACAAGGAGTAAGGTCTTTTCCCATATGGATTTGACTTTACATTTGTGGGTTGCAGGTGCAACAACTGGCCCAAGTTTTCCAATAGTGGTAAGGACGTGTGTTTTAATCTGATCAGTAATAAATAAGCACATCAATGATGACTAGCTTAGTTGCTATAAGACATATGCCAAGGTAAGTTGCTGGAATAATGGGGTCATATTCCATTTCTAAATTGTTAATGGTAATAGCTTGAGCATTTAGGAGGGGGTCTATTGGATTTGGTTAGAAGTATGGTGCTATTGTTATTGCTCAAAGTGTTTATAAAAGATCCATTCTATACATAGTAAGGGACTATCATCATTTTCCACGAGTAGTTCATGGGAAGAGTGTTAGTACTTCTTTATTCTATTATTGGTAAAATGGTCAATAGGCTAGCCATATAGGGTTTCTAGCTCAATATTCCATGTCCTATTGATTTCATAAATGTAGAAAGAGCTTATATATTGGAGTTTCAACTTTTTCTCATGCCCTTTAATTGAGTAGAGCAACACAAGATCCCTCTTGTTGAAGGATGATTGCTTGACATGCTTGTCAAACTAGGTCTTTCACATCAAGTTTTTTTAGCAAGCAAAGCATGAGTCACTAGTAGTGCTCAAGCTCCTCTAGGTAATATTTCCATGGTAGAGTGCCTTTCCAACATTCTTTATTAGCAATATGTAGGCTAGGGATTGAGAACTCAACAAGCATTGGCATCCATGCCATATGTAAGTCAAAATGCAGTCTCTATCATGTGGCAGTCTTGTAAGTTGTCCAATAGACCCATATTGCTACCATGATCTGCTCCTAGAGAAACCATACAATGGTTCATGTTATCATTCTTATGGGTTTCCCTAGTCTCAATCCACTTAGTCATATGATCTATGGGACTATGATGATGCATTGAGCCTATGAGTATTATGTGGCTAAGGGATAATGGGTACCATGAAGTTTATACCCCATTTTTCAAAAGGTTGGCAAGAAATCACTAATGTGAGTTCCATCTTATCCTTTTGGATGTGTAACTTTTTTCTTTAGCACTCGTCATAGTGCTTGACAAAGCTAACACATATTTAAAGAGAGTGGGTCAACACAATTAGGATTGAAGCACTTTTCTTACTATGGTATTCACATTAATGGGTCCTTCAAAATGACACCATGTGCCTCTTTTAATACATTCTCAATGTCATGCTCACATATACACTACTAAAGTGCTAGTTGAGTTTTCTTGATTGGTCGATGTGGTAGGTCATGCCCAAGAATATGCATAATATCTTGGCCTAATGAGGTGTGTCCTTAAGGAGTTGAGCCTCTTAGTTAATGTGAAATAAATGAGCATCAGGGAGTTGATCATGAACTCTTGTAGGCTTTTCACCATTGGTCACTCATGATAAGTGATTGGCAATGATGTGTTGTTGCCCTTTGTGCACAATAGCCAATACTTCAAATCCTAATAGAAGAAAGAGCCGTCTAGCAATGTATCTTGTGTCACAAGTCTTATTTACAAGATACAACAATGCTTGGTGGTGATCAACAAAGAATGTGAAAGGCATAGCGAGGAGATAATGTCAAAACTTTTTCACAATGTAATCCATCACTATGCCTCTCTCTTAATGGTAGAATATTTTATTTCAACATCAATGAGTTATCAACTAGCAAAGCTCATTGAGAAGCCCATATTGTTCTCATCGATTAGCATAGTTTTGCTCCAATTGCAATTTTGGAGGTGTCAATATGTGCGTAGAGTATTATCATCCAATTTGGGGCTCCTAGATAGGAGCAGTCATGAAAGCCTTTTTACACGATTTGTAGGGAGCTTAGTATTTCTTTGTTTAGACCTAGGTAGTTAGTACCTTGTAGAGTGGTTTGTGATATAACATCATAGTTTAGCACAAAGCAATGATACCTAACATGGCTGAGAAAGCACTACACCCTTTGGGTTGGTGGGTGAAGAGAGATTCATAATAACTTTAATTTTAACACTATCAATTGCAATCCCAATTTTGGGCACAACATGGCCTAAGATTATACCATGCTTGACCTAGTATTGACACTTGAGAGAGTTCGAGGAAATATTATATTGCTTGCATCTCTCAAAGACTAGGTGGAGCATGTCAATATGTTCTTCCCACCTTGATTGGATACATAGGTCTTCGACAAACACCTTGAGCCACTTTTGCAAATTGTGCATATGAGTCTCTAAAAGGTTGTTTGTGCATTAATTAGCCAAAAAAATGGCATGTGAGAGTGGAATTTTGATGCCGAGAAGTGCTTAAAAATAGCTAAAAATTACGAATATCAAGGGAAAAATATTCAACATCGAAGGCGGCGGCTCGATCTAGGACGATTTTAAGCGGCAAAGTGCTTCAAAGGCGCTCGAGTGACACTTGTTGATTTTTCATAAATTTTCAGACTGCCGTGCAGGTTGTCAAGAGTAACCGGTCAATGCAGGGTATCGAGCCGGACACCCAGGATTTTTCAAAGCTCAATTCGGAGTCCGGACGGGAAAATGGCCAAGAAACCGGGCAAGATACGAAGAGGTGGACTTTTGTTGGCCAAAATGGGCATGACCTTTGGGAGGTTGGGGGCCCAAATTTTATGTTACATGAAATGAAGATGAAAAAACGTGATCTCATGGCGTGAAGAAGCGTGGGCAGCAAGCGGCGCATTTTTCGCTTCATCCTCTTGATGGATGATTTCCAGGCTGCAAATAACCCACCCAACTGACAATGGGGTTGATCTTCTCCTTCCCTGCTAACTCTATCGCCGTGCTTTGGCCCTCCAATGGTGGCCTCAATGGAAATCTCTGATTTCAGTCTTTCTTTCTCCTCCCTCTCTCTCCTCTAAGGGCAGATTCATGCGGTGAAGAAGAAGAAGAAGAATGGATGACGGATGCTTGTCCAATGAAGACCGGATTGCTCCGTGGTTCAAGAGGAATGAAGATTGCTGATTGTGGACTGTCATGGACATTAATGGCTGTTGGAAATCAGTCGAGACATGGCAAATAAAAACTCGCAACCCGCAAAGAACGGTAATTTTATTTTTACAAAGAAAATTGATGTTTTATGCAATTTGCTTCATGAATATTTGTTCCCATGGGATCATTATGCATCATGTTGTTGTTTGCTATGAGTTTGATCATGTGACTGAAATTAATGGTGTAAAACCCGTAAAACACACGAAATAGGGGGAAATTGGGTGTTTTTGATATATAAATGGAAAATATAATAAGACACACCAATTAAATTTGTGTTTTTGCTGCAAATGAACCGAAGGGCCACAACCCACAACTCATTTTGCATTTTCAGTTATTTAATATTGCAAAAAATACAAGAAAAATAGGAAAAATGGGTAAAAATAAGGGAAAAATAGGCTTTGAGTGTGCGAAAAATACTCAAAAATAAAATTCATGTTTGTGTATGTATGGGGGGTCTGAAGTATGAGGTTTAGCCTCAATTCAGCCCTATCTTTATGTTTTAGTGAGTTTTTATTGCTTTTCGTACAATAAAAACATGGAAAAATATTACCCTAAACCTATGCATCGTGCACAATCTAAACGGCGAGGGGGTAGAGAGAATGAGAGTGGTGTTTAAGTGCTGAGAGAAAGAAAAGGCTGATTGTTTTCATTTATGCATATCATATAGATCGATCGTTAATTTAAAATAAGGATCTAGTAGCACAAGGTCTCCTCGGTGCTAGGTTCGTGCAACGTAGCAATTACAATTATGCGTCAGAGAAATTCATTGAAAGAATGCTTTTGCACTAAGAACAATGCTGATTTTTCCTTGTTTGAGCACATAGACATTCACAATTTGCATGAAGCATAAAATGATAAAGGTGTCAGAAAATACCTCCTGGATGCATAGCACCTATATTCTCTAGATCGTGACCAACGTTGAGTGAGGAAGGTTGTCCGAGCTGTAGGCTAGGCGTTGGGTCTAAGGAGAAAGTAAAGTGAGGTATGGTACATTCTGGAACGAAATAATTGGTACCTTGAGAGGACTATGTGCGAAGTGTTATATATGTTTAGCGATGCATCGTGGGGCCAATCCCCAAGATGTAGGAGAGTTGCAGTGAGGTAGCGGCAGCTGTGGGAGGACCTCCTATGTTTGTACTTCATGCCATTTGGCAATGTGTTGGGACTCCCTCTGAGGAGTGTTAATTAGGTTAGAGTTGGACTACGAGACATGATACGAATGGAAGATGTTTAGGAAGGCAATGTATGATGTATGTGTCATCAACGCTCCTGGCCGCGAGGCCGTGGGGTTGTTGAGTGCATGATAGAGGTCCGGCTAGTGCATGAGCCAGTGCCGGCCCATTTTTGGTCCCATTAGTGGTGCGTCTGCCGGGAGCCACTTATAAGTGGTGGCTTTCAGATCTAGGGTTTCTAGGGACCAAAAGGAAGTTGGTTTATGTCCTCTGACAAGGACTGTCAAGCCGAAATCCAGAAAGTAGAACGTGTTGAGAGGGCTAGACGGCGGTTAGAGATCGTAAGCCGTTATTCTCCTCAAAGGAGTAGCCTAGTACATATACGAAGCAGTGGTCTTAGTCATTAAACTACTCCACCTATTCCATTAGGTGCAGAAGGAAGTGTAAGATCTTCCTCTCCTCCACCAAGTCTACCCACTTCAAGTGGGGGTGTGAATCCATCACTTCAAGCTCCTACTGCTAATCCGATTGTCACCATGGCACAGCTTATTGCGATTTCTGCAGGGACGCCAGATTTACCAGCCTTAGGAGTTTCCTTGCCCATTTTTAATGGGTTAGCGGAAGAGGATGCATAATTTTATATCTCTGAATTTCAGAGATTGATGTTCAATTATCGCATCCAAGACGAGGAACATCTCATGATGTTCTTCAATATGATGTTAAAAGGAAGGGCTGTGGTATGCTATCACAGCATAGAGTCTGGAACCATAACCACCATTGATCAATTCTATGCAGCCTTCCGAGCGGAATATGCCCCTGAAAGAGGTGGCCAATATTGGTTGCGGGTCTTGAATGTGACACGTCAAGATCCTCACGAGAATGTGAAAGCATATGCTAAGAAGTTGAAGGAAGTATTCCGTAAGTTGCAAACTTACATTCCCATTCCACCAGCTGCCCAATTGCAATACTTTTTGCATGGGTTGGACTTTAATATCCAAGTACAATTGAGCAGTGTGGCCTTGGTAGATATAGACACCGCTATTACGCGGGCAGAGGGAGTAGAAGCACGATTACAAACGGCCTACTCCTCTCGAATGAATGTTAATGAGGGTTTAGTATCCAATGGCAATCCATCATTGACAAATGGAAGTCAAGGGATGCCTATGACTAACCCTATTGGGAGAGGGAGTATGGTTCAGAATGTACCTTTATTGCCAGCTCCTCCCAGTGTGACTATGCCCATGGCAAGTCAGTTGGCTCCACCAAGTGTTGGAGGCCAAGGTTCAAATTCTAACGTTGTTCCTGTGGGTCAACAGCCAATGCCAAATCAGATTGTCAGGCCAATGGAACGACAGGTCGACGACCGAGGCTACGAGTCGAGTGCATCTAATGTCCTTGGCGAAGTTAAGGACATGATGAAGCATTACACCAATATGATTTCCAAACAATATTGACAAATAGCCGTCGACGTTAATTTCTTGAAGAAGCAACAAAATTTGATAGGGAGTCGATGCCCTGAAGAGGGTGGGGACCCTCTAGATTTAGTTGTAAATGGTGTGGTGGACAGCACTTCCCCAGAAACTGTCCAAATGTGAAATGTGACATTTGTGGGAAGTCGGGTCATCTAGCTGCTACCTGTTGGAGTAAGATTAGCTCTCTCCAACAAGGGAGTAAACAACCGGTCCCAGTGAATTATAGAGCGCAAGGAAATAACTTGCAGCAGAATGATGCACCTAGGCAAATATTGCAGAGGGGAAAAACAACTATAGAAGAGTTGCCACAAGGCAACGGAGTCAGCCTTACTGAGACTGTATGAGTCCATGATGCTGAAACCTCTAACTTAAGAGCCGTGACAAGAGGCCTTTTATAGAAGAGTTGCCACAAGGCAACGGAGTCAGCCTTACTGAGACTGTATGAGTCCATGATGCTGAAACCTCTAACTTAAGAGCCGTGACAAGAGGCCAAAAGGCTAAAGAGGTTGACAAAGATAAGGAAAAACCGGTTGAGGGAAACCCCAAACAAGGGGATAAGGGGACACAAGTCCAGAGTCCTAATATAGAAGGGGGACCGCTAAAGCTGGTTGATAGAAAAGGCGACCCTAAAAAGGATGATGAAATACCAAGAAAGAAGGCAAGAGCTAAGAAAGAAGCACCGAAACCGGTCCAAAGACCAAAAGAGAGGATGGTTTGGCAAGAAAAGAGAGCTTTGGCTACTTATCATGATTTTGATTTAGCAAGTTTTCTTTGTGAAGTTAAACCAGATGTGAACCTCTTGCAATTGATCAAATTATCTCCAGGAGTATGCAAGGAATTCAAGAAGATCCTGTGTATCAGGTATATTTTGGAACCTTTGGGCATAGCACGAGTAGGGGAAGATTGGTTTGACCATGCTGAAAAGAGCTGCCCTAGGGTTCCAGCTTATGTGGATGGAATATTAGTGGAACATGCCATTGTAGCCACTGGATCCTCCGTCAACATCATGAGTTCAGAATTGATGGAGAGGCTGGGTCTAGGCATCCAAAAAGACAGCTCCACCCTTCTGAGAATGGCTGATGATAGTCTAAGACAACCAGAAGGTTGCGTTACTAAGGTCCATGTTACAGTTGCGAGTGTAGAATGTTTCTTGGACTTTAGGGTGATCAAATTTGCAGGACGTCCTAGCTATCGAGTTTTGCTAGGTAGGCCTTGGATCTTACAAACAGACTGTCAAGTCGATATACCCACCAGTGGAGTGGTTCTAGGTAGAGGTGCTAATCGAGTAATAATCGATGCTTATCCTGAGTCTCCTCAAAGTGAGAAAGCTCCTTTATCTTCCACTGAATTAGAGACAACAGACGATCCATCTAGTAGTGAGACATCATCCAGTGATGAATCTAAAGAGGGGTCCACTACAGAGGATATCTATCAGATGACTCTAACGCCGAATGATTCGCGGCCAATTAAATTAGGTTCTATGCTCAGTTCAGCAGAAAGGGAGGACTATGTGTCCCTAATTCAAGAATTCCACGATATCTTTGCCTGGAGTTATGATGAGCTGAGAGGCATTCCTCCCAGCCTGGCTGTTCATACTATTCTTGTAAAAGATGGCAGTTGTCCTGTGAGTCAGAAGGTAAGGCGTATGCCTTTTGAATTGAGGGACGGGCTATTTGAAGAGTTGCAGAAGTTAAGAAAAGCTGGTTTGATCTTCCCTATTCAGCACACAGAATGGTGTTCACTCATTGTTATCAGAAAGAAGAAAAACAACCAGATCCGATTATGTGTAGATTTTAGAGAGCTAAATAAGCAGATGGTTAAAGATTACTACCCGTTGCCGTTTATTGACCAGATTTTGGATCAATTAGTGGTAGGGAAATATATTCATTCATGGATTGCTTTGCAGAATATAACTAGATGGCAATTGCAGAAGAGGACAAGTTGAAAACGACTTTTATTACTGTCTTTGGTACTTTTGCGTACCATGTGATGGCCTTTGGTTTGTGCAATGCACCTGGATCGTGGCAACGAACAACAGACAAGACCTTTGGTGACATCTCCCCAGATGAGTTGAAAGTATTTATTGATGACCTGGGGGCAGCCACTGTAAGGGAAAGGATGTTGATTATTTTAAGAAAATGCTTTGAGCGCTGTAGATAATTTTGTATCGCTCTTAACCCATGAAAGTGCGTCTTTGGAGTATTATGGGCTATTGCTAGGACATGTGGTCAGTTCAGTAGGAATAGCAACTGACCCTGAAAAGATCAAGGTTATAGTCGCTATGAGTTCGCCACGTACTCCAAAAGAGATACACAACTTTTTGTCATCAGTAGGGTATTATCAGAGGTTTATCAATGCCCTAGCAGAAAGAATCTTGCCACTAACGAATTTATTATCCTATAACTGTCTATTTGCATGGAGTGATACTTGCAAAATATCATTTGAGGATGTGAAGCAGGAGCTCACTAAAGCACCCGTTTTAAAAGCACCTAAAAGAGGTGAGGTGCTCTATATATTTTCAGCAGCCACCATGCATAGTATTAGCTGCTGTTTAGCCCAAATTTGGGAGGAAAAGTGGTATCATCCGATAGCTTTTACGAGCTGGAAATTGGGCATTTCAGAGATCAATTATACCTACATGGAGAAGTTGTGACTTGCGATGGTCTTTGGGACTAAGAAATTCAGGCACTACATCCTCTATGAAAAGGTAGTATTCTATACAAAGGTGGAAGGACTTAGATTGCTTATGAACAAGCTGCAGCTGCCTGATTGTTTGGAAAAGTGGTTAATCACTTTGCAGGAGTTCGATTATGAGATTAAGAGTAAGCCACCGAGGTTGCAGGGTATTGTGGAATGCCTTGTGGATTTTGGGGAGCCGAAAGAGACTTTGGCTGAAGGAAGTGATATTGAGGAAATGTTTAAAATTGATACAGCTTCTATCCCATCTTGGTATGCTGCTATTACACATTATCTATCAACAGGAGAGACTCTTGTCAAAGTATGAAAAGAGGAAGATCAAACAATAGGCTTTGAAGTTTTCCTTGATCATAGGGATGCTATATCAGCAGGGTATTGATGATATCTACCGCCGATGTGTGATGCCCGATGAGGTTCCTTTTATCTTAGAAGAGTGCCATGACTCTGCATGTGGAGGGCACTTTGCGGGACGATTGACGGCGCAGAAAGCTTTAAGAGCTGGATATTGGTGGCCGTCCATCTTCCAAGATTCTTTTGAGTATGTAAAGAGATGTGATACATGTCAAAGACATGACAGTAGAGAAAATAGGAAATGCCCACTTACGCCTATCATGGCTATCCTTCCATTTGAGAAGTGGGGCATTGATTTTGTGGGTCCTATTACCCCGTCATCTACTACCCAAAAGAGGTATATTATAATAGCCACTGATTATTTCACAAAATGGTTAGAAGCGCGGGCAACGAGGCAGGACAATGCAAAAGAGACTCCAAGTTTCCTGTTAGAGCAGATTATCTGCCGCTTTGGTCCACCAAAAGAATTAATATCGGACCTGGAACTCATTTCCTGAACAAAGGGATTAAAAGCTTGATATAGCCTTGGCAAATCAAGCATGATAAAATGACATATTAAAAAAGGGAAATTAGTCCTTTATTACAATGCGCGTAGGGAGTTGTTTCTAGGGAAGTTGGAACCTAAATGGGATGGCCCCTACAAGATTGTCAGGTTAGGGAAGAATAGGTCTATGGCCCTATTAGCTGATTTACAAGGAGTGGAGTTTAAGAATAAGGTTACTCTTAATAAGATTAAACCTTATTATTTCTAAGTATGCTAGTACAAAAGAAATGCATTGCAGGTCCATGCTAGGGATGATTTGAGACCTGCGGAAGAGCTTAAAGTTGGTTGATGGGTCAGTTAATCCCTTATTTGGAGCACCCATATCTGGAGCAGAGATACCATCAGGGGAAACTCATCTGGTGGAGCAAAGGATATAAAGTGATTGAGCAAGAAGATGGAACCTTTGTGTGGAAGATCAAAGTCTTTTGTCATCACTGCTTACGACTATTGATGAGTATCCCTGTTGAGTTCAATGAAGAAGGTGGGATGGAGCCGTCAGTTCATCCTCTCAACATGCTAAACTTTGATTACCATAATTACGAATAGAGGAGTTCGTGATGGCCAGTTGTGTAAACCCATTGTGGACATTTACATTATATTTTGACGGAGCGTCTAGGGGCCCTAATAAAAAAGGAAGTGTTGGAGTAGTAATCCGAGATCCCCGACGTAGAGTTACAATGAAGTTAGCTACTTATCTCGGGGTAGGATTCACTAACAATATGGCGGAGTATAAAGCCTTGATTATGGGACTGCATATGGCCAAGCAAGGTGGTATTCTTCGGTTGTTAGTAAATGGGGATTCCCAGTTGATCCTGAATCAGCTAGATGGGACACATATAGTGCGGAACCCCATTCTTTGCATGTATCATCGAATTGCGATGACCCTACTTGAGGAGTTTGAGAGAGTGTCTCTTCAGCTGATTCCACGTTACTGGAATCAGTTTGCGGATTCACTGGAAAATCTTGCTTATGAATAAGACCTCTTCTTTAATTGTGGTCCTAGTCTGGATATTGTTATCAATGATGAAATAGGACCCGGTCGCTTGTGGGGAATGTTATCAGAGCATGCAATATATGGCAAACGATGGTTGATATGGGTGATGCAAAGAGCAGCCGAGACCAATCTACCATTATTATCTTGGACCCATAGGCTAATTAGACAACATGTTATGCGTACGCCTCTTGCTATATATGCTGGAGGGATGGGTCATAACCTTATGCATTTAGTTTAGGGCCACGAGCTTGTTTTTCCTCCTTGGAAAGGAACCTACTATTGTATATTTGGATTCTTCTAGGGAAGGATGTGTAGGTGCTATTCTGTTTGATCTCGTTAGGCCAAGAGGGCACGTTTTGCATGTTTTATTTCGTTAGGCCAAGAGGGCCGATCAAGTTTTGTGGTGAAGTATTTTATTTCATTAGGCCAAGAGGGCCAGTTTTCTGTTTAGTGCAGGTACGGTTAATGGTTTCTTGTTTTAGTTTTGTGCTAGATAGGTTCAAAAGAAGAGCTTGGAAGGAGCCTTTTGTTGCGCGGAAGCTTCTTGTGGCCCTATCCAGGTGATCCCTCCTTTATGAGTAGTGTGGTTTTTTAATGCTATATGTGTTTATGTACTTGTTAAGGGGTTTTTCATTTCTTATTGGGGACCGGCGTCCAAGGCATGCAGTCCCGAGGATTAGGTTAAGTATGCTTGAGGGAGGTCTGAGTAGTCATTGCCTCCTGTAAAGACATTGCCAGGCATTGAAAGACCTATTTTAGATGGTAGTCCTAGTGACCCTGTTCTGCTAGCCTACTAGGCAGCCGTTTTAGGAGTTCTTGTTAGGTGTGAGGCAGTTAGAGAAGCCTACCAGAAGAAAATGATGATGGTAAGGGAAATAAAACCCTGAATATCTGAAAATACAATAAATAAATACAAAGGTGTGTAAAAGGGGGTTCTAACCCCTATAAACAGAAAAGAAAATGAAAAAAATTATGAGCAGTTGATTATCGCCTTGCAAAGGCCTAGTAGGTTCCTAGGGACGAGTCAGAACCGGGGCCGATGCCTTGTCTTCCTAGGGGTGGCATCTTGCTAAAAAGGAAGAAAATAAGGAAGGTTGGAGTGAAAATAAAAGTGAGCGTCAGAACAGGATTAAGTGTCACCTTGCAAGGGCTTGGTAGGTTCTTGGGTACCGAGACAGGTCCTGAGGCCGATGCCTTGTTCTCCTTGGGTCACTACGCTCAGCTCCCTCCTTTTACATGCCCAAGTATGTCAATAAAATAAAACCCTAAAAGAAGAAATGTGCTACAAGAAAATACTTCTTGATCAGGCTATAGGAGTCCTCACCTAATAGGAGCTCCTAGTTGTGTTGTCTTTAGTTAGGTAGGTAGTTCAGACCACCACTTAGGGCAACCTCTTTGATAGTTCTTTTTAGTTTGGCCGTGTTGGAGCGGTTGGTTAGTGACTAGATTCGAACATTTTATCAGATTATGCTAGGCCTACTCCTTGTGGATGTCATGCGTTGGTTCTGTCAGGGGGTAGGGTGAGCATTGTGCTGTGTTTAGTATGTATCTACTTTGTATCAGCTTGATGCTTCCTTTGGTTGTTTTGTGCAGATCTATTGTGGGATTCGACGGGCTGAGTCGCCCTATCCCATGGTCGCCAATGAGAGCGGAATTTTGATGCCGAGAAGTGCTTAAAAATAGATAAAAATTACGAATATCAAGGGAAAAATATTCAACGTCGAAGGCGGCGGCTCGATCTAGGACGATTTTAAGCGGCAAAGTGCTTTAAAGACGCCCGAGAGACACTTATTGATTTTTCATAATTTTTCAAACTTCCATGCGGGTTGTCAAGAGTAACCAATCAATGCGGGATGTCGAGCTGGACGCCCAGGATTTTTCAGAGCTCAATTTGGAGTCCGGATGGGGAAATGGCCAAGAAACCGGGCAAGATACGAAGAGGTGGACTTTTGTTGGCCAAAATGGGCATGACCTTTGGGAGGTTGGGGGCCCAAATTTTATGTTACATGAAATGAAGATGAAAAAATGTGATCTCATGGTGTGAAGAAGCGTGGGCAGCAGGCGGTGCATTTTTCGCTTCATCCTCTTGATGGATGATTTCCAAGTTGCAAATAACCCACCCAACTGACAATGGGGTTGATCTTCTCCTTCCCTACTGACTCTATCGCGGTGCTTCGGCCCTCCAATGGTGGCCTCAATGGAAATCTCTGATTTCAGTATTTCTCTCTCCTCCCTCTCTCTCCTCTAAGGGCAGATTCATGCGGTGAAGAAAAAGAAGAAGAATGGATGACGGATGCTTGTCCAATGAAGACCAGATTGCTCCGTGGTTCAAGAGGAATGAAGATTGCTGATTGTGGACTGTCATGGACATTAATGACTATTGGAAATTAGTCCCGAGACATGGCAAATAAAAACCCGCAACCCACAAAGAACGGTAATTTTATTTTTACAAAGGAAATTGATGTTTTATGCAATTTGCTTCATGAATATTTGTTCCCATGGGATCATTATGCATCATGTTGTTGTTTGCTATGAGTTTGATCAGTTTATGCTCAGAAAATCCTAAGTGTTGTGACTGAAATTAATGGTGTAAAACCCGTAAAACACGCGAAATTGGGGGAAATTGGGTGTTTTTGATTTATAAATGGAAAATATAATAAGACACACCAATTAAATTTGTTTTTTTGCTACAAATGAACCTAAGGGCCACAACCCACAACTCATTTTGCATTTTTAGTTATTTAATATTGCAAAAAATACAAGAAAATAGGAAAAATGGGTAAAAATAAGGGAAAAATAGGTTTTGAGTGTGCAAAAAATACTAAAAAATAAGATTCATGTTTGTGTATGTATGGGGAGTTTGAAGTATGAGGTTTAGCCTCAGTTTAGCCCTACCTTTATGTTTTAGTGAGTTTTTATTGCTTTTCATACAGTAAAAACATGGAAAAATATTACCCTAAACCTATGCACCGTGCACAATCTAAATGGCGAGGGGGTAGAGAGAGTGAGAGTGGTGTTTAAGTGCTGAGATAAAGAAAAGGCTGATTGTTTTCATTTATGCATATCATATAGATCGATTGTTAATTTAAAATAAGGATCTAGTAGCACGAGGTCTCCTCGGTGCTAGGTTCGGACAACGTAGCAATTATGCATCAGAGAAATTCATTGAAAGAATGCTTTTGCACTAAGCACAATGCTGATTTTTCTTTGTTTGAGCACATAGACATTCACAATTTGCATGAAGCATAAAATGATAAAAGGTGTCAGACAATACCTCCTGGATGCATAGCATCTGTATTCTCTAGATCGTGACCAACGTTGAGTGATTAAGGTTGTCTGAGCTGTAGGCTAGGTGTTGGGTCTAAGGAGAAATTAAAGTGAGGTATGGTACATCCTGGAAGGAAATAATTGGTACCTTGAGAGGACTATGTGCGAAGTGTTATATATGTTTAGCGATGCAAAGAGGGGCCAATCCCCAAGATGTAGGAGAGTCGCAGTGAGGTAGCGGCATTCAGCTGTGGGGGGACCTCCTATGTTTGTACTTCGTGCCATTTGGCAATGTGTTGGGACTCCCTCTGAGGAGTGTTAATTGGGTTAGAGTTGGACTACGAGACGTGATACGAACGCAAGATGTTTAGGAAGGCAATGTATGATGTATGTGTCATCAACGCTCCTGGCCACGAGGCCTTTGTAGTGGTATACCCTTAAGATCATAGTAGTTCTAGGCAAAAACATTATGATATTCTTTCAGCAAGTTAATTAATTGTCCCTCATCCTCTGCATTGAGATCCTTGGTAATATCACGGGCTTGTGGGATTCCCTTGGCACTACAATGTTCACTTAATTGGGTTTTTTTCAATTCCTCAATGGATTTGAAAAATTGAAATGAATGTAAATGTGCCCAAAAATCTAAGGTTTGCATGTAGAATCATGATTTGTCTATTGGATTATGTGAGCTTTCACCACTAGAGCTGTAGAAGTGATGGAGGATAATGTTGATGTGGGCATAGATAGAGTGTACTAGTGCTACAAAGGATATGTCCTGTAATGTTTCTATGATGTTTGACATGTATTTTGGTGCTATTGATGCAAAATTATTGAGTATAAATGCTAATATAGACGTAGTGCACAAGGGTCATGAAGATGCATAGGTTTTGAATGAGGATATCACTTTGATTTTTGCTATGTAGATTTATGGTCAAGACACAAAGGCATTGATTGATGCAGTGCTAGAGAAGGATGTTAAAAAAGCTATGGTTGATAATGTGGATTTGTTTTCTACTAACGCTATTGGAAATGTGGCTAATGATGATGTGATGATGGAGTGCGTTTCTTTGTCAAGAGCTTTATGAGGAGAAAATAGTGATGGCAGTCATGTTCTAGAAACATGCTTGAAGCTTTGAAGTGAGATGATCAAGGTTAACTTTAGGGGCTTAGTTTTGATCACTCCTAAGCTATATTACACTTATATTAAGTGGAGGGCTAAGCAATGTTTGAAGTTAGTGTCGACCCCTTCTAAGTTGTTGAAGTGATTGGATCAAGTGGAGGGCTAACATCTAGGATATTCTCTTAAGAAATTTGTGATTTGGGTTCAAAGCTATTAATAGGATTTTAAATCAAGGTTTTTGTATTGTTATGCATAATATTCAAAGCATTTCTTCTTGTGTTTCATCAGATCCACTTCTCTCTCTCCTCTCTTTTGACTCTCTTCTGAGAAACCTTGCATCTTTTCAGCTCACATATGCATCCTTCTGACAACATTTGAATCAAAATCATCATCTTCTTGAACTAACCCATAGTCCTTGAAGTCACTCACTTATCATCTATGCCTTGCTCCTTCATCAATGAGGTGAAGAGGATGTTATGGAAATCATATAGAACTTGATTAGATTTGTCCATATCCATGTGGATTTGTTTAACAATTCTTCAAATATGGTTAAATTAGTCTCTACATGATTGTAGAAACATGGCTACCACTAGCTAATAATGTTGCATAACATAAGCCTATCTCTTGGGGTTGGATAGCCCTAGAAGGTTGTGATTGTTTAGTTAGGGTCCATCAGAAAGAGTGTCACTAAGATCGGTTCTACCATGAGGATTAAATTATATTGTGCATGTTTCTAACTCAAATATTCATTGCCTGATTGATATTTCAACTTCTCAATAAATGGAAATTCCAAAGTGGAAAGAACGTGCATCCAATCCTACTCATCCTCAAGAGACGAAATATAATTTGGCCAATGGTTGAGAGGTTGGAGGGTCATTTGAATCTCCATGTAAGAGAACAAATATAGTGTTTAAGTCAATGGGTGAGGTTTTCCAAGACTCCATCTCAATGTAGGCTACCTCCTTCTTATTTCCTAGATAGACTAAATTGTTGCCCTAGTCCTTGATGAGACATGTGTTGCACATCCATGGTTAGTCGAGCAACATGTTATAATTGACTCATTTCATGGCAATAAAGTTAACCTTGAACTATATCCCAACAATCTTGACTAGGCCAATTTCTTAGGACTCTCATTGTCTAACTTTATGACAATTGGTGATAATCATATTAAAATATACTGGTTCAATCAATGGGTTTCATAAGGCTTGAAATATGTCATGAATAACTATGATAACAGTGTGTTATTTGACTCCTTCCTAGATATGTTCAACTCTAAAGCACTTAGGGTTGAGGTGCACTAAAGCAGGATTATTGAATAAGGTGAGATCTAGTAGGGTTTGTTCCTTCTACCTAGAATGTTCTCCTTTCCAAATCAATGGGCTTCCCTTATTGAATGTGGTAAAATCTAGCAAGGTTTGTTCCTGCTACCCAATATTTCCATCATTTCCAAATCAACGGGCTTCCTTTGAGTAGATTTTGTGAATGCAAGGGCTAAAGAAATGGTAGATTTGATGGTCTCATACATATATTGCAACCTATTTATATCTAGAACAAGAGGAGACTCTTGTTCAATGGGTTGATGTTATTTGGAGGTTTGATTGTGATTTCATTAGGTTTTCATGGATTCTCTAACAGAGGTGCATGAGATAGGCTTGGAAGGCTTACAATCTCATCAGTCTGTCCTATTTGCAACTCGTCTTGAGCTTCTTTTATCCATTCCTTGATCTTATCAATTGCATCTAGCTATTGAACTAGATTAGGGTATGCCTTGTCCTTGGCAATGGATTCCTTAGTAGTTTGTGGTGGTGTTGTAGTACTTTCTATACTACAGGAGGCAGCCATTGATGTTGAGATTCCTTCACTCTTTAGTTTGAAATAAACTCTTTTTCTCCTTTTCTTGGCTCTCTTTTTGCCAATGATGGATCCATTCATCATCATGGGGACTAGGGCTCACTTTCCTAAAAATGCTTTGTGCTTAGTGGTAGCGTGTATAGGAATGGGAATGCTATCTTTACCATTGATAATTTTCACTAAAAATAGGCTCAAGGGAGAAGATGGCACTATTGCCTTGTTATTTCTTTCCTTGCATTGTGAACAATTTAGATACATGTGCATGATTTCACATATAGGGCAATGCTGGTCAAGATTACTTCCCTTAGATTATCCTTATTTCTATGGACACCTCAAGGAAGTGTGTCCTAATGGCCACAATTCCAATAGATAATGGGGTCTTTATTTGTAGGCATGCGTTGCTTATGGCCTCCTCACAACATCATAATGGATACACAACAGTAGTCCATGAGGATCCGATGTCATTCATTATTATAAAACAAACAAAAGGATTTTTATATTCCTTATCTTCTAGTGATTCTTCAATGAAGTGGACATGGATATCGCTAGGGGGTATGTGTGAGATGATTGGCACAAGGAGTCTTGGTATACTAAAATTTTAATCTCAACTTGTTGCCTATCTATTAAAGGGATTGATAATGCCAATTGAGGGGAAAGTGGGGGTTGTCTAGTATAACTCAAGTCATGGTCAAACTATTAGTAGGCAAAGTTAGGGGCAAGGAGCCTAAGAAGGGCTGTGCAATATATAGCTTCATGGCTAGATAGTCCATGATTGAGATGGCTAGGGACATTTTGAATGAAGGAGATCCCCTTTGCAATGAGTATGTTGTAAATTTTGGTGGTATATTCTAGAAATTATAAGTGAGCAAAGAAGTTCTTGGTGTTGCTTCTTAACATTTTCAATCAAGTCCTATTTTTCATTGGTTTTTGTGCACCTTTGTTTTATGTAGATATATTTTGATGGGATTCATGTGGGCTTTTATCCCTAGTGCATTTCCATTGAAGATCATCCATATAGATAGCCTTGTCTAGAATATTATTGATGCTGGAATGATCAAGTTTGGATATAGATCCTTTCATCATAGATGTGACTACCTTGGTGGTGGGTCTCTTTGTGGTAGGGATCAGTTTATACAAAGTCTAGACGTTAGAGAGATAATCTCTCATGCTTACTTCCTCTAATTGCTTGATGTTCATGAGCTGAACAATGATGTTATCTCCATATTCTAATAATGTTAAGTGTTTGATGAACATTCCTAATCAATAGAAAAGATGCATCCAATCAACAATATCAAGACCGATATATCAAGTTTGCCCCTTTTCTCCTAAGAAAATTCCAAAATACTATGCTTGCTTAGCATCACCAAGGAGGTTATTAGCCTTAAAAATTCTCTTCGATTGTTCAATAAAGTTGTAAGGGTCATCATCAATGCGATACTCGTCTAGTTGTTTTGCAAGTAAGGGAATCTTGGCATCACTTCTAGTGCTCGGAGTGTTTCCTATTCCAATTAGAATGGTGTATGCAATGTGGATCCTTACTTGCATCATATTAGAGTGGTCAAATAGGCATGATTATATATGATCTAAGAGGAAATCCTCTAATGAGCCTATGGCTGCTACATTGAGTAATATTCTATGAATGCTTTCCATTTCTACTTGCATGGTCACAAACTAAAGTCTATTGTCATTTTAAAGATCCATAAGCATATTTTTCCCCTTGTCTTCCAACTCTCAAAGTTTTCTTTATACATGGGTTTAAGAGTCATGATTGAGTGTAAGGTGCTTGCCCATCGGCTGTCCAGGCATGCTTTTAGAGGTCTATTAAGAAATGAATCTAAGTGTCGCTGCTTGGCACTCCCATGGAATGTTCCAAGTTTTGTCGCCTAGGGTTTCCCAATTCTGCCTTGCAATGGAACGTTCACCACCGACGAGAACCCACTAGGATTGACCTGAAATTTGGGCTCCTAGTGGCCAAGGTCTCCTAAGGTCTCCTAATAGCATTCTAGCGTCAGATCCTAGACATCCTACTTTACGCAGATATACCCAAGCCAAATCTGACCCATACTTGGTTCAAGGAGAATGGGAAACGAGAGGGATGCACTGCTCGACCTCTCTACTCATAGGGCATAGTTCCATTCCCGTCCCCTAAAATGGCATGAATCAGGGTTCTATCCTAACAATTTCTAAGGTCAAAGATGGTAAACCTTGTGAGAAGCCTCCCAGTTCTCTGGGACCACCCTGCTATAGGACAAACCTGTCGAGGGTTCCTCCCACCTACTTCCCTCAATAGCTTTAGATTTTTAATTAGGTCCTACAACATTATGTGTGACACTTAAAGTCAGCTTCATTAATTAAGCCTTTTAGGGAACAGGGTTCATTCGCATAACTTATAGCACAGACACAAAAATAGAGCAAGCAATCTATTGACAAACAAGTTCAAACAAGTTCCTTAACTTATCTTCAAGTTAATCTTTGTCTCTCGCCCATAAAAGAGAAATTATGTATCCCTTCTGTCCAACAGAAGTATCCCTTCTGCCTTGCAAAAGTAACTAGTCCAAATCACATGCATCACAAATTCAATCCTTTATCTAGAATGGGATCTCCCAACATGCCCACACATTGGAGGCAATGGAGGTCTTCAACTCCATTCTAGACCTAGCAAGGGGTGTCCAGAGCTCCACTTGATTCGCAAGTTGTCTAGGAGCGAAACATCATTCCCGTGGTTGGCCTTTTCACCACTCGACCTTCGGCCCATGAATTGAGCAGTGCCCTCTCGGGGTAATTCGTGGTGCAATCTTGGAGATGATCCACCTATGCAAAATATCCTTCCTTAATTAAATCCTTCAAGAATCCAGCATAACAAGGCATTCAGCCCTAATATCATTTTCTAGGAAAACATTCCTTTATCCCGATGGAAACTTGTCATCACAGACCCTTGCTATGCATTTACGATAAATCACAAGTACTTGGAACAATCATCCAAACAACACCTAACAACTAGTTGAATGTAAAAACATTTAGGATGTTGTTCGATCAACCAACAAAACTAATTGTATTCTCCCCAAATAATGCAAGAATAATTGCGATAACATTTCCATCGCATATCTGCTCTCCCCCTTGGGATCAAAGAGTGATTCTATGTAAAATTTACTTAACACTTGCATGAACAATTTTTAATATCATGATTATGCCATTCATAACCCCTAACCAATTTTTCCTTGTAATTTTTCTATCAACGAATAAGCCATATGCAACTAGGTGCAATTAACTTCCCTTGATACATGCACTTTGCAAGTTTGATCTTTTGAATACGTGAGATGAAATGACCTATACTCGTGTATCATAGTATGGGGCCTAACGTATCTCATACGAGGATAAAAACAAGCATCTGTCAATTTGGAAATACATTACTTACGACCGATATTGCAATTGGATTGACAGTGATGCCTTCGTCCGAAGCTTCGTTTTGCTGGTTGTGGGATTGCCATCTGCATGTGACATTCTTCACTTGGGGGCCATGTCTGCAAGTAGATTCAAGAGATAAAGAAGGTGGAATAGCTTGGAGATGGGAGCGTAAGAGAAGATGACTTAGTGTCAAAGACCAAGATAGGAAAAAATTGAGCCAATTCTCTCCCTCGCAGCATCTCAGGATAAACTCTCTCTCTCTCTCTCTCTCTCTCTCTCTCTCTCTTTCTCTCTCACACACACACAATCTCTTGGAGGGTATCCTTTTCTCTACCTCTCTCTCGCAGCCTCTCGGGGTCTCCTTATGCCTCTTGTGCCTCCCCATGCCTCATATTTATAGTGAATTAGAGAAGAGGTTTGTGGGTGAGAAGAGGAGCTCTTTTTGGAGGGGGATCTTGGAAAAATCAGTGATCTGATACTCAAATCATAAATTTGATGGTTCCATTGACTTCGAAAGGGGGGAAAAACTCCAAGATACTTGATTAGAAAGCTCTCCGTTCACTCTTTCTTTTCTCTGTTCGAAGTGCTATTTTCTGTCTGTAGACTGCGATCGCGGCGAGCGTGATTTCGCGAATCACTCTCTTTATTTTTTTCTTTTTATAAAATCTCCAAAACTAACTAAAACATCACTTTTCTTTTCTTTTAAATGACATCCAATTTTAAAAATCTCCATATCTTTTTAGGATAATATCTAAAATATCTAGAATATGCTACTTTTGGCCAAAATCTAATATTTTTGGACCATCCAAACTATACACATTAATACTAGTGATTAATATAGCTCATAAGTCTCATTCATGTTATAACTTTCGTGAAGGGTGGCTACAGTCCTTGTCAATCCGAGAAAAATATCACATTTACGACTCTGGATTTTTTAAACATATATTTTTAATTAAATAAAAATCCCTAATTATTAACGTTAGTTAGTTTTTTTAACTTTAGTTAGTCTTAGTTAGTAATCTTACTAACTTATTAATTGACTAACTAACTTTCGAATAACTTTTATTGTGTGGAAATATTACATTGAGACATCAAATTCTATAGCATATTTGGAAGTTGTTGATTAAGGTCCGAAAATCATCCAAGGCATTTCCTGAGCTCTCAATTCTTGCCATGATGCCTTTGTCATCCAATGGTTTCACTTGCCTCTCGAACTAATTTGATAATTTGGTCTATTAGGTCATATATAGGGGTGTTTTTGATATCTACAATTCTGCTAGATTGGGATCTTTACTTGATGTGGGCATTGGAAGGTCATGTCCACCTAGCAATGTGCCTATGTCATGAACTTAAGTCCTAGGTACTTGTCGATTCTTTGTTTTGGTTTTTATATTTTGTCCTTTATTTTTCTTAAGTATTGTGCACTTATTGTTTCTTGTTTTTAAGATACTTGAATATGAGCAAGAAAGGTTTTGTTGACTACAGTTCTTCTGTTTGGACCTAAAACAGGCCCCCAACACTAGCTCTATGACACTAGCCAAGGGCCTCTACTACTCACCGCAAACTACCGCACACGGTCTCGTGGCCGCCTCGTGGCCAGGAGCGTCAAAGGCGTACAATACCCTAACCTATGATACAAAACTTTTGCATTTGTACGGATTTTTAGTCCAATGGATAATCCTTCCCCACACTCCTTAGAGAGAGTCCCTAAACATCAGTATAACACACCACATAAGCACACACAAAGGGGATCACCGTGGCTCCACTACGACTCTCCTACACCTTGGGGGATTGGCCCTAAGATGCACCGTAAAAACATAGAACACATTTGAAAAAAGCTCCACTCTTTTTATGAATCGATCTAGGAGATAATAGATAGTCCTCATCATTGAATATTCCCCAAGGAACCAAACCTCTAACCCTATAGCTTAGGGTACCTCACACTCTCAATGTAGGTCATCGTACATGAAAACAATTGCTATGTATCTAGAACGATACCATATGGTACGTGCAATGCAATTGTGTATGACTACTGTGCTCAAGCAAGTTTATTCATTAACAATTAGCATTGTGAAAGTGCAAAAATAGTTCTTTTCATGCCTTTCTTCTAATCGAGATTGTTGTGTTGCTTAGGGCTAGTACCAAGCATTCTCGTGCTAGTAGAACCTTTTTATTTTAGAAAAAAATGTATCCTATATGCCATGCATCATAAAACATTAGAATTTAGCATACCTTAAACACTCAATCACCCCCTTCTCCCTACTGCTTAAAGTTATGCATTTGGTGGTAGGTTTTAGACGTATTTTTCATGTATTTTTCTTTCATGAAAGTAATAAAAACCCACTTTAACATAGAGATAGAACTGTCTTGAGGCTAAGCCTCATGCTTAAGCTCTATCATACATTCATAAACATAAAGCTTATTTTTTCTATTTTTTGGATGAGAAAAATATTTTTTTATTATTTTATTAATGATTAATATTTACCAATTTATTGGTCTAGATTGATTGATCTTACTAAGAATGATTTTCTTATCATATTTCAACCCATAGGAACACTATATGCACAACAAAACCCCAACAACACATAATTTTCCTTAAACTGCAACGTTGCAGGTTTTGCGTGTTTAGCATAAAATTATTAAATGACTAATTTTTCCTGATATCTTTATCATTGCTGATAAATCAAAGCATTGGCAACCTAATACAATCATTTCCAACCATTTCCAATCAAAATTTATCATAAAACAATGAAATCTACGACTTACTCATTAAATCATGGCTGACGTATGTATTTCGTAATTGGAGGCCCGCTGACACTTTCCAATAGCCATTTTGGATGGTCTATCCACCCTTGATCTATGCTCTAGCATCATCAGAAGATCAAAATCTTTCTTCTGAGCCCACCCCCTTCTCTCATACATTAACCCATGGAAACATATACAATAAAAGGAGAGAGGAGAGAGAAATACTAAAATTAGAAATCTTCATTTATTATATCATTTTTAAATCTATTTTTTGCAATGGATGGCAAAGAAATCCTTCATCTTTCTACCCTCTTCATTCCTCTTGATTCCACCTAGTTGAAAAATGGTTTAAAAATGTAAATTTGGGGGTGCCGAAAAAAACGGCACCCTCAGTCCCCCCACGTTTCATATTTTTGATGTGCCTCTTCATTTTCAAGCTTAACAAGCTGGTTAAGCTTTAAATTCAAAAAATGTTGGTTCATCCTCTTGTTTTCGCACTTGGCATAAGTGGTTTCTCCCTGAATGGAGGCCCGAACAAACTCCATTCGGTCATGCACTTTCTAGCTCTTGGATCACATAACTACTTTATAATGCCAAACCTTGCAGTGGGGATTAATTGGCGGTTCAAATGGAATTCGATCGATGAATCGAAACTTGGGTTGGATTCCTGGCATCAAACTCCATCTACCAAACTCTCGCTCATTGATCCACAATCGTTTTATTTTGCATGAACATTTGGTCTCTTATGCCGCTCAGGACACTTTTGTGTTTCAAAATGGGCTCTAAAATCCGCTTTCATTGGGCGACCACAAGATAGAGCAACTTAACCCGCTATTGAATTCCACGAATTGATTTGCACAAAATAACAACAAAAAAATGCATCAAGCTGCCACAAAAAATATAGGCAACAAAGCATAAGAATAGCTCTCACCGTATCCCTTGATAAAATTAAGGCATGAAAATCCTTGAGGGATAGGTCTAGCATAATCTGGCAGAAATCCATAGCAAGTCGCTAACCAACTGCTCCAACACGGACATGCTAAAAGAACCACTAAAGAGGCCATCCTAGTGGTTAGCATGAACTACCTACCTAAATTAGGACAACTAGACCAATAACTCCTATTAGGCGAGGACTCCTATAGCCTGGTCATCATATATTTTCTTTTAACACAGTTTTCTTCCAAAGTTCCCATACTTGGGCATGTAAAAGGGAGAGAGTTGAGCATACTGACCCAAGGAGAACAAGGCATCGATCTTAGGTCTTGACTCAGTACTCAAGAACCTACTAAGCTCTTGCGAGGTGGCATGTAATTCTTTTTTTTCCCACTCACTTTTATTTTTTCTCCAACATTCCTTATTTCTTTATTTTGGCTAGTTGCTACTCCAAGGAAGACAAGACATTGGCTCTGGGTCCTGACTCGTCCCTAGGAACCTACCAAGCCTTCGCAAGGCGATAATCAATTTCTCTTAGGATTTTCTTTTCTTTTTTTTCCATTTTAGGATTAGAACCCATTTTTACACACCTTTGTGTTGTTTTATCTTTCAAGTATATTCAAATTTTCCTCTTCTTTATACTTTGGCAGGCTTTTTTAACTGCCACAAGCAGGGACTCTTAGAACAACTGCTAGCAAGCTAGCAGAATAGGGTCACTAAGACTGCCTTCGAAGGACAAGTCTTTCAATGCTTGGCAATGTCATTACCGGAGGTAGACAACTACTCAAACCTCCTCCAGATACACCTAACCTAACCCTAGGACTTCATGCCTTGATTGCCGGTCCCTAACAAACAAAAAGAAAAATAACACCCACATACGCATATAACACAATCAGCTTTAGGGGAAATTTTTTGAAAAGGCGATGACCCCACCTGGAATGGCCATAAGAAGCTCCAGCGCAGCAGCAAAGGCTCCCTCTAGGCACTCCGTCAAACCTGTCTGATGCAGTCACTAAAACAGAAAACCATTAAATGTACTTGAACCAAACAGACACATGGCCCTCTTGGCCTAATGAGATAAATGATATCGTGACAAAAAGAACTGGCTCTCTTGGCCTAACAAAACATAAATAAAATTTCCCTAACTAAATATGGTCTACTTGTCTTGTAAATTGCATCTTATCAGACTAACCAAGCTAAACCAAAGTGATAAAAGGTGTGAGGGCTAGCCTCGTATACCACATATGCATGCCAACTCACTATAATTCTATCATTGAGTTTTAAACTTAGACTTTTTGTATATCCACAAGTCTAAGCCTTCCTATTGATATAACCTTAGTATGGGCTATTCTTTTTTTTGTGCTATTAGCTAAACAAATGACCTCCTTAGGCTCGAATGTCTTATAATTCAAATAGATTGGTTGTTCCACCTTCCCAAAGGCCTCTCCTAGAGAGAGATCCAAGAATTTTGGCTCACTTGACCCTTCCCTATTTGGATTTTTGAATGTGTCATTGTTATCACCTAAACTAGGTAGGGCTTCAATCCTAGGCCCATCACATCGATGCATTTGAGAGCTTGCATATTGTTAGATGTATCATTATGGGCTTTGGTCTCATCCACTTGGGAATGGACCATGGTATGTCCATTGGGAACTCTTGGCTTCTCATCTAGCACACCAATCACACTTTTAGAGATTCGGGGCCTCCAAAACCATCTCCTTTTTATCATTGCATGGCTTGATTGGCTGCCACACCACTCCTTCTATTTTTATATTCTTTCATGATGACTGATTTATCTTGACTCGCTTACTGCCTATTACTTTCTCCAAATCCAATCCTTTTACCAGATTCAACTCTAGGTGGATCTTTACCATGATAAGCATGAGGTTCCCTATCACCTTGGTTCTCAATAGTTGAGATAGCCTCCATATAGTACCATATATCAACAATGTTTTGGGGCATCATCTCATTGCATTGATTTTGTTTCAAACATAGACCATTGAGGGGCTTCTTAACCACTCTACCTTCCCCATTAGGGATACACCGATTTCCATCTAGCTCATGACTTTGGAACATGGGATTGGCTGCACTAGGAGGCGAGGGTTCCTGGGCCTTAGGGTCTTTATAGTTAATGCTAGGCTCCCTAGTGTACTTGTCATTTTGCACCTCCAAAATGACTAACATTTAGTAAATGTTGCCAATCCTTATCGATTTCAAGGGTGTGGGGAGAAATCCAATAGCTCTCCCAACACATCTGAACATATCTCTCATAATCATCTGCTTGAACCTTTGCCTCTTTCAGTGACTTAGGGTTTCTCATCCTAACTTGGAATTGTGTATTTATTTCCAAGTCACTGACAAAGAGTTTACCAAGCACATCTTTTGGTAGTTGAGTGACTTTACATTCCTTGGCAAAAGCTTCCAAATGTCATCAAAGGTTCTCATGTACTCTTTGAAGGAGGTATATAACTCTTATTAAATTTATATAAGCTCTCCCAAGACCTGAGTTATGGGAACCTTCTTTTCATATTCATCCAAAATCTATCACACAATTCCACAAATGATTTGACTAAACCTCTTGGGAGGCTCCAATACCATTTCCTAGCCTCTTCCTTTAGGGTACTCTCGAGAAAACAAGAATTTGATGTAGATCCTCAAACCCACTTGCAAGGCAAGTTAGGCCATATTCTTTCAAGGGTAGCATCTGATCCTCATTTAGAAGCCCATGAGACATAGGGAGATCCCTATAAGGAGAAGGGAATTTAGTTCTCTTCTTTGGGATCACACTGAGTCATCAAGGTCTACATATTCATCTTGAGCTATTCTAGCATCTCATAGCCCCTAATCTCTTCCATTTCCACCTTTATTGGTGTAGGAAGGTTACTTGCTCCATGGACTTCCATGTCTACCAACACATAGAGTGGTCTAGAGAGTCCTATGTGTAATATTTCCATGCAAGTAAAAGTTAGTTGGTTAGTTCAAAAGTTAGTTAGTCAACTAATAAGTTAGTAAGGTTAGTAACTAAAGACTAACTAAGCTAAAAACTAACTAACATTAATAACTAACAATTTTTATTTAATTTAAAATATTTTATTTAAAAAAATTGAGATTCGTAAATCCGATATTTTCCTAGGATTAATAAAGACCATAGCCACCCTTCACACAAGTTACAATGTGAACGAGAGTTATGAGCCATATTAATCACTAATGTTAATATGTATAGTATGGATGGTCCAAAAATATTAGATTTTTGGACAAAAACTAGCATATTTTAGATATTATCCTAAAAAGATATGGAGATTTCGAGAACTCGATGTCATTTAAAAGAAAATACAAGTGATGTTTTAATTAGTTTTGGATATTTTATAAAAAGGAAAAAAATAAAGAGAGAAATTTGTGAAATCGCGCGCACTGTGAACGCAGCCTACAAGCAGTAGACAACACTTTGAACACATGGAGAGAAAGAAGAAGTGATATGAAAGATTTCTTACCAAGTGTCTTGGGGTTTTGCCCCCCTTTTGGAGCCAATGGAACCATCAGATTTACAAGTTAAACATCAGATCACTGATTTTTCCAAGAGTCCCTCCACCAAGAACTCTTGTTCTCAACCACATTCCCTCTTCTCTAATTCATTATAAATATGAGGCATGGGGAGGCACAAGGAAGCACAAGGAGACCCCGAGAGGCTGCAAGAGAGGCTGAGAGAGAGAGAGAGAGAGAGAGAGAGAGAGAGAAGGTTCTTCCTCCCTTTTCCCCTCCTTAGAGGGTGGCCACATGTGTTCTCTCTTTTCCTTTTCCTCGAGCTCATCCCCTAACCAACCACTAAGCCAAAATTTTTCAAATTTCCCTCCTCTCGAGCAAGTGGCTGCTGCTGAAGTCTTATGCAAGTCTTGTTTAAAAGACAAGAAGATCATGGCCCCCAAAGCAGAAAATGTTACGCATAGATGGCAATCCCTTAACAAGCAACAGAGCCTAGGCTTGAGAGAGAGAGAGAGAGAGAGAGAGAGAGAGAGAGAGAGAGAGAGAGAGAGAGAGAGAGAGAAGATTCTTCCTCCCTTTCCCCCTCTTTAGAGGATGTCCACACTCATTCTCTCTTTTCCTTTTCTCCGATCTCATCCCCTTATCCGTGAGCTGATTTTTCCAAAATTTCCTCCTCTTGAGCAAGTGGCTACTGAAGTCTTGTGTGAGTCGTATTTAAAAGAGAAGAAGATCATAGATCCCAAGCGGAAAATGTTACGCATAGATGGTGATCCCTCAACAAGCAACGGAGCCTCGGGCGAGGGCATCACTACCAATCCAATCCTAGTTTCGGTTGTAAGAAATGTATTTCCAAGTTGATAGATGCTTGCTTTGATTCCCACATGAGATACATTAGGCTCCATACTATGATGATGTACGAGAATAGGACATGGGAAGGGATAGGCATTATCTCACATATTCGAAAGATGGAGTTTGCAAAGTGCATATATCAAGGGAATTTCATTGCACTTAGTTGTGTATGGCTTATTCGTTGATAGAGCAATTAGTCAGGGGTTATGAATAGCATAATCATAAAAAGAATGACATTAAGAATTTCATACAAGTATTAAGTATTTGAATATAATTGCTCTTTGATCCCAAGGGGGAGAGCAAATATGCGATGGAATTATTATTGTGTTTATTCTTGTATTGTTTGGAAAAAAAATACAATTAGTTTTGTTGGTTGATTGAACAACACCCTAAATGCTTTTTACAATCAATTGATTGTTGCATTGTGATTTGGATAAATATTCCAAGTGCTTGTGTTTTATGGTAAAAACATGGCAAAGGTCCGTAATCACAAGTAGCCATGGGAAATAAAGAAATGTTTCACTGGAAGATGATATTAGACTAATTACCTTGATTATGCTTGATTCTTAATTTGATTAATTAAGAAATGATATTTTGCACGGGCGAATCATCTCCAAGATTGCACCGCGGATTACCCTGAGAGGGCACTACTAGATTCATGGGCCGAAGGTCGAGTGGTGAAAAGGCCAACCATGGAAGTTGTGGCTCACTCATAGGTCGCTTGGGGTGAGTGGAGCTCTAGACACCCCTTGCCTAGACCGGAACAAAATTCTAGACTGCCTTGAGGCCAACATCTGGGGCATTGGAAGATCCTATTCCAGATGAAGGATGGAAATTTTGGTGCCATGTGATTTGGACTGGGCACTTCTGTTGGTCACAAGGGATACATAATTTTCCTATACGGGCAAGAGACAAAGATTGACTTGAAGCTAAGTTAAGGAACTTGTTTGTCAAAAGGACTGCTTGTTTTGTTTTCGTGTCTGTACTGTAAATTACGCAAACGAATCCTATTTCCTAAAAGGCCTAATTAGGGAAGCTGATTGTGAATGTCATATATAAATGGGATTGGACCTAATTAGAAAACTAAAGCTATCAAGAGAAGCGGGTGGGCACAGAACACCGACGGTCTGTCCTACGGCAGGGTGGTCCTAGAGAACTAGGAGGCTTCTCACAAGGTTTTATTATCATTTGACCTTTAGGTATTGTTAAGTTAGAACCCGATTCATGTCATTTTAGGGGGCCAGAATGGGACTATGCCCTACCAATAGAGAGGTCAAGCAATGCATCCCTCTCGTTTCTCATTCTCCTTGAACCAAGTGTAGCATGGGTCTACTTTGGATTAGATATCTCTACGTAAAGTAGGATGTCCAAAACCCGATGCAAGAATGCTATCAGGAGACCTTGAAAACTAGGAACTAAGATTTCAGGTCGATCCTAGTGGGTTTGGCTACGAATGTTCCATTGCGAGGTGGACTCGAGAACCCTAGGAAAACAAACCTAGGAACATTCCATGGGAGTGCCGGGGGGCGACGCTTAGATTCATTTCTTGATGGACTGCTAAAACGTGCTTGGACAGGCACTGTATAGTTGGTACCAGAGAGAAACTTCATAATCATATGTGATCGTTTAATGTATGGCTCGTAGACATATCCTAAACAGAATAACTTAAGTGGTATAGCTTGATTGCTAGGCGCCTTCTGCACCCACGAATGCTGGCATGCAAGAGAAGAAATTCCTTCTCAAGCAAATTAAGGGACCCGAGTTTGATGGAGAAGGGATACACGTTGCAATAGAAGCAAAGATATGGATTGAGTTGATGGATGACTATTTCTCTACTTCGGGAACTACCTCCATGAATCAAGCAATGATAGCCAAACTTAAGTTAGTTCACCAGACTCGGATATGTTGGAAGCAATGGTGAAAGGATTAAGGTATTTTTGAAGCTACTGTCAGATGAGTTCAGCTGAAAGATGTTGTGAGCAGACGATACCTTTCGCCGACCTACTAGATTGTGAGGATGAATGAATTGTTCAAGCTCAAGCAGCTGGGATTAACCCTGGAAGCTTAGTACTCAAAGTTTGTAACCCTACTAAAATAGCACTGCCTATAGATATTGCGCAGCAAGTATCCAAGTTTTGCCATGGCTTGAACACTCCTTTGAATCACCGTCTTGAAGCAATGCGCCCAACAGACTTAGAAAATACATTACTTCGAGCAAAGCCAATCATCCAAGAACTTAAATTGGAAAATTGTGACAAAGATGATTCTTGAGATCAGGACAAGAGATGCCACTAATGCGGAGAGATAGGGCACATCCGTAGGAGATGTTCATACCATCAATGCTTCCATTGTAATGAGATAGGACACATCCAAGAAGACTGCCCTGATCTAAGTCTAGAAGACATTGAGCCTCCAAGAAAACAAAGCTACACAGGTGCAGTCTATGGTTATATAGAGGAATAAGATAAAGACAAAGACATAGAACCTACAACACCTCTTCAGGATGATTAGAAGTCCTAGAAATTTTGTCAACATGAAATACAATTTGTATTGGAATAAACTTTACTCTTGTAACTACATCTAATGTGAGTAATATGAGTTGCATCTATTTTGAGTCTAGAACTTGTAAATGATTAGAGATACTCTAGCAAGGAATGACAATTATAACTTGCAATGAATTTTTCTCAAGTCATTCCTTCTATAGATTGGGTCTTACCAGAATGTCGAAGCTTGGAAGTATTCTTTAGTATTACAAGCAAAGCCGATTGTCCATGGAGCTCGGTTTTGAACTAAGAAGAGGACAATCTGGGAACATAGTTTTTGAGATAAAGGACCACTTCAATCTACTAAAAGGATCTTAGGACAATTTGGTTTAATGAAGAAACTCTTGCCACAAGGACAACCAAGAACCTTGTGACTGCATGTGATAAAGCTTCACGATGTTTCTATTGCAGGGAGTTAGGTCATTTCAAAAGGGAATGTCCAAAGAACCCTAAACATTGATGCTTCAAGTGCGACAACATTGGACATAACTACATCAATTTTCCCAACAAAACTTGAAGAGAACTTGAGCTTACAAGAAATGAAGCTGTATAAGCTCCAATGATCCAGAATATACCATGATACTTAAGAAAAGGCTAGAAGATATTCATGAAATGTAACTAAAATAAATTTTCTATTGTAATCAAGACTCTGATATATCAAATACAACAGGTTGTTGTTTCAAATGATTGCACGGATAAAACAAGATCAAACACTTCCTTAACTTATCTTCAGATTAATATTTGTCTCCCGCCCATACAGGAGAATTAAGTGTCCCTTTCTGCCTTTGCAAAAAAATCCTTCCATCTCCCGGCAATAAAAACCCAAAGGTTTATCCTACCAAGATTCCACCTTGTAACTAGTATCAAGGCCTTGAGATCCCATCTCGAGTCATGTAAAACACTTGTGTAGGGTTCGAAGGCATTGGGATTTACGGCCAAAGCCCCCTGGCACCCAAGCGTCCTCCTACGCTAAGTAATTTCCACAGAGAGACCTCTCACTAGTTCGGTCCACATTCTTGGTGTGGATTCATAACCCCCTTGGTTAGGGTTTGGCAGTTCGTGAGGGGGTAGCTAGTGCCATCCTTCCTTAATTATCCCTTTAGGAAATCACCCACAGTTGAAGCAATCAGCCTAATAACATTTACTAGGGAAAACATCCCTTTTGTTCCCATGGCAATCCATCATCACAAACCTGGCCATGAAATCATCAATGACATTCCACTTGGATTAACATCCAAAACCACATTAACAAAAAGTGGAACACACATTCACTTGCTTCAAGGCATCGCAATCCCATTGCATGCATAACCAAAACTTAACTAGGATGTATCAAAATACTTTCTAGGAATTTACAACCTTTTCTAAGGTAGAAGTCCTTCTAAGATAACAATCACCTAATCTACTTAGGTGGATCTTCCCCTTAGGGTTTATACGGCTAGACTCCAGATAAGTTTCATCATAACTTGACAATATCACATATGGAATTTTATACGATCATCTACATCTATGAACAACTAGGGATGAAAGAGTACATAACCAACATATAGCTTTTATGAGTATCCTTTCCCTTCAATGGATATTAAAATGAAGACTATGACCTATGAGCGTGTAGAACCATAGAAGTTCCTTCATTCCTGCTAATAGAACAATAAGCATAGATAGAAAAAGGGTTCAAAAACACAAAAGTTCTTCAAGCGCCATCTCCTAGTTAAAACCTTGGTCTTTCTTTGACTTGTTGATACTTTCGTAATCCCCAACTCCAAATCTACCCTTGACACAAGAAGCCCATTACTCCAAGAGTTCTTTCCTCTTCTCTTTCTAGCATTGGCTTGCCTCTCTCTCTCTCTCTCTCTCTCTCTCTCTCTCTCTCTCTCTCTCTCTCTCTCTCTCTCTCTCTCTCTCTCTCTCTCTCTCTCTCTCTCTCTCTCTCTCTCTCTCTCTCTCTCTCCTTCTTCTTTTCTTCTTCTCCTTCTCTTTCTCTCTTCCTCTTCTTCTTCTTCTTCTTCTTCTTCTCTTCTTCTCCTTCTCTCTCTCTCCTCTTCTTCTTCTTCTTCTCCTTTTTCTTCTTTCTTCTTCTTCTTCTTCTTCTTCTTCTCTTCTTCTCCTCTCTCTCTCTCCCTCTTCTTCTTTTCTCCCTCTTCTTCTCCTTCTTCTTCTCCTTCTCTCTCTCCCTCTTCTCCTTCTTCTTCTTCTTCTCCTTCTCTCTCTCCCTCTTCTTCTTCTTCTTCCTCTTCTCTCTCTCCCTCTTCTTCTCCTTCTTCTTCTCCTTCTCTCTCTTCCTCTTCTCCCTCTCCCTCTTCTCCTTCTCTCTCTCCCTCTTCTTCTTCTTCTTCATCTTCTCTCTCTCCCTCTTCTTCTCCTTCTCTCTCTCTCTTCTTCCTCTTCTTCTTCTTCCTTTCCTCCTCATCTTCTTCTTCCTCTCCTTCTCTCTCTCCCCCTTCTTCTTCTTCTTCTTCTTCTTCTTCTCTCTCTCCCTCTTCTTTTCCTTCTTCTTCTTCTTCTTCTCTCTCTCCCGCTTCTTGTTGAGATATCGAGCTCCACTCGTGATACGCCAGGGTGACCGTTGTGTATTTATGTCACCGACTTGTCAGTTGCAGACGCGGTTGGTACACCGCCCATGAATAATAGCTACATGATAGCTATCCTTATCTACTCTAGTTTGTGGCTCAGTTAGTATGCCACCTTAGTTAGTTGAGTTTGGTTTGAGACCCATATATAGGGTTCTTCTATTTCTTTGTAAGAGAATTCTTTTGGCTTCCACAGCTAAGAAGAGGAAAACTGTTTTCAGCCTCCACCCTTGTGTGTATTCCCCCATTGTGCAAGCAAGAAGATACAAGTGAGACTCCTTCCTTCTCTCCCACAATCTTGACATGGTATCAGAGCCTTGTTCGTGGTAAGGAGCTCAAGAAAGCAAGCCAAGCTCGCGGTGTTCTGGTAAGAGGAGCAATGTTCTGTTTTGGGAGCAGATCTCTGCAGGTAGCACAGCCGGAAAGTGCAGGAGTGCATTGTCTCAGGTTGAGACGCCCTTCGCGGTGAAGCAAGAGGGCAGTATATGCTGCGGGACAGGGCTTTAGCCCTTGGCGACCTTGGTTTTTTGATTTGAGGCCATTTCGGGGCCTGTTTTGGAGGCGGAAGTTTTCTGCACGCACTCAGGAAAAGGCCCAGTTTTATGCTGTGCAGCCACTGTTCTACAGGTCGGTGAATAGTTATGTAAAAATTGCATTGTATGCTTGTGCGCAGAGACATTGGGAGTTACAGAATCATCCCTGTTGCCTGTTGATGCAAAATCGTCACTAGGAAGTGACTGTGTGGTCAAATACCACTTTCGCCAGTTTTGCAGATTTTCCCTTGTGAGGGTGAAGCTGTGGTTTTTGCAGTGACAGAATTTTTTGCAGTCTTCTATAATGGCATCTGATTCTCTTTCACAGATTGTCACTGAAAAGCTTGACAAGAACAACTTCCAAGCATGGAAGTTTAGAATGACGAATTTCCTTATGGGAAAAGGATATTGGGAATTTGTTGCAGGAAATGAAGAAGAACCAGTTCTTCCTGATGTTCCCAATCAACAGCAAATGCAGGCATTTAAAGCATGGCATGAGAGGGCCAGGAAAGTTATGTATTGGCTGTCTATCAGCATTTCAGACTCTATGATTGTGCATATTCAGGATGCAAGTACGCCAAAGGAGGCATGGGACACTTTGTCAAAAATGTATAGCACAAATACGCAAGCTAGGAAAATGTAGCTCAAGCAAGAGTTGCACAATGTGCAAAGAGAAAATATGAGCATCAACGACTACCACATGAAGGTGAAGAAGATTGCAGATGCACTTGCTTCCATTGGGTCACCAGTGGAAGATGATGATTTAGTTTCTGTGACCTTGAATGGTCTAGGAAAGGATTATGCACAGTTTCGGACATCCATTTCAGTTCGTGAAAGATTTCCTGATTTTGAGGAGTTGATTGCTCTTCTAATTTCTGAGGAACAGAGAAATGGTGGTGCATCTTCTTCAGGAGAAACTTCAAAAGAAGCTGTCTTCTACTCAAATGCTGGAAGAGGTAGAGGCAGAGGTAGAGGAGGCCGATTTGGAGGCCGTGGTAGAAATCAGAATATGCAGCAAACTCAGGAAAACCAGTCCTATGGAGGAGGACGTGGTAACTCTAGAGGCAGGGGGAGCCAAAGAGGTCGTGGTGGGTGGCAAAGAGGTCAAAATGCAAACAGTAATGTTGAATGCTACTACTATGGTAAAATGGGTCATATGGCTAAAGACTGCTATAAAAAGCAGAATGACATCATGAATGGAAAACTGCAACAAGGGAATTATGCATCTTCTAGCAGATAGGGTGATGACAGAAATGAGCATTTGTTCATGGTGCAGCACATGAACAATTCTGTGACAAGTGCAGAAGAAAGCAATGATGTATGGTATGTTGACTCAGGTGCATCAAAACACATGACAGGTCTTGCAGAATGGATGGAGGATGCAAGGAAAATGGAAAAACCAGGATTTGTGGAGATTGGTGATGATACTGCACATCCTATTGTGCAGATTGGAAAATTTCCTTTGTCTATGCAGGATGGGAAAAAGAAATACCTGTCCGATGTATTTCATGTCCCGAATATCACCAAGAATCTGGTTTCTGTTGGTCAAATGGTTGAGCAGGGCTTGCAGGTCAGATTTAATCCTCATGGATGCTTTGTTGAGGATATGAAAAATAAAGGTCGCTTGATAGCAAAAAGAAAGAAGAAGGGCAGAATGTTTACATTGGATGCAGACATGTCTGAATTGAGTGCAGCAATGTTTGCACATGGGACCGGTGTAGTTGCAGATATTGATATCTGGCATAAACGCATTGGTCATGTTAATGTACAGCGACTTAAATCAATGTAGGCCCAAAATATTGTTGCAGGTTTGCCGAAATTCAAGGTTGCAGAAATGCATAAGGTATGTGAAGCCTTTCAGTTTGGAAAACAGGCAAGGAAACCATTTCCTAGACATGTTCAAGAGAGTAAGAAGCCATTGGAATTAATCCACTCTGATGTGTGGACAACTAAAGCTGCATCTCTTGGAGGCTGTCATTATTTTGTCAGTTTTATTGATGACTATAGCGGAAAAGTTTGGGTGTATTTTATGAAAAAGAAAAGTGAAGTTTTTGGGCATTTCAAAACTCTTAAAGCTATGGTTGAAAAAGAAACAGGCTTGCAGATAAAATGCCTAAGGTCAGATGAAGGGGGAGAGTACCTCTCAAATGAGTTTGCAAAGTTCCTGCAGGAGCATGGCATAAAGCAGCAATATTCATGTAGTCATACCCCACAACAAAATGGAATTGCAGAAAGAAAAAACAGGCATATTGGAGAGGTATCTCGTGCCATGCTCAATGAAAAAGACCTGCCAGATTTTTATTGGGTTGAAGTAGTTGCTACAGCTACATAATGAACAGGACTTCCACTGCAGCAATACATGGAATGACTCCAGAGGAGAGGTATACTGGTAGGAAACCAGATATTTCTCATTTGAAAATTTTTGGTTGCGTTGCCTATGTACATGTGCCAGACGAGTTGAGATCCAAGTTGGATCCAAAAGCTGAGAAGTGCATCTTTATTGGTTACTCTCTGCAGCAAAAAGGGTATAGATGCTATAACCCTTCTACTCGTAAGTTTACAGTGAGCAGAGATGTTGTTTTTGATGAGATGAGTAGCTGGTATAAACCAGTAAATGTGATTGATGATGTAGATGCACAAAATGGTAATGCTGCACAAAATTCACAGCAGCAGTCACAAAATATTAGTGGACCTGGAGCGTCCTCTAGTAGTGGTTCACATTCTTCGCCATGGACAGGCAGATTGAGATCAGGAAAATCTTCTCAAAGTAATGCAGATAGTGGTATGCAGGTATCACGAAAAGGGAAAGAGAAGGTTGATCAGCCAATGTTTGATGTGAATGTAGGTCACTCTTATGTGGATGGTGAATCCAGTGGCTCAGAACAGAGCATTGATGATGAGTTGGGTATTCCTTCTATTGTTACACCTGGAGTAAGGAAGACCAGGGATGTTTTGAGAGCACCTGGGAGTGAACCTACTTTGCGCAGGTCTACGAGAGCTAGGTATCCTGTGGATAGGCTGAAATATGATGGATTTACAACCATTCACTATGCATATATGGTCAAAGTGATACAGGAACCAGAACCCACTTCTTTTGAGCAAGCCATGGGAAAAGAAAAATGGAAGAAAGCCATGGATGAAGAAATGGATGCCTTGGAAGCAAATGCTACATGGGAATTGGTACCTTTGCCTAAAGGTAAAAATGCAATTGGCTGTAAGTGGGTTTATAAGGTGAAGCACAATGCAGATGGTTCTGTGAACAGATACAAGGCAAGATTAGTAGTCAAGGGGTATGCACAAACATATGGCATTGACTATGAAGAAACATTCAGTCCGGTTGCAAGGATGGCAACCGTAAGAGCAGTCATTGCTATGGCTGCATCAAAGGGATGGTCTTTACATCAGATGGATGTAAAGAATGCCTTCTTGCATGGTGATTTGCAAGAAGAGGTATATATGGAGCAGCCACCAGGTTATGTGCATGCTGTTCATCCTGAGTTTGTTTGCAGGTTGAAGAAAGCCTTGTATGGCTTGAAGGAAGCACCTAGAGCATGGTCTGACAAGATAGGACAGTATCTTGTCACTATTGGCTTTCAGATTTCCAAGGCAGATTTCTCACTTTATGTGAGGAAAACAGAGAAAGGTATTATGCTACTTGTCATTTATGTTGATGATTTGATTATGACAGGTGACAGTGATGAAGATATCCTTCATGTGAAAATGCTATTGAAGCAGAAGTTTGAGATGAAGGATTTGGGAGAGCTGCGTTATTTCTTGGGCATTGAGGTGATTAGATCACCAAGTGGGATATAGCTCTTGCAGAGGCAGTATGGATTGGACATGCTGTCCAAATATGGGATGACAGGCTGTAAGCCTATTTCAGTTCCTTTGGAGCAGAATGTGAAGCTGAGCACAGATGCAGGTGAGCTTCTGGAAGACCCTACTATGTACAGACGCATAGTAGGAAGCTTGATTTATATGACTATTACCAGGCCAGATTTGAGCTATGCTGTTGTATTGGTAAGTCAGTTTATGCAGGCTCCAAGGAAACCACATTTGGATGCGGCTAGACGCATACTCAGGTATGTGAAGTCCACATTGCAGTATGGACTATTTTATGAGACTGGGGTTCAGATACAGTTGCATGGATACACTGATGCTGATTGGGCTGGTAGTATTTCTGATAGACGATCTACCAGTGGATATGTGTTCTCTTTTGGGAGTGCTGCAGTCTCTTGGAGCAGCAAGAAACAGCCTACAATTGCCTTGTCGAGCACAGAGGCTGAGTACAGGGGTGCAGCAATGGCTGCATGTGAGGTAGCTTGGTTGCATAAGCTACTTTATGATATGCATCAGTCTACAGATGGGCCAGTTGTCATTTATTGTGACAACATGAGTAGTATACACTTGGCAAATAACCCAGTCTATCATGCTAGAACAAAGCACATTGAGGTGCATTATCACTATGTGCGAGAGAGGGTTTTACTAGGTCTTATTGATCTAGTTTATGTTAGCACAGAGGATCAGGTAGCTGACATATTCACGAAGGCCTTGGGCGCAGAGAAGCTGCGCAAGTTCAGAGACTTGCTTGGTGTGCAGGAATTGGGATTGAGCTCGAGGGGGAGTGTTGAGATATCGAGCTCCACTCGTGATACGCCAGGGTGACCGTTGTGTATTTATGTCACCGACTTGTCAGTTGCAGACGCGGTTGGTACACCGCCCATGAATAATAGCTAGATGATAGCTATCCTTATCTACTCTAGTTTGTGACTCAGTTAGTATGCCACCTTAGTTAGTTGAGTTTGGTTTGAGACCCATATATAGGGTTCTTCTATTTCTTTGTAAGAGAGTTCTTTTGGCTTCCACAACTAAGAAGAGGAAAACTGTTTTCAGCCTCCACCCTTGTGTGTATTCCCCCATTGTGCAAGCAAGAAAGCTACAAGTGAGACTCCTTCCTTCTCTCCCACAATCTTGACACTTCTTCTCCTTCTCCTTCTCCTTCTCTCTCTCCCTCTTCTTCTTCTTCTTCTTCTCTCTCTCCCTCTTCTTCTTCTTCTTCTTCTTCTCTCTCTCCTTCTTCTTCTCCTTTTCTCCCTCCCTCTTCCTCTTCTTCTTCTTCCTCTCCTCCTCTCTCCCTCTTCTTCTCCTTCTTCTTCTCCTTCTTCTTCTCCTTCTCTCTCTCCCTCCTCTTCTTCTTCTTCTCCTTTCCTCTCTCCCTCTTCTTCTCCTTCTCTCTCTCTCTTCTTCCTCTTCTTCTTCTTCCTCTCCTTCTCTCTCTCTCCTCTTCTTCTCCTTCACTCTCTCCCTCCTTCTCTTCTTCACTCTTTCTCTCTTCTCCTTCCCTCTCTCCCTTCGCTGAGCACAGGGGGTTCTCTATTCACGGTCAGGGGGGAAGGGGGTTCAAATGACAAAGAGGGGGGAAAAGTTCCTCTGTTGGAAGCCCAGGAGGGGGCACTGTTGCAGTCCACAACGGGGAGGGGGGGCAGGGGGCGCTATACCCAGAACGAGGGGGGGTTGTTGCTGCCTATTGAGTCGGGGGGAGGGCGCTATCTGTCACACAGGGAGGGGGATCCTCCCCTTTTATAGGAGGGGGAGGAGGGTGGCATGGTCACCACCCCTCCCACATGGGGGGCCGCATGCTCCCCATTAACTTCACTTCACTCCCTCTCTCTCTCTCCCCAACATCCTGTCGGTGGGGAGAGAGAGAGGGAGTTAAAAAAATTTGCACTAAACTTTTTTTTTTCCATTAAAGGGGGGGAGTTCCTATGGGGGGGCATCGGAGAAGCACAAGGGGGGGGGGGGGGGGGACATTACATCCTCTCCCCCTTAGAGGAATCGAGATCTCGTCATCTTGAATGCGCTTAGGGTTCACTAATGACAAGTTATCATTGGGTTCTAAAACCTGTGGTTTAGGACCCATCACGCTTCCGCTGCGCAACTCTGATGATGTAGCACAGCCCTTAGCTTAAGCAATTTTTTTAATACCAACTATAACGTGCCCGCTCCTCAAATCGGGGAACACGTCTTAGCAATCCATCGAGAGATATATCTAGAAGACGCCGCCTAGCACTCCCAAGGAATGACACGGGGTTTGCCAACTAGGGTCTCTTGAGTCTGCCCCGCAACAGAACTTATCCAGCCATTCGCACTAGGATCGACCTGAAGTCCGGGTTCCTTGTAATCGGGTCTTGCTAATAGCCTTCTAGCATTAGTCTACAACTGCTCCATTTTGTGCAGACATAACTGGGCCAAAGTAGACTCATACTGTACTTGGTTCAAAGAGAATGGGAAATGAGAGGGATGCATTGCTTGACCTCTCTGCCCTTAGGGCTTAGTCCCATTCCGGTCCCCTAAAATGGTATGAATCAGGGTTCTAACCAACATTGTCTAAGGTCATCGTTTGACTTTTCCTAATATTCCTTGTTAACATTTCCTTTGAGGAAAGCTCTCGGCTAACCGAGACCACCCTTCCATAGGATAGATCCATGGGTCACATCCATCACGCTTCCCTTGGGGGTTGTTTTAGTTATCTAATTACCTACCACATTATGTTTGACATATAAAAGCAACTTCCTTAAATAACTCATTAATCATAGGTTCCTTTACGTAATTTAGGGCACTGACACAAAGACAAGATAAAACAAGATCAAAGACTTCCTTAACTTATCTTCAGATTAATGTTTGTCTCCCGCCCATACAAGAGAATTAAGTGTCCCTTTTTTCCTCCACAAAAAAATCCTTCCATCTCCTAGCAATAAAAATTCGAAGGTTTATCCTACCAAGATTCCACCTTGTAACTAGTATCAAGGCCTCGAGATCCCATCTCGAGTCATGTATAACACTTGTGTAGGGTCCGGAGGCATTGGAATTTATGGCCAGAGCCCCCCTGGCACCCAAGCGTTGTCAAGATTATGGGAGAGAAGGAAGGAGTCTCACTTGTAGCTTTCTTACTTGCACAATGGGGGAATACACACAAGGGTGGAGGCTGAAAACAGTTTTCCTCTTCTTAGTTGTGTAAGCCAAAAAACTCAAGTACAAAAGAAATAGAAGAACCCTATATATGGGTTTCAAACCAAACTCAACTAACTAATGTGGCATACTAACTGAGCCACGAACTAGATGAGATAAGGATAGCTGTCATCTAGCTATTATTCATGAGCGGTGTACCAACCGTATCTGCAACTGACAAGTCGGTGACATAAATGCACAACGGTCACCCTGGTATATCATGAGTGGAGCTCGATATCTCAACACTCCCCCTCGAGCTCAATCCCAATTCCTACACACCAAGCAGGTCTATAGAACTTGCGCAGCTTCTCTACGCCCAATGCCTTCGTGAATATGTCAGCTACCTGATCCTCTGTGCTGACATAAACTAGATCAATAAGACCTAGTAAAACCCTCTCCCGCACATAGTGATAATGCACCTCAATGTGCTTTGTTCTAGCATGATAGACTGGGTTATTTGCCAAGTGTATACTACTCATGTTGTCACAATAAATGACAACTGGCCCATCTGTAAACTGATGCATATCATAAAGTAGCTTATGCAACCAAGCTACCTCACATGCAGCCATTGCTGCACCCCTGTACTCAGCCTCTGTGCTCAACAAGGCAACTGTAGGCTTTTCTTGCTGCTCCAAGTGATTGCAGCACTCCCAAAAGAGAACACATATCCACTGGTAGATCGTCTATCAGAAATACTATCAGCCCAATCAGCATCAGTGTATCCATGCAGCTGTATCTGAACCCCAATCTCATAAAATAGTCCATACTGCAATGTGGACTTCACATACGTGAGTATGCGTCTAGCCGCATCCAAATGCGGTTTCCTTGGATCCTGCATAAACTGACTTACCAATCCAATAGCATAGCTCAAATCTGTCCTGGTAATAGTCATATAAATCAAACTTCCTACTATGCGTCTGTACATAGTAGGGTCTTCCAGAAGCTCACCTGCATCTGCGCTCAGCTTCACATTCTGCTCCAAAGGAACTGAAATAGGCTTACAGCCTGTCATCCCATATTTGGATAGCATGTCCAATCCATACTGCCTCTGCAAGAGCCGTATCCCACTTGGTGATCTAATCACCTCAATACCCAAGAAATAACGCAGCTCTCCCAAATCCTTCATCTCAAACTTCTGCTTCAATAGCATTTTCACATGAATGATATCTTCATCACTGTCACCTGTCATAATCAAATCATCAACATAAATGACAAGTAGCATAATACCTTTCTCTGTTTTTCTCACATAAAGTGAGAAAACTGCCTTGGAAATCTGAAAGCCAATAGTGACAAGATACTGTCCTATCTTGTCAGACCATGCTCTAGGTGCTTGCTTCAATCCATACAAGGCTCTTTCTTCAACCTGCAAACAAACTCAGGATGAACAGCATGCACATGATGTCAAGATTGTGGGAGAGAAGGAAGGAGTCTCGCTTGAAGCTTTCTTGCTTGCACAATGGGGGAAGACACACAAGGGTGGAGGCTAAAAACAGTTTTTCTCTTCTTAGTTGTGTAAGCCAAAAGAACTCAAGTACAAAGAAATAGAAGAACCCTAGATATGGGTCTCAAAACCAAACTCAACTAACTAAGGTGGCATACTAACTGAGCCACGAACTAGAGTGGATAAGGATAGCTATCATGTAGCTATTATTCAGGGGCGGTGTACCAACCGCGTCTGCAACTGACAAGTCGGCGACATAAATACACAACGGTCACCCTGGCGTATCACGAGTGGAGCTCGATATCTCAACACATGACCTGGTGGCCACTCCATATAGACCTCTTCTTGCAAATCACCATGCAAGAAGGCATTATTTACATCCATCTGATGCAAAGACCATTCCTTTGATGCAGCCATAGCAATGACTCCTCTTACGGTTGCCATCCTTGCAACTGGACTGAATGTTTCTTCATAGTCAATGCCATATGTTTGTGCATACCCCTTGACTACTAATCTTGCCTTGTATCTGTTCACAGAACCATGCTTCACCTTATAAACCCACTTACAACCAATTGCATTCTTACCTTTAGGCAAAGGTACCAATTCCCATGTAGCATTTGCTTCCAAGGCATCCATTTCTTCATCCATGGCTTTCTCCCATTTTTCTTTTCCCATGCCTTGCTCAAAAGAAGTGGGTTCTGGTTCCTGTATCACTTTGACCATATAGGCATAGTGAATGGCTGTATATCCATCATATTTCAGCCTATCCACAGGATACCTAGCTCTGGTAGACTTGCACAAAGTAGGTTCACTCCCAGGTGCTCTCAAAATATCCCTGGTCTTCCTTACTCCAGGTGTAACAATAGAAGGAATACCCAACTCATCATCAATGCTCTGTTCTGAGCCACTGGATTCACCATCCACATAAGAATGACCTGCATTCAAATCGAACATGGGCTGATCTACCTTCTCTTTTCCTTTTCGTGACACCTGAATACCACTATCTGCATTGCTTTGAGAAGATTCTCCTAATCTCAATCTGCCTGTCCATGGCAAAGAATGTGAACCACTACTAGAGGACGCTCCACGTCCACTAATATTTTGTGACTACTGCTGTGAATTCTGTGCAGCATTACCATTTTGTGCATCTACATTATCAATCACATTTATGGTTTATAACAGCTACTTATCTCATCAAAAACAACATCTCTGCTCACTGTAAACTTACGAGTAGAAGGGTTATAGCATCTATACCCTTTCTTCTGCAAAGAGTAACCAATAAAGATGCACTTCTCAGCTTTTGGATCCAACTTGGATCTCAACTCATCTGGCACATGAACATAGGCAATGCAACCAAAAATTTTCAAATGAAAAATATTTGGTTTCCTACCAGTATACCTCTCCTCTGGAGTCATGCCATGTATTGCTGCAGTGGGAGTCCTGTTCATTATGTAGACTGCTGTAGCAACTGCTTCAGCCCAGTAAAAATCTGGCAAGTCTTTTTCATTGAGCATGGCACGAGATACCTCTCCAATATGCCTGTTTTTTCTTTCTGCAATTCCATTTTGTTGTGGGGTATGACTACATGAATATTGCTACTTTATGCCATGCTCCTGCATGAACCTTGCAAACTCATTTGAGAGGTACTCTCCCCCTCCATCTGACCTTAGGCATTTTATTTGCAGGCCTGTTTCTTTTTCAACCATAGCTTTAAGAGTTTTGAAATGCCCAAAAACTTCACTTTTCTTTTTCATAAAATACACCTAAATTTTCTGCTATAGTCATCAATAAAAGTGACAAAATAATGACAACCTCCAAGAGATGCAGCTTTAGTAGTCCACACATCAGAGTGGATTAATTCCAATGGCTTCTTACTCTCTTGAAGATGTCTAGGAAATGGTTTCCTTGCCTGTTTTCCAAACTGATAGGCTTCACATACCTTATGCATTTCTGCAACCTTGAATTTAGGAAATCCTGCAACAATATTTTGGGCCTGCATTGATTTAAGTCGCTGTACATTAACATGACTAATGCGTTTATGCCAGATATCAATATCTGCAACTACACCGGTCCCATGTGCAAACATTGCTGCACTCAATTCAGAAATGTCTGCATCCAATGTAAACATTCTACCCTTCTTCTTTCCTTTTGCTATCAAGCGACCTTTATTTTTCATATCCTCAACAAAGCATCCATGAGGATTAAATCTGACCTGCAAGCCCTGCTCAACCATTTGACCAATAGAAACCAGATTCTTGGTGATATTCAGGACATGAAATACATCGTACATGTATTTCTTTTTCTCATCCTGCATAGACAAAGGAATTTTTCCAATCTGCACAATAGGATGTGTAGTATCATCACCAGTCTCCACAAATCCTAGTTTTTTCATTTTTCTTGCATCCTCCATCCATTCTGCATGACCTGTCATGTGGTTTGATGCACCTGAGTCAACATACCATACATCATTGCTTTCTTCTGCACTTGTCACAGAATTGTTCATGTGCTACACCATAAACAAATGCTCATTTTTGTCATCACCCTGTTTATCAGAAGATGCATAATTCCCTTGTTGCAATTTTCCATTCATGATTTCATTTTGCTTTTTATAGCAGTCTTTAGCCATATGACCCATTTTACCACAGTAGTAGCATTCAACATTACTGTTTGCATTTTGGCCTCTTTGCCATTCACCACGACCTCTTTGGCTCCCCCTGCCTCTATAGTTACCACGTCCTCCTCCATAGGACTGGTTTTCTTGAGTCTGCTGCATATTCTGATTTCTACCACGGCCTCCAAATCGGCCTCCTCTACCTCTACCTTTACCTCTTCCAGCATTTGAGTAAAAGACAGCTTCTTTTGAAGTTCCTCCTGAAGAGGATGTACCACCATTTCTCTGCTCCTCAGAAATTAGAAGAGCAATCAACTCCTCAAAATCAGGAAATCTTTCACGGACGGAAATGGATGTTCGGAACTATGCATAATCCTTTCCTAGACCATTCAAGGTCACGGAAACTAAATCGTCATCTTCCACTGGCGACCCAATGGAAGCAAGTGCATATGCAATCTTCTTCACCTTCATGTGGTAGTCATTGATGCTCATACTTTCTCTTTGCACATTATGCAACTCTTGCTTGAGCTGCATTTTCCTGGTTTGCGTATTTGTGCTATACATTTTTGACAAAGTATCCCATGCCTCCTTTGGCGTACTTGCATCCTGAATATGCACAATCATAGAGTCTGAAATACTGATAGACAGCCAGTACATAACTTTTCTGGCTCTCTCATGCCATGCTTTGAATGCCTGCATTTGCTGTTGATTGGGAACATCAGGAAGAACTGGTTCTTCTTCATTTCCTGCAACAAATTCCCAATATCCTTTTCCCATAAGGAAATTCGTCATTCTAAACTTCCATGCTTGGAAGTTGTTCTTGTCAAGCTTTTCAGTTACAATATGTAAAAGAGAATTAGACGCCATTACAGAATACTGCAAAAAATTCTGTCACTACAAAAAACACAGCTTCACCCTCACAAGGGCAAATCTGCAAAACTGGCAAAAGTGGTATTTGACCACACAGTCACTTCCTAGTGACGATTTTTCATAAACAGGAACCAAGGATGATTCTGTAACTCCCAATGTCTCTGCACACAAGCATACGATGCAATTTCTATAGTAACTTTTCACCGACCTGGAGAATAGTGGTCGCACAGCATAAAACACGGCCTTTTCCTGAGTGCGTGCTTCTGCCTCCAAAACAGGCCCCGAAATGGCCTCAAATAAAAAAAACAGGGTCGCCGTGGGCTAAAGCCCTTTCCCGCAGCATATACTGCCCTCTTGCTTCACCGCGAAGGGCGTCTCAACCTGAGACAATGCACTCTTGCACTTTCCGGCTGTGCTGCTTGAAGAGACTTGCTCCCAAAACAGAAAAATGAAAGAAACACTGCTCCTCTTACCAGAACACCGCGAGCTTGGCTTGCTTTCTTGAGCTCCTTACCATGAACAAGGCTCTGATACCATGTCAAGATTGTGGGAGAGAAGGAAGGAGTCTCACTTGTAGCTTTCTTGCTTACACAATGGGGGAATACACACAAGGGTGGAGGCTGAAAACAGTTTTTCTCTTCTTAGTTGTGTAAGCCAAAAAACTCAAGTACAAAAGAAATAGAAGAACCCTATATATGGGTTTCAAACCAAACTCAACTAACTAAGGTGGCATACAAACTGAGCCACGAACTAGATGAGATAAGGATAGCTGTCATCTAGCTATTATTCATGAGCGATGTACCAACTGCATCTGCACAACTGACAAGTCGGTGACATAAATGCACAATGGTCACCCTGGCATATCACGAGTGGAGCTCGATATCTCAACAAGCGTCCTCCTACACCAAGTAATTTCCATGGAAAGGCCTCTCTCGGCAAGTTCGGTCCACATTCTCGGCGCGGATTCATAACCCCCTTGGTTAGGGTTTGGTGGTTCCCGGGGGGTAGCTAGCACCATCCTTCCTTAATTATCCCTTTAGGAAATCATCCACAGTTGAAGCAACCAACCTAATAACATTTACTAGGGAAAACATCCCTTTTGTTCCCATGGCAATCCATCATCACACACCCGGCCATGAAATCATCAATGACATTCCACTTGGATTAACATCCAAAACCACATTAACAAACAGTGGAACACACATTCACTTGCTTCAAGGCATTGCAATCCCATTGCATGCACAACCAGAACTTAACTAGGATGTATCAAAACACTTTCTCAAGGAATTTACAACCTTTTCTAAGGTAGAAGTCCTTCCAAGATAATAATCACCTAATCTGCTTAGGTGGCTCTTCCCCTTAGGGTTTATACGGCTAGACTCTAAGCCTTCTTTGCTAGTAGTTAAGTTTCATCATAACTTGGCAATATCACATATGGAATTTCATATGATCATCTACATCTATGGAATGAAAGAATACATAACCAACATATAGCTTTTATGAGTATCCTTTCCCTTCAATGGATATTAAAATGAAGACTATGACCTATGAGCGTGTAGAACCATAGAAGTTCCTTCATTCTTGCTAATAGAACAATAAGTATAGATAGAAAAAGGGTTCGAAAACACCTAAGTTCTTCAAGCGCCATCTCCTAGTTGAAACCTTGGTCTTTCTTCGACTTGTTGATACTTTCGTAATCCCCAACTCCAGATCTACCCTTGATGCAAGAAGCCCATTGCTCCAAGAGTGATTTCCTCTTCTCCTTCTAGCATTGGCTTGCCTCTCTCTCTCTCTCTCTCTTCTTCTTCTTTTTCTTCTCTCCTTCTCTTTCTCTCTTCCTCTTCTTCTTCTTCTTCTTCTATTCTTCTCCTTCTCTCTCTCTCTCCTCCTCTTCTTCTTCTTCTCCTTTTTCCTCTCTTCTTCTTCTTCTTCTCTTCTTCTCCTCTCTCGCTCTCCCTCTTCTTCTTCTCATTCTCCCTCTTCTTCTCCTTCTTCTTCTCCTTCTCTCTCTCCCTCTTCTTCTTCTTCTCCTTCTCTCTCCCTCTTCTTCTTCTTCTTCTTCTTCTTCTTCTTCTCCTTCTTCTTCTCCTTCTCTCTCTCCCTCTTCTTCTTCTTCTTCTTCTTCTTCTTCTTCTTCTTCTTCTTCTTCTTCTTCTTCTCTCTCTCTCCCTCTTCTTCTTCTTCTCCCTCTTCTCTCTCCCCCTCTTCTTCTCTTTCTTCTTCTCCTTCTTCTTCTCCTTTTCTCTCTTCCTCTTCTCTCTCTCCCTCTTCTTCTCCTTCTCCTTCTCCTTCTCTCTCTCCCTCTTCTTCTTCTTCTTCTTCCTCTTCTCTCTCTCCCTCTTCTTCTCCTTCTTCTCCTTCTCTCTCTCTCTCTTCTTCTTCTTCTTCTTCTTCTTCTTCTTCTTCTTCTTCTTCTTCTTCTTCTTCTTCTTCTTCTCTCCCTCTTCTTCTTCTCCTTCTTCTCCTTCTCTCTCTCTTGTTCTTCTTCTTATTCTTCTTCTTCTTCTTCTTCTTCTTCTCTCTCTCCCTCTTCTTCTCCTTCTTCTTCTCCTTCTCTCTCTCCCTCTTCTTCTGCTTCTTCTTCTTCTTCTTCTTCTTCTTCTCCCTCTTCTTCTTCTTCTCCCTCTTCTCTCTCCCCCTCTTCTTCTCCTTCTTCTTCTCCTTCTTCTTCTCCTTTTCTCTCTTCCTCTTCTCTCTCTCCCTCTTCTTCTCCTTCTTCTTCTCCTTCTCTCTCTCCCTCTTCTTCTTCTTCTTCTTCCACTTCTCTCTCTCTCCCTCTTCTTCTCCTTCTTCTTCTCCTTCTCTCTCTCTTCTTCCTCTTCTTCCTTTTCTTCTTCTTCCTCTCCTCATCTTCTTCTTCCTCTCCTTCTCTCTCTCCCTCTTCTTCTTCTTCTTCTTCTTCTCTCTCTCCCTCTTCTTCTTCTTCTTCTTCTTCTTCTCTCTCTCCCTCTTCTTCTCCTTCTTCTTCTACTTCTCTCTCTTCCTCTTCCGCTTCTTCTTCTTCCTCTCATCCTCTCTCCCTCTTCTTCTGCTTCTTCTTCTCCTTCTCTCTCTCCCTCTTCTTCTTCTTCTTCTTCTTCTTCTTCTTCTTCTTCTTCTTCTTCTTCTTCTTCTTTCCTCTCTCCCTCTTCTTCTCCTTCTCTCTCTCTTCTTCCTCTTCTTTTTCTTCCTCTCCTTCTCTCTCTCTCCTCTTCTTCTCTTTCACTCTCTCCCTCCTTCTCTTCTTCACTCTTTCTCTTCTTCTCCTTCCCTCTCTCCCTTTGCTGAGCACGGGGGGGTTCTCTGTTCATGGTCAAGGGGGGGTTTCAGATGACTAAGAGGGGGGGAAAGTTCCTCTGTCGAAAGCCCAGGAGGGGGCGCTGTTGCAGTCCGCAACGGAGGGGGGGGCACTGTACCCAGGATGGGGGGGGTTATTGCTGCTTGTCGATTCGAGGGGAGGGCACTGTCTGTCACGCAAGGGAGGGGGAGCCTCCCCTTTATAGGAGGGGGGAGGAGGGTGGCATGGCCACCACCCCTCCCACTTGGGGGGCTACATGCCCCCCATTTACTTCACATCACTCCCTCTCTCTCTCCCCCTGACGTCCTGTTGGTAGGGAGAGAGAGGGGGAGTTAAAAAAATTTGCACTAAACTTAATAAATTTTTTTTTCCATTAAGGGGGGGGAGTTCCTATTGGGGAGGGGCACGGGGAAAGCATGGGGGGGGAGACATTACAAGATTTATGATCTGAGCATCAGATCACTAATCTTTCCAAGATCCCCCTCCACAAAGAGCTCCACTTCTCAACCACAAGCCCTCTTCTCTAATTCACTATAAATATGAGGCATGGGAGAGGCATAAGGGAAGCATAAGGAGATCCTGAGAGGCTGCGAGAGACAGGTAGAGAGAAGGATACCCCTCTAAGAGATTGTGAGGAAGAGCTTGAAAGAGAGCTTGAGAGAGAGAGAGAGAGAGAGAGAGAGAGAGAGAGAGAGAGAGAGAGAGAGAAGAGTCACCCCGAGAGGTTGCAAGGAAGAGAATTAGCTCAATTCCCTCTATCTCAATCCTCGACTTAACCATAATCTCTTACGCTCTCCCATCTTGAATCTATTTCACCTTCTTAATCTCTTGAGTCTACTTGCGGACGATGGCTTACATGAGAATCATAATTTGCGTATAATTGAGTAGCTTGCATGAGATTCATAAAGGTATGATTAGTTAGCATATGACGATCACCTCAATGTGCTAGGTGGGGTCAAGCTATGATAAAAATTCTGCCTAGTATTGCAATTGGGATGCCGACAAAATACTTCCAATCTTAAAGGTCCTACCCACATTCTCGAAATGTTAGGACTATCTAATCACCCGTGCAAGAATGGTCTAAGGTTCTCACCCTAAGGATTAGTTGACCAAATGCTAGACTTTTGCAAGGAATCTAGGAACCCTAGGGCCAAAACGTTTATCGGCCTAGTAGGGTTAGGTTTTGGATTGGGTCAATAGGACTCCCAAACCCTACAACTTGATCAAAGGTATTCTTGACCAAGAAATACCATGTGATGAGAAAAATAATCCCACAAGTTAGGTGCTGACACCTATCTCGTGCAACAAGCTACAATGTCGTATGGTCTTGTGTCTAAATCACAAAATAGTATTGCCACTCCTTAGACCAAGTTCGGCGAGTTCTAAGTACAAGTCTAATTTTCTAGAGGATGAGTAGTCATCCTGCTACATCACTCTTCCTCGCGAACTGATTTTCCAAGCTATGGCAGTTACGAATTGCCAAGAAAGCAATTGACCAACCAAGTTAGGATAACGGGGTTGTCCAGGATTTATTGACTAAGACTGATAGCCTCCAATTTTGTCATCAAAAAGGCTAAAAGATTTGGGATCTACATCGACAAATTATTCATTTTATCAAAAATGTTTGTGATATTGTATCTAAGTTGTACTTCATTGATATATATTTTTACCATTGTAAATGCTTGGCTTGGAGCTATAAAAGCCATTGCATATGTTCCTTGATTTTAAAAACCTTAGGAATCTTGCCTAGAATACATGCAACACATAAGGGCTCCAACCTTAGTCTTTTTGTATGGTCAAAAATATTTGATTTAATAAAGGTTCAAAAGGGTGCAATTGGGGTTCTTGGGGAAAAGTGGTTGAGGAGGTTGGAGCACGGCAGATTGTGGTGCCTCTTTAACTTCTCTCTTCCCTCTTTTCCAAACTCTCTTTGTCCATCCTTCTTCTTGCTCTTCCTTTGTGCTGTAACTATGGATCTTGAGTGTGTAGAGGAAGAGGAGGAGCCTCCTGATCTTGTTTCTTGATTGGTGAGGGTGTGTCTTGAGTCTTTTGTGTGTGTGTATTCATGGCAAGAGAGGCTTGTTTGCAGGTTTCATGGTGAGGAGCAAAGCTCCAAGCATATACTTTGCTGTTCGGTACCCTGGTTTTATGCTTTCTTGAGTGCTGGGTGAGAGCCAGTCATTTTTGGTTCCGTTGCCGGGACTTTACTTTGCTGTTCGGTACCCTGGTTTTATGCTTTCTTGAGTGCTGGGTGAGAGCCAGTCAAAGACATAAGGATACCTAAGGTAGTGAAAATTTGGGTCAACGGGGTATAAACCGGAACCCAAGGAAAAAGGGGTAAACAAGAAACTCAGCTTACAGAACCCTTGGGATCTTGCCAAGTCGCGAATGATCTAGGATCGAATGCGGTAAGTATTCGAGGAGAGAGAATTACACCTTAGGAGTTGGTAATACAAACGACCACTGGAATGCTCGTGATTGTACACTTAGGTGCATTGTTTGTACTTCTTTGCTCAAGAAACTAATGCCAGAAAAATAACTAATGCTTCAGGTTAAAATCCTAGAGGGAGAGGCAATATTAGCTACCTTCGACTGTCTGCCTGACCCTATCCAAGAGGGTTGTTAGCCGGGCTAGGTACGTGGACCAAACCCGCCGCGAGAGGTCTCCCTGTGGATGCTACTTGGAGCAGGAGGATGCTTGGGTACCATGAGAGGCTCTGGCTGTAAATCCCTTGCCTCCGGATCTTGCACAAGAGGCCAACGTGAGTCGAGATGGGATCTCGAGGCCCGCATACTAGTCAATGAGCAGAACTTGGAATAGCAATCCCTGAGGATTGCTGGAATAGCCTTCAGGCAGGTTTATTTGATGTATTTCAGAGACTGATAAATAAAGATCAAATATTGAAAAAGGAACTTGCTTGACATTTTTTTCTGTGTCAGTGCCTAAGTTACGTAAAGGAACTGATGATTAATTGGCTAATTAAGAAAGCTGTTTTTGCTTGTCAAACTAAATGTGGTAGGTAATTAGATACCTAGAGCAACCTAAGGAAAGTGCGATGGATGTGACCCTGGGTCCGTCCCACGGAAGGGTGGTCCCGGTTGGCTAGGAACTTTTCTCAAAGGAATTGACAGCAAGGTAACAATGACCTAGAATCTATAGAGCTAGAGTCTTGATTTATGCTATTTTAGGGGAGCGGAATGGGACTATGCCTTACGGGTAGAGAGGTCGAGCTTCGCATCCCTCTTGTTTTCTATTTTCCTTGAGCCAAGTGCAGCATAAATTCACTTTGACCCTGATGTTTCAATGCAAAGTGGTTCATCTGGGGCTCGACGCTAGCTACCTCCTAGGAACTTGACTCTTAGGAAAACCCTGATTCAGGTTGGTCCTAAGTGGGAATGGCCGGAATGCTTCCGCTTCGTGACAGACTCAGGAAGACCTAGATCGCAAACCCCATGACATTCCTTGTGAGTGCCGGGCGGCGCTTTCTAGACTCTCTTCCCGATGGGCTGCTAAGACGTGTCCTTCAAGTGGACAGGGGGACACGTTACAGTTGGTATCAGAGCGAACCAACAGGAACTAATAATTTTAAGGGAATTTAACAAGGGAAAGTAGAGCAATGTTTTCGTTAAGAGCATTTCCTTACTTACTTTTGGATACTGGCTTGCAGAGTCATGAAGCATATTCTTGGTGTTCTAGGTTATGTTTATGACTGCAATGCGTGCTTCGGATTATCAACGGAGGCTAGGCATGATGAATATTCTAGACCGTATCTACAATCCTTCACCCTTGTACATGGAACGGAGATGGACAGGTGAATCAAGAATATATTACATAGTGGTCAACCGACTTGCGTACCTTCAGACCAACTTGAAGAGAATAAAGTGGATAGAGGATTTAAAGATCGTGAAGCTATTCATCTTTGTCGAGGCTCATGCAAACGCAACCCTACATGTCGGCGATTGAAAGGTCAATCAGAACAAATCTGTGTATGAGGAAGTGACTCGAATAATCCCTGCCGACAGAATCAAGGTGTTGGGATGTTATGAGAGAAATGGGTATCAAAGAAAGGGATACCCCATGCTTCCTATGACCTATCGATTCCTGAAAATCCATGACCCCACCCCATATTATTACTCAGTCCCCGTAGCCGAATGTAACACAATCCTATTTTCCCCAAATTAATGTATCAACTTGTTCTACCTTCCCAAAAATAAATGTAATCGAAAGGGCTATGCCCACATGAATGAATAAGATTTTTTTTTAAATCACTGTCTGTCATGGCTGTAAGTATTGGTAAAGGAGTTAAGTGACTAGGCCACTTGGCTAAAAGATGAATTGGGCATTTTAATCCGATGTGAGAAATGTTTAGTAAGTTTTTAACGTAAAGAATCTTAATGCCTAGGCGCAACCTCAAGTGCAGATTCCTAGTTCGACCCCTGCACCAAGTACAACTATAATTCAGGAGAAGAAGTTCCTTCTCAAACAAATGAAGCCACCTAAATTCGATGGTAAGGGAAGGACTGTCTAAAGTGATGTCGAGGTTTGGATCAAATCCATGGAAGATTATTTAGAGGCAATAGGTACTCCACCCGCTAACGAAGCTATGCTCGCCAAACTGAAGCTTACCGGAGAAGCAAGACTTTGGTGGAAACAATGGTGCAGAGACCAAGGGATCTCGAAAGGGTCAGTTACTTAGGAGAAGCTTGAAAAATCTCTGCGAGGGAGATATCTGCCACCTGCCTACCGCACACAGAAGATGAACGAATTCTATGAGTTAAAGTAGCTTGGACTATCCTTGGATGCATATTATTCAAAGTTCGTCTCTCTCTTAAAGTACGTGCCACAAATGGACATGACACAAGAGGTGTCAAAGTTTTGTGCTGGGTTAAATCCACCCATAAACACCCGCCTAGAATCAATGTACCCAATAGACCTACAAGACGCACTCATTCAAATTGCACCCATAATACAGGAGGTGCAGACCAAGCCAAGAAATAACAGGACTTGGTCTTATAAGGATCAGAACAAGGGAGTGTATAGGTCTCATGCTAAGAGAGCGTAGGGCCATATTCAGGGACAAAGGAAGAAAGCTAGGGCCAACACTGTCAGTAACTTCATTTCTACCCAAGGTAGTGGCCGCAATCTCCATTCTTTCCATGGCAACAAGCCTAATCATTTTAAAAGGGAGTGCCCCAAGCTTGGCAAAGGACAATGCCAAGGGCCATCCCAAGGAGCCGTCCATGGCCAAGGAGCCACCGTCATGGCCAGAGGGAGAACCTCTAGTGTTGCCAACAAGGAGTTGGGTAATGTAAAAGACCCATCCATGGAAGCTGACATTGAGAGGGCAACGGTTCATGCTGCTCTTCACAAGAAAGGCCCGAATTGCCAATTCTCGGTGATTCAATCTCCATCGGATTATCAAGGCAAACTGCTGAGGTAAAATTCCTATTGGGTGGAAAGTCAACTTCAGTCAGATTCAAGATTATGAACCTAGGTGTCCACAAATGTTTGCTTGGAATGGATTGGCTAATACCCAATGATGCCCAGATTCACTGTGGAAAGGGCCAAGTCTCCTTTCGAAATTATGAAGGGCAACTAGTTACAACTCAAGGAGAGGTTGGTAAGCCAAAAATTTAGCTGGCAAAAGCAACACGGATAATAAAAGGAGTTAGAAAGGGCCTACTTGTCTATTTGATTAAACTAAATAAGCTAGATCAGAATCAGGAATCTAGGAAAGAGTCTTCATGGTTAAAGGAATACGTAGACGTATTTCCTGAAGAGCTGATAGAACTTCCTCCTCAAAGGGAAGTCGATCACAAAATCAAGCTGGCGCCAGGAGCTGCACCAATCGCAAAGAGACTATATAGGATGTCCATCCCAGAAGCTATTGAGCTGAAGGAGCAACTCAAACAAGTGTTAGACCAAGGCTACATCTGTCCTAGGAGTTTTCCATGGGGAGCTCTAGTGTTGTTCCAGAAGAAGAAAGGTGGAACACGTTGGCTATGCATTGACTACAGAGTGTTGAATCAATCGACCATTAAAAACAAATACCCCATTCCAAGAATAGATGAACTTCAAGGTGCGAAGATCTTCTCCAAGATAGATCTCATGTATGGATATTATTAGGTATGGAAATTATCAGATAAGGATCAAGGAAGAAGATATCCCAAAGACGGCATTCAGCACAAGGTATGGACACTTTGAATTCCTAGTCATGTCGTTCGGACTGACGAATGTTCCTGCTAATGCAGGATATCTTTAGGCCCTATCTTGATGACTTCGTACTCATCTTCTTTGACGATACTCTAGTCTACTCCAAGCAGGAAAAATATCATGAACCCTAGCTTCTCATTGTTCTTGAAACAATGAGAGCACACAAGCGTTATGCCAAGAAGAAGAAGTGTACATTTTTCAAGCAACAGATTGAATATCTGGGATTCATTGTATCAGCCGAAGGAATTTCAGTAGATCCGGACAAGGTCAGAGACGTTTTGGAATGGCCAACACCAACTTCTGTCAAAGAAATATGTAGTTTTCTTGGATTGACAGGATGGTACAGGGCCTTGATCAAAAACTACGATTTGATTGTAGCACCTCTGATGACTGATTTACTAAAGAAGCAAGTATCAATTGTATGGTCACCTACTGAACAGTCCAGTTTTGACAAACTAAAGCAAAGCTCGGTATCAGCACCCATCCTGAAACTTCTTGGTTATGCACATGTATAGCCAACTTATGGAATAAATTCTTGGTTATGACACATGTAGAAGATAATCAAAAACGGACATTAATTTATGTCTGAATAGTTGCCATGCATGGAAAGGATTTATGTAGTTTGCAAATTGCATGCGATGATAGTTACATTCTAGGTTGGGTTAAGTGCTAAAGGAAGGATTAAATCAATGGTGGACTCATGGCATTCGCTCATGCATGGAGTTCTTTTATCAAAGTTTGAATGCATCTTCATTAAAAGTATTAAAGCTTTGATTTCATTGCATTAACGTAGGGTTTATAAGAGTTAGCTCTGAATGTCAATCCTTTGGTTGCATAAAGGCAAAAAGGTCTATGTTCTCGAAATTGCATGGAATGATGCATCCCACCTATCTTGTAGTTACTTACATCTTTTAGGGGAAAGTACTTGCAAATTTAGAAGAAAGTATTTGCATCTTTAAAAGGGAAGATCATCTTAAATCGTGGGTTGGTTAGATCAACTAATTAATTCGCATATAATTGAGTAGCTTACATGAGAATCATAAAGTTATGATTAGTTAGCATATGACGATCACCTCAATGTGCTAGGTAGGGTTAAGCTATGATAAAAATTCTGCCTAGTATCGCACTTGGGATGCCAACAAAATACTTCCAATCTTAAAGGTCCTACCCACATTCTCGAAATGTTAGGACTATCTAATCACCCGTGCAAGAATGATCTAGGGTTCTCACCCTAAGGATCAGTTGACCAAATGCTAGACTTTCGCAATGAATCTAGGAACCCTAGGGCCAAAACGTTTATCGGCCTAATAGGATTAGGTCTTGGATTGGGTCAATAGGACTCCCAAACCCTACAACTTGATCAAAGGTATTCTTGACCAAGAAATACCGTGTGATGAGAAAAATAATCCCACAAGTTAGGTGCTGATACCTATCTCATGCAACAAGCTACAACATCGTATGGACTTGTGTCTAAATCACAAAATAGTATTGGCACTCCTTAGACCAAGTTTGGCGAGTTCTAAGTACAAGTCTAATTTTCTAGAGGATGAGTAGTCATCCTGCTACATCACTCTTCCTCGCGAACTGATTTTCCAAGCTATGGCAGTTACGAATTGCCAAGAAAGCAATTGACCAACCAAGTTAGGACAACGGGGTTGTCCAGGATTTATTGACTAAGACATAAGGATACCTAAGGTAGTGAAAATTTGGGTCAATAGGGTATAAACCGAAACCGAAGGAAAAAGGGGTAAACAAGAAACTCAGCTTACAGAACCCTTGGGATCTTGCCAAGTGGTGAATGATCTAGGATCGAATGCGGTAAGTATTCGAGGAGAAAGAATTACACCTTAGGAGTTGGTAATACAAAAGACCAATGGAATGCTCGTGATTGTACACTTAGGTGCATTGTTTATACTTATTTGCTGAAGGAACTAATGCTGGAAAAATAACTAATGCTTCAAGTTAAAAGCATGGAGGGAGAGGCAATATCAGTTACCTTCAACTGTCTATCTGACCCTATCCAAGGGGGTTGTTAGCCGTGCCAGGTACGTGGACCGAACCCGCCACGAGAGGTCTCTCTGTGGGTGCTACTTGGAGCAGGAGGACGTTTGGGTGCCAAGGGAGGCTGTGGCCGTAAATCCCTTGCCTCCGGATCGTGCACAAGAGGTCGATGTGACTCGAGATGGGATCTCGAAGCCCGCATACTAGTCAACGGGCAGAACTTGGAATAGCAATCCCTGAGGATTGCTGGAATAGCCTTCGGGCAGGTTTATTTGATGAATTCCAAAGACCAATAAATAAATATCAAATGTTGAAAAGGAACTTGCTTGACATTGTTTTCTGTGTCAGTGCCTAAGTTATGTGAAGGAACCGGTGATTAATTGGCTAATTAAGGAAGTTGTTTTTGCTTGTCAAACTAAATGTGGTAGGTAATTAGATACCTAGAGCAACCTAAGGAAAGTGCAATGGATGTGACCCTGGGTCCGTCCCACGGAAGGGTGGTCCTGGTTGGCTAGGAACTTTTCTAAAAGGAATTGACAGCAAGGTAACAATGACCTAGAATCTATAGAGCTAGAGTCTTGATTTATGCTATTTAGGGGAGCCGAATGGGACTATGCCTTACGGGTAGAGAGGTCGAGCTTCGCATCCCTCTCGTTTCCCATTCTCCTTAAACCAAGTGCAGCATAAATCCACTTTGACCTTGATGTTTCCATGCAAAGTGGTTCGCCCTAGACGATGCTAGCTACCTCCTAGGAACTTGACCATTAGGAAAACCCTGATTCAGGTCGTTCCTTAGTGGGAACAGCCGCAATGCTTCCGCTTCGTGGCTGACTCGGGAAGACCTAGATCGCAAACCCCGTGACATACCTTGTGAGTGCCGGGCGGCGCTTTCTAGACTCTCTTCCCCATGGGCTGCTAAGACGTGTCCTTCAAGTGGACAGGGGGACACGTTACAGTTGGTATCAGAGCGAACCAACGGGATCTAATAATTATAAGGGAACTTAACAAGGGAAAGTAGAGCAATGTTGCCGTTAAGAACATTTTCTTACTTATGGATGCTGGCCTGCAGAGTCTGAAGCATACTCTTGGTGTTCTAGGTTATGTTTATGATTGCAATGTGCACTTCAGATTATCGACACAGGCTAGGCATGATGAATATTCTAGACCGTATCTATAATCCTTCACCCCTGTACATGGAATGGAGATGGACAAGTGAATCAGGAATATATTACATAACGGTCCACCAACTTGCATACCTTCAAATCAGCTTAAAGAGAATCAAGTGGATGGAGGATTTAAAGATCGTGAAGCTATTCATCTTTGTCGAGGCTCACGCAAACGCAACCCTACATGTCGGCGATTGAAAGGTCAAGCAGAACAAATATGTGTATGAGGAAGTGACTCGAATAATCCCTGCCGACAGAATCAAGGTGTTGGGATGTTATGAGAGAAATGGGTATCAAAGAAAGGGATACCCCATGCTTCCTATGACCTATCGATTCCTGAAAATCCATGACCCCACCCCATATTATTACCTAGTCCCCGTAGCCGAATGTAACACAATCCTATTTTCCCCAAATTAATGTATCAGCTTGTTCTACCTTTCCAAAAATAAATGTAATCAAAAGGGCTATGCCCACATGAATGAATAAGATTTTTTTTAAAATCACTGTCTGTCATGGCTGTAAGTGTTGGTAAAGGAGTTAAGTGACTAGGCCACTTGGCTAAAAGATGAATTGGGCATTTTAATCCGATGTGAGAAATGTTTAGGAAGTTTTTAACGTAAAGAATCTTAATGCCCAGGCGGAACCTCAAGTGCAGATTCCTAGTTCAACCCCTGCACCAAGTACAGTCGTAATTCAGGAGAAGAAGTTCCTTCTCAAACAAATCAAGCCACCTAAATTCGATGGTGAGGGAAGGACTGTCCAAACTAACGCCGAGGTCTGGATTGAATCCATGGAAGATTATTTCGAGGTAGCAGGTACTGCACCCGCTAACCAAGCTATGCTCGCCAAACTGAAGCTTACCAACGAAGCAAGACTTTGGTGGAAACAATCGTGCAGAGACCAAGTGATCTCGGAAGGGTCAGTTACTTGGGAGAAGCTTAAAAAAGCTGTGCGAGGGAGATATCTGCCACCTGCCTACCACACACAGAAGATGAATGAATTCTATGAATTAAAGTAGCTTGGACTATCCCTGGATGCATATTATTCAAAGTTCGTCTCTCTCTTAAAGTATACGCCACAAATGGACATGACACAACAGGTGTCAAGGTTTTATGCTGGGTTAAATCCACCCATAAACATCCGCCCGGAATCAATGCGCCCAAGAGACCTACATGACACACTCATTCAAGCTGCACCCATAATATAGGAGGTGCAAACCAAGCCAAGAAATAACAGGACTTGGTCTTATAAGGATGAAAACAAGGGAGTGTATAGGTCTTAGGCTAAGAGAGCGCAAGGTCATAATCAAGGACAAAGGAAGAAAGCTAGGGTGAACACTGTCAATAACTTCATTCCTACCCAAAGTAATGGCCGCAATCTCCATTGTTTCCATTGCAACGAGCTTGGTCACTTTAAAAGGCAGTGTCCGAAGCTTAGCAGAGGAAAATGCCAAGGGCCATCCCAAGGAGCCATCCATGGCTGAGGAGCCACCATCATGGCCAGAGGGAGAACCTCCAATGTTGCGAACAGGTAGAACTTTGTTGCTAAGGTGAAATTCCTACTGGGTGGAAAGTCGACTTCAGTCAGATTCAGGGTTATGAACCTAGGTGTCCACGAATGTTTGCTCGGAATGGATTGGCTAATACCCAATGATGCCCACATTCACTGTGGAAAGGGCCAAGTCTCCTTTCGAAATTATGAAGGGGAACTAGTTACAACTCAAGGAGAGGTTGGTAAGCCAAAAATTCAGCTGGCAAAAGCAACACGGATAATAAAAGGAGTTAGAAAGGGCCTACCTGTCTATTTGATTAAACTAAATAAGCTAGATCAGAATCAAGAATCTAGGGAAGAACCTTCATGGTTAAAGGAATACACAGATGTATTTCCTGAAGAGCTGACAGAAACTTTATCCTCAAAGGGAAGTCGATCACGAAATCAAGCTGGCACTAGGAGCTGCACCAGTCCGCAAAGAGACCATATAGGATGTCCATCCCGGAATCTATTGAGCTAAAGGAGCAACTTAAGCAAGTGTTAGACCAAGGCTACATTCATCCTAGCACTTTGCCATGGGGAGCTCTAGTGCTGTTCCAGAAGAAGAAATATGGAACGCTTCGGCTATGCATTGACTACAGAGGTTTGAATCAATCGACCATTAAAAACAAATACCCCATTCCAAGAATAAATGAACTTCTTGACCATCTTCAAGATGCGAAGATCTTCTCCAAGATAGATCTTAGGTTTGGATATTATCAGATAATGATCAAGGAAGAAGATATCCCAAAGACGGCATTCAACACAAGGTATGGACACTTTGAATTCCTAGTCATGTCATTTGGACTGACAAATGCCCCTGCTACCTTTAACAGGTTAATGTAGGATATCTTTAGGCCCTATCTTGATGACTTCGTACTTGTCTTCTTTGACAATACTCTAGTCTACTCCAAGAAGGAAAAAGATCATGAACCCCAGCTTCGCATTGTTCTTGAAACAATGAGAGCACACAAGCTTTATGCCAAGAAGAAGAAGTGTGCATTTTCCAAGCGACAGATTGAATATCTAGGACTCATTGTATCAGCGGAAGGAATTTCAATAGATCTGGCCAAGGTCAGAGACGTTTTGGAATGGCCAACACCAACTTCTGTCAAAGAAATACGTAGTTTTCTTGGATTGACAAGATGGTATAGGGTCTTTATCAAAAACTATACTTTGATTGCAACACCTCTAACTGATCTACTAAAGAAGAAAGTATCAATTGTATGGTCACCTGCTGCTGAACAGTCCAGTTTTGACAAACTAAAGCAAAGCTTGGTATCAACACCCATCCTAAAACTTCCTGATCTTAGTAAGAGTTTTGAAGTGATAACCCATGCTAGCGCAATTGCCTTGGGAGGTGTACTCATGCAAGAAGGTCATCCCGTAGCATACTCTTCAAGGAAACTGAAGAACCATGAAAGGAATTATGCTACCCATGATCTGGAGCTGTTGGCTGTGTTATCCATGCTCTCAAGATTTGGAGACACTACTTGCTGGGTAACAAATTTACCTTAGTGATAGACCACAAAAGTTTTAAATGGATTTTTTCCCAGAATGAGCTCAATATGAGGCAACGTTGATGGATTGAAGTGCTAGAAGAATATAATTTTGAAATCAAATACCAGCCTGGTAAGGAGAATGTAGTTGCTGATGCTCTCAATTGCAAGGCATTTCTAAATTCTCTAATTTTGCAAGATCCATCAACAGCAAGATCTCTAGCCACAAAGGTATCCATGCCAAACAACCCAATTCTTGAGCTAGCTAGAGAAGAGGCATGCCATGACCCAACCTATCAGAAATTGCTAAGGGAGATCCCCATCAAAGATCAAGACCCAAAGCTACAAACAAAGTATCAACAATTCTCTATCAATAGTGGACTTGTCTACTATAGGACAAGATTATGTATCCTGGCAAGCCAATCACTCAACTAGAAGATACTTTGGGAAGCCCATGACTCCCATTTCTCAGGACATCCTGGCTATGCCAAGACCCTTCATGCGGTCAGGAAGAGCTATTATTGGGATAGGCTCAAAGGTGACGTTCTCAAATATGTCACGAAATGTTTGTCTTCTCAATGCATTAAGGCCAAACATGTCAAAATGCCAGGGAAATTGCAACCACTTGACATTCCCCAAATGAAATGGGAATTCATTAGTATGGACTTTGTTGTTGGCCTGCCTCAAGTTCAGAGAGGATACAACTCCATTATGGTCATGGTGGATATGCTCACCAAGGTTGCACATCTTATCCCTGCTAAGACAAACTATAAAGCCTCAGATATTACAAGGTTATTTATTAAGGAAATATTCAAACTACATGGGTTACCCAGAAGAATCATTAGTGATCGTGACTCTCTCTTCACCTCACACTACTGGAGGCTATCTTCGAGGCCATTGGGACTCAACTTTGTTTGAGTACAACTTAACATCCCCAAACCGATGGTCAAACGGAATGAGTCAACCAAGTTATTGAAGATATGCTTAGGGCACACTGTTGTCGCGAACCCAAAAAGTGGATTCAATATTTTCCACTGGTTGAGTTTGCCTACAATGCTTCTTACCAAGAGAGCATTTAGATGACCCCTTTTCAAGCATTGTATGGGCACGATTGTCGTACTCCTTTAAGCTTTTTGGATCCAACCTTGAGGGTTGAAGCTTCAAAGCAGATGCTGGAAGACATGGATGACCAAATCAAATCAATAAGACAGGACATACAAGCCGCCAAGGACAGACATAAGGCTTATGCAAACTTGAAGCATCAAGACAGATCCTTCGTTGAAGGTGATATGGTCTTCATTCGCGTACATCCAAAGAAGAGTTCCCCATATTCTTGGGTGAATGCAAAAATTTAAGTCCAAGGTATTGTGGACCCTACAAGATCCTCAAGTGCCTAGGGCCTAATTCTTACAAACTGCTACTCCCTGAAAACCTAAAAGTTCATAATGTATTCCATATCAGTCTATTGAGAAAGTATGTACCTAACCCTAGTCATGTGCTTGATGATGAACAAGTTGTAATGCCGAGCCAAGGAGGTCTTGAGCTACGGCTTGACAGGATCTTAGGTGTTAGGGAGAGGCATTTAAGATCTAGGACCTTGAGAGAATACCTCATCCAGTGGAAAGATTACCCCAAAGAGGATGCCACTTGGATGGATGACAGTACTCTCAACCAACAATACCCCCAGATTTTCTCGATATATGAGGACATCTCGATTCCTCTAAGGGGGAGAGAATGTTATATTTCCACAACGAAATATTAACGAATCTTGATCTCGTGCAAAAGCAGTTCAAAGTAATTTCCCGCAATGGAAAACCTTGGGCAATGTGCTCCACCCACGTGCATTAACAAACACCAACCCTGCGTCATATATAGGAAGCCGTGGCTCAAAATTCATAGTTCACTGTGGGAACACCCCTTCACGGGAAAAGAAAAGGGATAATTTTTGCAAATTCTTTTATGAATAAATTCCCTCCTGTTGCATGGCGGGGAGAGGGAGTATGTGTGAGCTTGAGTGGTGGAGGGGCATGGGGAGGGGAAGCATGCTACCTGCCACTTGTGTGGCTACCCCCCCGACAACCCTATATATGAACCCCCCCTCCCCAAGCTTGAGGAGGGAGGGGGTCCAGGATCATGTTGCCACCCCCTTTTTCCTACTGCCGCTAGATTGCCGCTACCATCTTCATCATTGCCATCATCATCATCATCATCATCATCATCATCATCATCATCATCATCGTCGTCGTCGTCGTCGTCGTCGTCGTCGTCGTCATCGTCGTCGTCATCACCTCTCTCATTGTGATCTTCACAATCATCTCCCCCATCCCCGTCATCTCCCTGTGATATAGAAGCTTGGAAGCTTATATTGGAAGCTTCTAATTGAAGCTTCCCTAGGCCTAGTTCACCCGTGCCTCTCGGGTTTTGTCAAAATTGTGTCTTGTAAGGCCCGATTTCTGCGCAAGGGAGTAATCTCGAGCAGAAGTGACTTTGAAATGTGTAACAAAGCTAAGGGGGAATTCGCTAAATCAAAAGCTACTGCGCCAATGGCTCCTAAGCAAAAGGCAAGAGGAGCACACAGAGAGCTTCCACCCAAAGTATGAGAGTGAAGAATGCCCCGATATTGAATGCCCAGGTTCTGAAAACTAACCCCGCATGGAAAGGTTGCATTAAGCATGTTTTAAATTCTCGTAGGGAAGTTTAAATGCCTTAGGAAATTTATATACTCATTCGATCTACAAAGTTCAATTGCATGTCAAGTACTTGCATTTGCTTGCACTTCCGTGGTCAAGGGTAGTTGCATTTTTAAACGTATGTTGCAAAGTTGAAAGATGAAATTGAGCGAAGGTGTCCGTGTTGCATCTCGCAAAGGATAGGGCTTTTGTCACATAATGCACTTATGGAATAAATTCCTGGTTGTGACACATGTAGAAGATAATCATAGATGGTCATTAAATGATGGCCGAATAGTTGACATGCATGGAAAGGATTTATGTACTTTACAGATCACATGCGATGATAGTTACATTCTAGGTTGGGGTAAGTGCTAAAGGAAAGATTAAATCAATGGTGGACTCATGGCATTCGCTCATGCATGGAGTTCTTTTATCAAAGTTTGAATGCATCTTCATTTAAAATATTAAAGCTTTGATTTTGTTGCATCAACATAGGGTTTATAAGAGTTAGCTCTGAATGTCAATCCTTTGGTTGCATAAAGGCAAAAAGGTCTATGTTCTCGAAATTGCATGGAATGATGCATCCCACCTATCTTGTTGTTACTTACATCTTTTAAGAGAAAGTACTTGCAAATTTAGAAGAAAGTATTTTCATCTTTAAAAGGGAAGATCATCTTAAATCATGGGTTGGTTAGATCAACTAAGTAATTCGCGTATAATTGAGTAGCTTACATGAGAATCATAAAGTTATGATTAGTTAGCATATGACGATCACCTCAATGTGCTAGGTAGGGTTAAGCTATGATAAAAATTCTGCCTAGTATCGCACTTGGGATGCTGACTAAATACTTTCAATCTTAAAGGTCCTACCCACATTCTCGAAATGTTAGGACTATCTAATCACCCATGCAAGAATGATCTAGGGTTCTCACCCTAAGGATCAGTTGACCAAATGCTAGACTTCCGCAAGGAATCTAGGAACCCTAGGGCCAAAACTTTTATTGGCCTAGTAGGATTAGGTTTTGGATTGGGCCAATAGGACTCCCAAACCCTACAACTTGATCAAAGGTACTCTTGACCAAGAAATACCATGTGATGAGAAAAATAATCCCACAAGTTAGGTGCCGATACCTATCTTGTGCAACAAGCTACAACATCGTATGGTCTTGTGTCTAAAACACAAAATAGTATTGCCACTCCTTAGACCAAGTTTGGTGAGTTCTAAGTACAAGTCTAATTTTCTAGAGGATGAGTAGTCATCCTGCTACATCACTCTTCCTCGGGAGCTGATTTTCCAAGCTGGGGCAGTTACAAATTTCCAAGAAAGAAATTGACCCCAACCAAGTTAGGACAACGGGGTTGTCCAAGATTTATTGACTAAGACATAAGGATACCTAAGGTAGTGACAATTTGGGTCAACAGGGTATAAACCCTAACCCAAGGAAAAAGAGATAAACAAGCAACTCAGCTTATGAAACCCTTGGGATCTTGCCAAGTCGCAAATGATCCAAGATCGAATGCGAGAAGTATTCGAGGAGAAAGAATTACACCTTAGGAGTTGGCCGTACAAACGACCACTGGAATGCTCATGATTGTACACTTAGGTGCACTGTTTGTACTTCTTTGCTCAAGGAACTAATGCCAAAAAAATAACTAATGCTTCAGGTTAAAATCCTGGAGGGAGAGGCAATATTACTTACCTTCGACTGTCTACTTAACCCTATCCAAGGGAGTTGTTAGCTGCACCGGGTACGTGGACCGAACCCACCGCGAGAGGTCTCTCCGTGGGTGCTACTTGGAGCATGAGGACGCTTGGGTGCCAGGGGAGGCTCTGGCCATAAATCCCTTGCCTTCGGATCTTGCACAAGAGGCCAATGTGACTCAAGATGGGATCTCGAGGCCCGCATACTAGTCAACGGGTGAAACTTGGAATAGCGATTCCTGAGGATTGCTGGAATAACCTTTGGGCAGGTTTATTTGATGTATTCCAAAGACTGATAAATAAAGATCAAATGTTGAAAAAGGAACTTGCTTGACATTGTTTTCTGTGTTAGTGCCTAAGTTACGTGAAGGAATCGGTGATTAATTAGCTAATTAAGGAAGCTGTTTTTGCTTGTCAAACTAAATGTGGTAGGTAATTAGATAACTAAAGCAACCTAAGAAAAGTGCGGTAGATGTGACCTTGGGTCCATCCCATGGAAGGGTGGTCCTGGTTGGCTGGGAACTTTTCTCAAAGGAATTGACAGCGAGGTAACAATGACCTAGGATCTATAGAGCTAGAGTCCCGATTTATGTTGTTTTAGGGGAATGGAATGGAACTATGCCTTACGGGTAGAGAGGTCGAGCTTCGCATTCCTCTCGTTTCCCATTCTCCTTGAACCAAATGCAGCATAAATCCGCTTCGACCTTGATGTTTCCACGCAAAGTGGTTCACAACGCTAGCTACCTCCTAGGAACTTGACCATTAGGAAAACCCTGATTTAGGTTAGTCCTAAGTGGGAATGGCCGGAATGTGTCCACTTTGTGGAAGACTTGGGAAGACCTAGATTGCAAACCCCGTGACATTCCTTGTGTGTGCCAGGCGGCACTTTGTAGACTCTCTTCCTGATGGGCTGCTAAGATGTGTCCTTCAAGTAGACAGGGGGACATGTTACACAAGACTTTGGGCAAAGGCATCATTGTCAATCCAACTGCGGTTTCGGTCATAAATAATGTATTTTCAAATTGATAGATGCTTGCTTTGATTCTCGTATGAGATACTTTAGGCCCCATACTATGATGCACGAGTATAGGTCATCGGAAAGGATAAATTTCATCTCACCTACTCGAAAGATGGAGTTTGTGAAGTGCATATATAGCGTGTCCACCTATCCACTTGTAGGACACGTCTTAGCAGTCCATTTGAAAGAGAGTCTAGAAAGCGCCATCCGACACTTCCATAGAATGTCACGGGGTTTGCGATCTAGGTCTTCCCGATTCTGCCCACAAAGCAGAAGCATTCCGACCATTCCCACTTAGTATCGACTTGAATCAAGGTTTCCCTAATGGTCAAGTTCCTAGGAGGTAGCTAGCGTCAAATCCTAGATGAACTACTTTACGCATAAACATCAGTGTCGAAGCTAATTTATACTACACTTGGTTCAAGGAGAATGGGAAATAAAAGGGATGCAAAGCTCGACCTCTCTGCCCATAAGGCATAGTCCCATTCGGTTCCCCTAAAATAATATAAATCGGGACTCTAGCTTTCTAGATTCTAGGTCACTGTTACCTTGCTGTCAATTCCGTTGAGAAAAGTTCCAGGCCAACTAGGACCACCCTTCTGTAGGATGGACCCATGGTCACATCCACCGCACTTTCCTCAGGTTGCTTTAGTTATCTAATTACCTACCACATTTAGTTTGACACGCAAAAATATCTTCCTTAATTAACCGATTAATCACTGGTTCCTTCACGTAACTTAGGCACTGACAAAGAAAAACAATGTCAAACAAGTTTCTTTTCAACATTTGATCTTTATTTAACAGTCTTTGGAATACATCATATAATCCAACTCGAAGGCTATTCCATAATCTGCCTGAAGGTAATTCCAGAAATCCTCAGGGATCTATATTCTAAGTTTCAGCCTGTAGACTAGTATGCGGGCCTCGAGATCCAATCTCGAGTCACGTCGGCCTCTTGTGCAGGACCCGGAGGCAAGGGATTTACGGCCAGAGCCCCCCTGGCACCCAAGCGTCCTCCTGCTCCAAGTAGCACCCACGAAGAGACCTCTCGCGACGGGTTAGGTACCCATACTCGGCGCGGCTAACAATCCCCATGGATAGGGCCAGACAGACAGTCAGGGGTAACTGATGCTGCCTCTCCCTCCAGGCTTTCAACCTGAAGCATTAGTTATTTTCTAGCATTATTTCCTTGAGCAAAGAAGAACAAACAGTGCTCCTAACTGCACAAACACAAGCATTCTAGTGGTTGTTTGTATGGCCAACTGCTAAGGTGTAATTCCTTCTCTTCGAATACATCCAGTATTCGATCCAGGATCAATCGCGACTTGGCAAGATCCCAAGGGTTTTGTAAGCTATGTTGCTAGTTTACCCTCTTTCCTTGGGTTAGGGTTTATACCTTGTTAACCCCATTTGTCAATACCTTAGGTTTCCTTACATTAAGGTCAATAAATCCTGGACAACTCCATTGTCCACACTTGATTGGTCAATATCTTGCTAGGCAATTCATATTTACCCTAACTTGGAAAATTAGCCTCAAAGAAGGGTGATGTAGCAGGATGACTACTCATCCTCTTGCAAATTAGACTTGCACTTAGAACTCGCCAGCCTTGTTCTAAGGAGTGGCAATACTATTTTGTGATTTAGTCACAAAATCATGCAATGTTGCAACTTGTTGCACGAGACAAGTGTCACACCTAACTTGTGGGATTAATTTTCCCATCACACGGTATTCCTTGGTCAAGAATACCTTTGGTCAAGATGTAGGGTTTTGGGAGTCCTCTTGACCCAACCCAACCCTAACCCTACTAGGCCGACAACGTTTGGACCTAGGGTTTCTAAATTCAAATGGAAGTCTAATATTTGGCCAATTGATCCTTAGGGTGAGGACCCTAGATCGTTCTTGCATGGGCATTTAGCTAACGCTAACATTCCGTGAATGTGGGTAGGATCTTTGGGAGTCTTGGCTCGACATCCCAAGTGCGATACTAGGCATAATTTTTAACATAACTTAATCCTACCTAGCACTTTGAGGTGAACGTAATATGCAATCTAATCGTACCTTTATGATTTTCATGTGAGCAAATCGTGAATTACTTAGTTGATTTAACTAACCCACGACTAGTGACAATCATCCCTTTTAAAGATGCAAGTACTTCCTTCTAAATTAGCAAATACCTTTCCCTAAAGGGTGCAAGGAACTGCAAGATGTATGCGATGTATGATTTCATGCAAACTTGCAATTTCAGGATTATAAACCTTTTTCCTTCGATGCAACTATAAGATTTACAATGATCATTTCTTTCCCTTGCCTAAACTATAATGATTGACAATTCAGTGCTAACTCGTATAAATCCTACATTGATGCAACGAAATCAAAGCTTTAATATTTTTGATGAAGATGCATTCAAACTTTGATAGAAGGACTCCATGCATGAGCGCATACCATGAGTCCAAGATTAAATTAATCCTTCCTTTAGCACTTAACCCGACCTAAAATGCAACCATCTTCGCAGGCAATTTGCAAAGTTTGTAATTCCTTTCCATGCATTGTGACGATTTGGACATCATTCAATGGGAGTCTAAGATTAACCTCTATATGAACCATGACCATGAATTTAATTCATAAGTGCACCATGCGACATAAGCTCTATCCTTCTTAGCACGATATCATCTTCTAAGTTATGCATTATATGCTCAAGAAGATTGTAACTACCCTTGTCCACGGGAGTGTGAGAAATTCCAACTCTCCTTTGAGTCTTCTGCTTAAGAATGATTGGAAAGGAGGAAGATGACGACGATGCTGAAGAGGATGATGGTGGTGATGGTAATGATGATGAAGATGATGGTGATGAGGACGGTAGGGGCATGCTGCCTGGCAGCAACGGACTAGTGGTGGCAGCAATGGCGGCTCCTCACGGAAGCAGGCGGCACATGATTCCCTCCTCTCCCTCTCAAGCTTGAGAGGGGGGGGTCATATAGAATAAAGGGGGGGGAGGGGGGGGAAGATAGCCACACACGTGGCTAGCTACATGCCTCCTCCCTCCCTCCCTCCCCCATGCTCTCCACCACTCAAGGTCCTCTCACACTCCCTCCATACTCCCTCTCCCCGCCATGCATCGGCTGAGGGGGAGGGGATTATTATAAAAAAATTTGCCAAAATTTATCAATTATCCCCTTTTTTCCCCCTTGAAAGGGGCGTTCTTGTGGGAGCTACGGGTTTGTAGCCACGGTCTTCCATACGCGACGTGGCTGGAGTTCATTGATACACGCAGTAAGCACTTAGCCAAGGGTATTTTTGTCGTGCAGAGGTCACTTGAAATTGCTCTTGCACGGGGTGTGCAGGTCTAAAATCATTAATATTTTGTGTGGAAATATTACATTTTCTCCCCCTTAGAGGAATCAAGATGTCCTCATCTTGAGAAGATCTGGGGGTATTGTTGGTTGAGAGTACTTTCATCCATCCAAGTGGCATCCTCTTCGGGATAATCTTTCCACTAGACGAGGTATTCTCTCAAGGTTCTGGATCTCAAATGCCTCTCCCTAACATCTACGATCTTGTCAGGCCGTAGCTCAAGGACTCCTTGGCTAGGCATTACAACTTGTTGATCATCAAGTATGTGACTAGGATTAGGTACATACTTTTTCAATAGACTGATATGGAATACATTATGAACTTTTAGGTTTTTAGGGAGTTGTAGTCTGTAAGCATTAGGCCCTAGGCACTTGAGAATCTTGTAGGGTCCACAATACCTTGGACTTAGCTTTTTGCATTCACCCAAGGATAGGGCACTCTTCTTTGCACGTATGCGAATGAAGACCATGTCACCTTCAATGAAGGATCTGTCTTGATGTTTCAAGTTCGCGTAAGCCTTTTGTCTGTCCTTAGCAGCTTGGATGTCCTGTCTTATTGACTTGATTTGGTCATCCATGTCTTCCAGCATCTATTTTGAAGCTTCAACCCTCAAGGTTGGATCTGAAAAGCTCAAAGGAGTGCGACAATCGTGCCCATACAATGCTTGAAAAGGGGTCATCTGAATGCTTTGTTGGTAGGAATCATTGTAGGCAAACTCAACCAGCGGTAAATATTGAATCCACTTTTTGGGTTCACGGCAGTAGTGTGCCCTTAGCATATCCTCAATGACTTGGTTGACTCGCTCCGTTTGACCATCGGTTTGGGGATGCTAAGCTGTAGTGAAACAGAGTTGATCCCAATGGCCTCAAAGATAGCCCTCCAGAAGTGTGATGTGAAGAGAAAGTCACGATCACTAATGATTCTTCTGGGTAACCCATGCAATCTGAATATCTCCTTGATGAATAACCTTGCAATGTCTGAGGCTTTGGATATGCAACCTTAGTAAGCATATCTACCTTATGGGACCTGAAATGGGCTGGCACTAGCTATGGCACTAGCCGTACCTCATGCTCATAACAGACAAATACACCCTCACAGCCTCGCAAACTAGGAGCGTCTATCTGCTGCTAAATGACAAATTGTCCTAAAGCCTAATCTATGCGTTTATAGTTTCATAGTTTTGTAGTCCAATGTTTCCCTTTCTATAAACTCCTCAGAGGGAGAACCTATACACTTTGGCAATGCCACGATAATCACATACATGGGAGGCAACCTCTCGATAGAGACACCGCGGCCCCACTGCAGCTCTCCTACATCGCAGGGATTAGCCCCTTGATGCGCTACTCAACATATAGAACAAATGAACAAACTCCACTCTTTCATTTTGTAAGTAATCCAGGAGATACCATGTGTCCTTACTAAATCCCCCCAAGAAAAGAACGTCTATCCTACAGCATAGGATGCCTTTCCACACTCAAGCGTAGGTCATTGTCATTGAAAATAGGTGCTATGTATCTAGATTTTGATTCTGATACCATGGTTTCATGCACATGCAAAGTGAATGATCCTAAAGTGCTCAAACATCATTTTCCAAATCAGCAACGTGGTTGTGCACAACCAAGCTTTTCCATGCTTATTCCCTAACGCATTGCGGCGATGAAAGGATAGCGCCGAGATAACACTCGTGCTACTATCCTCTTAATACAAACACACGAACTCTATGCCATAGTATGCATCAGAAAATCAGCAATAATCAACATGCAAATCACACCATTAAAGTATCCCAACCCCCTACGTTTAGGTATTGCTTTCGCTTCATAGGTGTAGAGGTTCATTTTGTCATGTCTACCTATCTCCCCAAGCTACAACCACCACACCACTTTTGCACACACGGGGTCCTCAAGTGTGGGACATCAGTTAATAAAGTCACCATCAAGAATGTTAGATCATGCCCAATAGTGGATGAATTTGCAAAAGCATTTGCAGGTAAGGAAATTTACTCTATGGGTGATTTATATTCAAGATATGATCAGTTCTAGCTTGGATTGGAAAGCTGGGGTATCACTACCATGAAGACACCACTTGGATTGGTTAGGATATATACACTTTCACAAGGAGCAACCAATTCAATGGTGCATATGATGAATGCTATGCATAAAGTTTTGAGGGACTATATTCCTCAATTGACCTTGCCTTTTCTTGATGATGTGCCGATCAAAGGGTGTGATATCCATGAGAAGAATGGAGAGCTAAATGAGCAGGGATGTAGAAGATTTTCGGCTAATCATATTGCTAATTGTGATAGGATTTCGAGCCGTCTTGAAGAAAATTTAATTTTTAAAGTGGAGGAAGTATTGGTTGTTGGGCACATGTGCGAACATATGGAAGAAATCCCTCACCAGTGAAGATTGATGCCATAAGTAGGATGCGCAAGACATGTTTGAATGTATCCGAGGTGAGAAGATTTTTGGGCGCATGTGTCTTTTACTTGATATGGATTCTACATTTTGCTCATGTGGCCAAAAGTTTATATTAGCTCTTGAGAAAAGGGAAAAAAATTTGGTGGGGCAAACAACATACAAAGGTAGTTTAGAAGTTGAAGAGCTTATTGATTTCAACCCCAACAATAAAGAGAGAAAATTATGAGAATCTAAAGCCTATCATTCTCACCGTGGATACAAGTCCAATTGGCATTGGTTGTGTAGTGGGTCAAGATGATGCTGATGGGAATAGGTGTGCTATTCGATTTGGAGCAAAGGTCCTCAATGAACGGAAATGGTGGCATTCTCAAGTCAAAAGAGAGCTTTGGGGTGTAGTGACAGCTCTTAATTGTGATAGGGAGTATTTTATGGAAGCTCACGTAGTGGTAGAGACTGATTGTCTACCTCTATTGGGCATGATAGTAATTTGCTCAACTCGTGATATTTCCATGGTATAGTGGATTGCATATATTAATTCACTTAACCTTGATTTTCAGCATATTGCAGGTAGAGAAAACCTCGTGGCTAACATGATTTCATGAGCAAGGTTTGAAGATGAAGAGGAGCTGATGGAAGATGAAGAGGATGACATGATAGGTGCTAAAAACTTTACGATAGCAGGGAATGAGTATGCAGCTGTTGCTATTACTGCATGAACAAATCTGAAAATAGCAAGTACAACTATCATAAATGCAAGTACAACTGTCATTAATGTAGGTACAATTGTCATAATAGCAAATACAGCAGGTACAACTATTGTAACATGGATTTTAGTAGTAAGAAAAGAGCTTACAGCCATGGAGAAGAGATGGGCAGCAGAGAGAAAGCATCATCATTGTTATGCTTCAGTGAGAATACAACTTTTGGAAGAGTTTTATGAGGATGATTGGTTGAAAATAGGCAAATATCTCAGCCTCATGACAAAAAAGGCTGAGTGGTCTGAAGCTAAATTCAAAAGGATTAAAAGAATAGCTTATGGGTTTTTCTTGAAAGATGGATATTTATGGAAGCATGCAAAGAAAAAGAGAGGAGCTCCAGTACATGTATTGGGAGATAGGGCTTCTCAACAACAAGTGATGCATGAGTTTCATGAAAGCTTATGGGTTGGACAAAAGAGGAGTTTGTGGCACATTTTCCAAGATCAAAGAGAAGTATTGGTGGTAGAACATGTATAAAGATGTGGAGCATTATGTGGAATCATGCAGTGTTTGTCATATGTATTCCATGGTAAAGCATTGAGATGGGTTACAATCAACCTATCCATTGTCTATGCATTACAAATGGGTAGTTGATTTGGTTACCATGCCTACAAGTTTATGAAATATGAGATATCTTGTGCTTGCACGAGTTATTATGCCTACAAGTTTATGGAATATGAGATATTTTGTGCTTGCACGAGAAGAGTTGACAAATCAAGTGGAAGGTCGAGCTCTTAGTACAAAGACTACTCAAGCAGTTTGCAGATTCTTATTGGAAGAAGTCTTTTGTAGGTATGATTGTGCTAGTAAAGTGGTTGCAGATAGAGGAGAATTGGATGCGGAAGAGACTCGTGACTTCTTTTCACCATTGGGTATCAAGCTGGCTTTAACTTCAACCTACAATCCTAAAGCAAATAGAAAAAGTGAAAGAGGTCATTAACTATTATTAAAGCATTAGCAAATTCATTCAAGGACAGGATGAAAGAGTGGCCAAGAATGTTACCCTTTGCTTTATGGGTTGACAAGACCACTCATGGTGCAGTTATAGGGTATATGCCTACTAAATTAATGTATAGACAGCAACCAATCATGCCTATTGAGGAGACTATTGCTACTTGGATTGTTCTATCATGGGAAGAGGGTTTGAATAGAGAAGAGTTGATGGTCCTACACATTAGATAGTTAGAAAGAAAGCCTGAAGACATTGAGACAGTCATGAAAAAGCTAAAGACTGCAAGAACTAAGAACAAGCTAGAAGAGGTTTAACAAGTGACACAAACTTTTACCACACAAGCTATACAGGAAGGGGACTGGGTGCTGGTTTATGACAACAACTTGGAAAATCAGCATAGTGCTAGTTGGAATATGGCAAAGCAGTGGTTTGGTCCAGATGTGGTAAGGTTTATTTTTGGCAATGCTACCTATGCATTAAATGAGATGGATGGGATAGCTCTAAGGATTCCAATGGCTAGAAAACATATCAAGCTCTTTAAACATAGGGAGTCTTTAGTATATGAGTTGCAAGAGTTGGATACTAAGCATGAACATGATAATATGGAAGAAAAAGAGGTAGAAGATGAAGACATTGGCATGGTAGAGGATACTTCTTCTGACACTGCAAATCCATAAGACTTTGGCACATGCCCAAGGATGTGCAAGTTAGGAGGGGCTTGATGTCATGGGATTTTATGTTTACTGTGTGAAAAATGGAGATGTTGTGGATCATGTAGGTCTGCATACTTGGTCTACATGACCTTTAGGATAGGTTACAAGACATAAACCAGTGACTCTTTAAGTTCACTTTGCTTAGATGTCACTTAGCTTGACAAGTCTACTTGGTTTGAGCATGGGACATGGTATATGCCTTTGTTAATGACTTAGGTAACGTAAGTGTGCCTTATGAAACTTAGTGGTTATGTGGATGAAGATCATGGTCTTCATCATGATTTTTGGTTCATTTCATGGGTGTGGCCTATAGGGAGAGTGCAATAACAATTGGACCACAGGAGGAGCTTCCAAGGCACGCAAATCAAGCTCGTCAACTCAAGGGGAATGGTTATAAGATTAATTCCAAGAAGATAAAGGGTGATCTTTGCCATGCATTTGGGGAAGGGGAAGAGAGCTATGGTGCTATCCTGAACAAGGAAAAAAAGAGGGAATCGATTACCAGAAAGGTCTCTTCTTGCTTCATCTTCATTCTCAGGGCTTTTCTTGATGCCAAGAGTTTGGTTCTTGCTCCCAAGATCTAGTGTACCACTTGGGATAGCCAAGGGTGTTATTTTTCTTGGTCTATGGGCTGTTTTGGACTATTCAAAACTATCATAAACAAGGCAGCCCACAGTCTACTCAATTTGGGAGAGCTTGCAGGTGATCTAAGTGAATGTATGTATTGGATACAGTCCCTTAACATCAGGGAAACCTTGGGCATTCATTAGAGTGGCTTAAGATTGGATTTGTATGCATTTTGGAGCCTTGATTGAGGGCTGGAATACACTATTATTGACAGGGCTGAAGTGCTTTTTTAGCTTTGTGATAGGAGCATTTGATATGTGTCTTAATTGTAGTGGCTTCTACCACTACTAGTTTGAAGTTTATATGTAATTTTGAAGTGAATACCTATAATAGTCAATGGATGGCAACAGCATGGATCATGGATTATGATCATGGGTTATATTATGTATTTGTGTATGAGCTGAGCTATCGTCTTAGTGTTTCTTGGGCTTTGACCCACCCTTATTTGAATGTATTTGGGTATTATGAGCTATTATTATGAGATGATGTCTTCCACGTATGACAGGATGCTAAAATAAATTGACAGGCTTCACCTCTATTAATTTTCTTCTACATCTTCTATTTCTTCAAACTCCTTCTCTTTCATCTACTGCTCTCCTTGAATCTCCCTTCACCCTACTGTCTCTTACCCTCATGGTAGACTTTCAACCCCAAACACTCCCACAAATTGTACTTGCATATGCTTGGGTGTGCTAGCTCTTGCACTTGCACTGTTTACTTGCACATAGTTACACCACCCTTGTATGACATTCTAGGATATTACAAAAACTTTCGCTAATGTAGTATGCGACACGCACACACTGGTGCATATCTAGTACATATCACTTACTGTCTGTACACATTAACACACTATACCTTGTTTCATCTCCATATACTAAAACCTTCACTTTGAACATTGCACTTAAATGTTAAGAAACATGGATCTTAAGAAAGGTTGACTATGGAGGTCAAAAATCATAGACAAGAAGCATGATGAGGACTAAGACTAGACAAGACTCTTACTCAAGTGAATTAGGCTCCAAGCTTATATAATTTGGACTCATAAACACAATCTTGAGTAGACAAAGATATATACTAAAAGTACAAAGTACAATCGCATTCCATTCAAATGATTGTCAAGTACACTCTTTTATAGTTCCAGAATGGTACCACTTTTCCCTCACTGTGCCTATGGGATACAAGGCAACTCTTGTAGACTATTGTATGTTCCTTGTCTTACTGCCCCCATACAAAGAGGCTATCATAGGAGTATGATTGTATATTTCTCAACACCCCTCCTCAATCACAATTGTAAAAGCACTAAGTATATAGAGGTTGTCATGAGTATAACCTTACTAAGTGTAGACATGGAAAAACTAACCATATAAAGCTAGATTATGTCATAAGGCCTCGCTAAGAGTGTAGAGGTTGTAGACTATAGTGCAAAAGTTTACATGAGGATTATAAGGCTTATGATTGGAGCATTAATGTAAGTACATACAAGGCTTAAAAAAGTCAATTTGAATAGTGGAAAATAAGGACTAATGAGGCTTGTCCTTCTACTCTTTAGTGTCTTCTTCTTCATGATCTTCTTCTCCTTTGACAGTTTGCAAGGTAGCCCTTCTGTAATCTCTTCCTGGTCTTCTTCTCCTTTGATAGTTTGCAAGGTAGCCCTTCTGTAATCTCTTCCTAGCATGAAAATATTTTTCAATGTGCCCAATTCTTTTACAAAAGTCACAAACAATGTGTTTCTTCCTTTTGTACTTATTGTTAACATAGAGCACATGTTCTTCTTTTGAAGTGTTTGCTTTCTCTTTACCTTTGAGCTTCTTCTCTTCTTCAAGGAGTGATGCTTTGATGTATACCATCTTTGGATTTTGCATATTAATTAGTGTGGTGGAGACATTACCAAATTCTAGAGAAAGACTCTTGAATAAGACTCCAATGCATATGTCTTCTTCCATTTTTAAGTTAATCCTTGCAAGTTGAGTTAGCTGACTTTCCATATAATTAAAGTGAGTTGCAACGAATGTATTAGTCTTGATATCCAACCTGAAAAACTCAATTAACAATCCATATTTTGAAGATTTAGATTGGGCACAAATAGTGTGTCCAATCGTTCCTAAGTACCATGAGATGTATCATCTGCATCTACATGGTGGATATAATTGTCATCAAGCTCAACCTTGATGATTTCTTGGGATTTTTCATCGCTCTTTTGCCATACTGCTACAAGAGCAGCATCTCTAGGCTTCTTCTCATGACCAATGGTTATTGACCATAGGCCTTTCTTCATAAGGATTAATTTGATCCTTGTTTTCCACGTGTGGAAACCTGCTCCTTTGAAGCAACAAGAGGGTGAATCATCACCCACTCTTGAGGTTAAGAATAGTAGAGTGAAGATGGAATGAAGAGATGAAGACTTCTTCTAGAGATGAGCTAAGTTGAGGTTGAGAAAAGTTGGAGAAGCAGTGCGCATAGCTAAACCAAGCTCACCATGGCTCTAGTACCATGTTAAGAAACACATAATCTTGAGCAAGGCTAACTATGGAGGTAAAAAATCATAGACAAGAAGCATGATGATGACTAAGACTAGACAAGACTCTTACTCAAGTGAATTAGGTTCCAAGATTATTTAACTTGGACTTATAAACACAATCTTGAGTAGACAAAGATATATACTGAAAGTACAAAGTACAATAGCATTCCATTCAAATAATTGTCAAAGTACACTCTTTTATAGTTCTAGAATGGTACCACTTTTCCCTCAATGTGCCTATGGGAGACAAGGCAACTCTTGTAGACTATCGTATGTTCCTTGTCTTATTGCCCCATACAAAGAGACTATCATAGGAGTATGATTGCTATAAGGTGCCCGCCCATCGGCTTTCCAGGCACTCTTTTAGTGGTCTATTGAGAAACAAATCTAAGCGTCGCTGCCCGGCACTCCCAGGGAATGTTTTGAGTTTTGTCACCTAGGGTTTCCTGAATCTGCCTCGCAACCGAACGTTCACGATCGAACCCACTAGGATCGACCTAAAATTTGGGTTTCTAGTTGTCAAGGTCTCCTGATAGCATTCTAGTGTCGGGTTTTGGACATCCTACTTTACACAAAGATACCCAATCCAAAGCAGACCCATGCCACACTTGGTTCAAAGAGAATGGGAAACAAGAGGGATGCACCGCTCAAGCTCTTTGCCTGTAGGGCATAGTCCCATTCCAGTCCCCTAAAATGGCATGAATCAGGTTCTAACTTAACAATACCTAAAGGTAGAATGACAGTAAAATCTTGTAAGAAGCCTCCCAGTTTTCTGGGACCACCCTGCCGTAGGACAGACACGTCGGGGGTTCCGCCCACCCGCTTCCCTTAATAGCTTTAGTTTTCTAATTAGATCCTACCACATTTATGTGTGACACTTAAAGTCAGCTTCATTAATTAATCCTTTTAGGGAATAGGGTTCGTTCGCATAACTTATATCACAGACACAAAAGAAAGAGCAAAGAAATCTATTGACAAACAAGATTCAAACAAGTTCCTTAACTTATCTTCAAGTTAATCTTTGTCTCCCGCCCATACAGGAGAAATTATGTATCGCTTCTGTCCAATAGAAGTATCCCTTCTACCCTGCAGAAGTAACTGGTCCAATTCACATGGCACCACAAACTCAATCCTTTATCTAGAATAGGATCTCCCAACATACCCAGATGTTGGGGGCCACAGAGGTCTTCAACTCCATTCTAGACCTATCAAGGGGTGTCAAGAGCTCCAACTGACCCGCAAGCTGTCTAGGAGCGAAACATCATTCCCCTGGTTGGCCTTTTCACCACTCGACCTTCGACCCATGAATTGAGTAGTTCCCTCTCGGGTTAATCCGCGGTGCGATCATGGAGGTAATCCACCCGTGCAATATATCATTCCTTAATTAAATCCTTTAAGAATCAAGCACAAACAAAGCATTGAGCCCTAATATCATTTTCCAAGAAAACATTCCTTTATTCCCATGGCGACTTGTCATCACAGACCCTTGCCATGCATTTACCATAAATCACAAGTACTTGGAATAATCATCTAAACAACAACTAACAACCAGTTGAATGTAAAAGCATTTAGGATGTTGTTCGATCAATCAACAAAACCAATTGCATTCTTTTCAACCAATGCAAGAATAGACGATATAACATTTCCATAGTATATTTGCTCTCCCCCTTGGGATCTAAGAGCAATACTATGCAAAAATGTTTCTTAACACTTCCTTCCTTTGGCTAGGGCATATGTTAAGGGTTCAAACACTATTCATGATGTAAATTCTATAGGTCACTTACCTTCATTGATTTGGCAAAAGTCATCGTTATCCGACGGATCTCAAGACATCTTAGTTTTAACCCTTATGATTAATTTCTTGTACTAACTCTTAGTCAAGTCATGAGGCATCTAGAAAATTATCCTCATATATCAAACATGTTATAGGCATAACGTGTGAATACTTAATAAGATAAGTGTAAAAGGATCTCAAGTAATTAGACTCCAACAGGCCTTGCATTGAGCTAGAATCTAGTTTTTCTTAATATTTGGGCTCTCATTAGGCTAAGTACTTTTGAAGTATTTAAACTTTAAACTAGTACTTTCTATTCATGATTCTCAATGTCATATTCTTTTAGTAATTATGCTATTTGTAACCCTTGACTATACTTTAATCTAGCACTTGTATGCACAATATTTTAATGTCGTTCTTTTGGTGACTATGACATTCATAACCCTTGACTAATTCTTCCTAGTAATTGCTTTACCAGCAAATAAGTCATATGTAACTAGGTGCAATTATCTTCCATTGATATATGTTGTAATATTTTCGCACGAAATATTAATGATTTTAGACCCACGCACCCCGCGCAAGAGCAATTTCAAGTGACCTCTCCTTGACAAAAAGACCCTTGGCTAAGTGCTTACTCCGCGTGTATTAACAAACTCCAGCCACGTCACGTATCGAAGACCGTGGCTAAGAACCTGTAGCTCCCACAAGAACACCCCTTTCAAGGGGGAAAAAAGGGGATAATGAATAAATTTTGGCAAAATTTTTTATAGTAATCCCCTCCCCCTCAGCCGATGCATGGTGGGGAGAGGGAGTATGGAGGGAGTGTGAGAGGACCTTGAGTGGTGGAGAGCATGGGGGAGGGAGGAGGCATGTAGCTAGCCACATGTGTGGCTATCTCCCCCCCCCCCCTTTATTCTATACGACCCCCCCTCTCAAGCTTGAGAGGGAGAGGAAGGAATCGTGTGTCGCCTGTTGCCATGAGGGGCCACCATTACTGCTGCCACCAATCCATTGCCGCCAGGCTGTGTGCCCCTACCGTCCTCATCACCATCATCTTCATCATCATTACCATCACCACCATCATCCTCTTCAGCATCGTCCTCATCTTCCTCCTTTCCAATTATTCTTCCCCCCCCCCCCCCCACGTCATTCTATCATGGATAGAAGCATAGAAGCTTCTAAATAAGGCTTCCATAAGCCTTGTTCTCCCGTGTTTCCCCAGTTTCCCTTAAAACCGTATTTGCAAGGGTCGTGTCCTGCATAGAAGAGAAGTTCTTGGACAAAGAGGATTCGATACGCGAAGTGACCCAAAGGAGAGTTGCTGAAACGAAATTACCGCGTCAATGGCTCCTAAGAAGAAGACGCAAGGCGCATATGCGGGAGCTTCCAACCCGAATTCACGCGTGGACAATGCTCCGAGTCCTAATGCCTGGGTTCCGTTAATAAACCCGCATGAAAAGAATGCATTTAATCATGTTTAATTTTCGTAGGGACGTTACAAATGCATTTATTTATTCGATTTACAAAGTTGAGTGCATGTCGAATATTGGAATTGCTCGCAATCCCGTGGACAAGGGTAGTTGCAATCTTCTTGAACATATAATGCATAACTTAGAAGATGATATCGTGCTAAGAAGGATAGAGCTTATGTCGCATGATGCACTTATGAATTAAATTCATGGTCGTGGTTCATATAGAGGTTAATCTTAGACGCCCATTGAATTATGTCCAAATCGTCACAATGCATGGAAAGGAATTACGAACTTTGCAAATTGCCTGCGAAGATGGTTGCATTAATTTAGGTCGGGTTAAGTGCTAAAGGAAGGATTAATTTAATGTTGGACTCATGGTATTCGCTCATGCATGGAGTCCTTCTATCAAAGTTTGAATGCATCTTCATCAAAAATATTAAAGCTTTGATTTCGTTGCATCAACGTAGGATTTATACAAGTTAGCACTGAATTGTCAATCATTATAGTTTAGACAAGGGAAAGAAATGATCATTGTAAATCTTATAGTTGCATCGAAGGAAAAAGGTTTATAATCCTGAAATTGCAAGTTTGCATGAAATGATACATCGCATACATCTTGGAGTTCCTTGCATCTTTTAGGGAAAGGTACTTGCTAGTTTAGAAGGAAGTACTTGCATCTTTAAAAGGGATGATTATCATTAGTCGTGGATTAGTTAAATCAACTAAGTAATTCGGGAGTTGCTCACATGAAAATCATAAAGGTATGATTAGATTGCATATGATGTTCACCTCAAAGTGCTAGGTAGGGTTAAGTTACGTTAAAAATTATGCCTAGTATCGCACTTGGGATGTCCAGTCAAGACTTTTGATCCCAAAGATCCTACCCACATTCATCAAATGTTAGGGTTAGCTAAACCCCCATGCAAGAATGATATAGGGTCCTCACCCTAAGGATCAATTGGCCAAATACTAGACTTCTGTTTGAATTTAGAAATCCTAGGGCCAAACGTTGTCGGCCTAGTAGGGTTAGGGTTGGGTTGGGGGTTAAGAGGACTCTCAAAACCCTACATCTTGACCAAAGGTATTCTTGACCAAGGAATACCGTGTCATGGGAAAATTAATCCCACAAGTTAGGTGCGACACTTGTCTCGTGCAACAAGTTGCAACATTGCATGATTTTGTGACTAAATCACAAAATAGTATTGCCACTCCTTAGAACAAGGTTGGCGAGTTCTAAGTGCAAGTCTAATTTGCAAGAGGATGAGCAGTCATCCTGCTACATCACTCTTCTTTGAGGCTAATTTGCCAAGTTAGGGTAAATATGAATTGCCTAGCAAGATATTGACCAATCAAGTGTGGACAACGAGGTTGTCCAGGGTTTATTGACCTTAATGTAAGGAAACCTAAGGTATTGATAAATGGGGTTACTAGGGTATAAACCCTAACCCAAGGAAAGAGGGTAAACTAGCAACACAGCTTACAAAACCCTTGGGATCTTGCCAAGTTGTGATCGATCCCGAATCGAATGCTAGATGTATTCGGAGAGAAGGAATTATACCTTAGCAGTTGGCCATACAAATGACCACTAGAATGCTTGTGTTTGTATAGTTAGGAGCACTGTTTGTTCTTCTTTGCTCAAGGAACTAATGCTGGAAAATAACTAATGCTTTAGGTTGAAAGCCTGGAGGGAGAGGTAGCATTAGTTACCCTTGACTGTCTGCCTGACCCCATCCAAGGGGGTTGTTAGCCGCGCTGGGTACGTGGACCTAACCCACTGCGAGAGGTCTCTTCGTGGGTGCTACTTGGAGCAGGAGGACGCTCAGGTGCCAGGGGGGGTCTGACCATAAATCCCTTGTCTCCGGGTCCTGCACAAGAGGCCGAGGTGACTCGATATTGGATCTCGAGGCCCTCATACTAGTCTACGGGAAAAAACTTGGAATAGCGATCCCTGAGGATTGCTGGAATTGCCTTCGGGCGGATTATGGAATAGCCTTCGGGCTGGATTATATGATATTTTCCAAAGACTGATAAATAAAGATCAAATGTTGAAAAGGAACTTGTTGACATTGTTTTTCTTTGTCAGTGCCTAAGTTACGTGAAGGAACCAATGATTAATTGGTTAATTAAGGAAGCTATTTTTGCATGTCAAACTAAATGTGGTAGGTAATTAGATAACTAAAGCAACCTGAGGAAAGTGCGGTGGATATGACCATGGGTCCCTCCTACGGAAGGGTGGTCTCAGTTGGCCGGAAACTTTTCTCAACGGAATTGACAGCAAGCTAATAGTGACCTAGAATCTAGAAAGCTAGAGTCCCGATTTATATTGTTTTAGGGGAACGGAATGGGACTATGCCTTATGGGCAGAGAGGTCGCGCTTTGCATCCCTCTCGTTTCCCATTCTCCTTGAACCAAGTGCAATATAAATTAGCTTCGACCCTGATGTTTCTGCGTAAAGTAGTTCATCTGGGGTTCGACACTAGCTACCTCCTAGGAACTTGACCATTAGGGAAATCCTGATTCAGGTCGATCTTAAGTGGGAACGGTTGGAATGCTTCCACTTCATGGCAGACTCAGGAAGACCTAGATCGCAAACCCCGTGACATTCCATGGGAGTGCCGGGTGGCGCTTTCTGGACTCTCTTTCCGATGGACTGCTAAGACGTTTCCTACAAGTGGACAGGTGAACACGTTAGAGTTAGTATCAGAGCGAACCAATGAGGAATCTAATATTTACAAGGAAACTTAATGAGGAGAAGTAGAGGAAATGTGTTGTTAAGAACATTTCCTTACTTACTTACTGATGCTGGCCTAGAGAGTCGTGAAGCATGGAATAAATTCTTGGTGTTCCAGGTTATGTTTATGACCGCGATGAGTGCCTCGAATTATCGACGAAGGCTAGGTATGATGAATATCCTAGACTGCATCTACAATCCTTCAACTCTGTACGTGGAACAAAGATGGACGGGTGATTCGGGAATTTATTACATAGCTTCCCACCGACTTGCGTAGCTTTGGACCAACTTGAAGAGAATCAAGTGGATGGAGGACTTAGAGATCATGAAGCTGTTCATCTTTGTTGAGGCTCATGCAAACGCAACCTTACATGTCGGTGGTCGAAAGGTCAAGTAGAATAAGTATGTGTACGAGGAAGTAACTCAAGTAATCCCTGCTAACAGAATCAAGGTGTTGGGACGTTATGAGAAGAACGGGTATCAAAGGAAAGGATGCCTAATCTTCCTATGACCCATCGATTCTTGAAAATCCATGACCCCAATCCATACTAGTTTATTTTAATGTAAAGAATCTTATTGCCAGGCACAACCTCAAGTGCAGATTCCTAGTTCGACCCCTACACCAAGTACAGCTGTAATCCAAGAGAAGAAGTTCCTTCTCAAGCAGATCAAACCACCTAAATTCGATGGTAAGGGAAGGATCATCCAAACTGATGCCGAGATCTAGATCGAATCCATGGAGGATTATTTCGAAGCAGCAGGTACTGCACTCGCTAACCAAGCTAAGCTCGCCAAGCTGAAGCTTACCGTCAAAGCAAGGCTTTGGTGGAAACAATGGTGCAGAGACCAAGGGATCTTGGAAGGGTCAGTTACTTGGGAGAAGCTAAAAAGAGTTGTGCGAGGAAGATATCTACCACATGCCTACCACACGCAGAAGATGAACGAACTCTATGAATTGAAGCAGCTTGGCCTATCCCTTGATGCATACTATTCAAAGTTTGTCTCTCTTTTGAAGTACGCACCACAAATGGATATGACACAACATGTGTCAAAGTTTTGTGCTGGATTAAGCCCACCTATAAACACCCGCCTGGAATCAATGTGCCCAATAGACCTTTAGGATGCACTCATTCGAGCTACACCGATAATATAGGAGGTGCAAACCAAGCCAAGAAATAATAAGACTTGGTCTTACAAGGATCAGAACAAGGGAGTATATAGGTCCCAGGCTAAGAGAGCGCAGGGCCAAAGTCAGAGACATAGGAAGAAAGCCAAGACCAACACTGTCAATAACTTTGTTCCTACCCAAGGTAATGGCTGCAATCTCCATTGCTTCCATTGCAATGAGCCAGATCACTATAAAAGACACTGTCCCAAGCTGAGTAGAGGACAATGTCAAGGGCCATTCCAAGGAGTCGCCCATGGACAAGTAGCCACCATTAGGGCTAGAGGGAGAATCTCTAGTGTTGCCAACAAGGAGCTCCATGATGAAGAAGATCCAACCATGGAAGCTGACTTTGAGAGGGCAACAATACATGCCCCTCTTCACAAGAGTGGCCCGAATCGCCAATTCTCGGTGATTCAAACTCCATCAGATTACCAAGGTAAAAGCTTCAAAACCCTGATTGATTGTGGCAGTACACATTCCTTCATTTCACCAATCTGTGCAAGAAGATTAGGAATAGCTAAAAATGATGCACCTACCTTAATTGTGGAATTAGCAAATGGTTGTGAGGTCTCTTGTACAATGAAAACCGCTAAGGTGAAATTCCTACTGGGTGGAAAGTTGACTTCAATCAGATTCAGGGTAATAAACCTAGGTGGCCACGAATGCTTGCTTGGAATGGATTGGCTAATACCTAATGACGCACACATCCACTATGGAAAGGGCCAAGTCTCCTTTCGAAATTCTGAGAGAGAACTGGTCACAACTCAAGGAGAGGCTCGTATGCCAAAAATTCAACTAGCCAAAGCATCTCGATAATAAAAGGAGTTAGAAAGGGGCTACCTGTCTATTTGATTAAGCTAAATAAGCTAGATCAGAATCAAGAGTCTAGGGAAGAACCTTCATGGCTAAAGGAACACGCAGATATATTTCCTGAAGAGCTGACAGAACTTCCTCCTCAAAAGGAAGTCGATCACAAAATCAAGCTAGCACCAGGAGCTGCACCAATTCCAAAGAGGCCATATAGAATGTCCATCCCGGAAGTGATTGAGCTGAAGGAGCAACTCAAGCAACTGTTAGACCAAGGCTACATCCAGCCTAGTAGTTCACCATGGGGAGCTCCAGTACTGTTCTAGAAGAAGAAAGATCGAATGCTTCGATTATGCATTGACTACAGAGGGTTGAATCAATCAACCATTAAGAAAAAATACCCCATTCCAAGAATAGATGAACTTCTTGACCGTCTTCAAGGTGTGAAGATCTTCTCTAAGATTGATCTCAGGTCTGGATATTATCATATAAGAATCAAGGAAGAAGATATACCAAAGACAGCATTCAACACAAGGTATGGACACTTTGAATTCCTGGTCATGTCTTTCGGGCTGACAAATGCTCTTGCTACCTTCAACAGGTTAATGCAGGATATCTTTTTGCCCTATCTTGATGACTTCGTACTCATCTTCTTTGACGATGCCCTAGTCTACTCCAAACAGGAAGAAGATCATGAACCCCATCTTTGCATTGTTCTTAAAACAATGAGGGCACACAAGCTTTATGTCAAGAAGAAGAAGTGTGCATTTTTCAAGCGACAGATCGAATATCTGGGATTCATTGTATCAGCAAAAGGAATTTCAGTAGATTCGGCCAAGGTCAGAGACGTTCTGGAATGGCCAACACCAACAACTATCAAAGAAATATGTAGTTTTTTTGGATTGATAGGATGGTACATGGTCTTTATAAAAAACTATGCCTTGATTGCAGCACCTCTGACTGATCTACTGAAGAAGCAAGTATCAATTGTATGGTCACCTGCCGAACAGACCAGCTTTGACAAACTAAAGCAAAGCTTGGTATCAATACCCATCCTGAAACATTCGGATCTTAGTAAGGAGTTTGATGTGATAACTGATGCTAGCACACTTGCCTTAGGATGTGTGCTTATACAAGAAGGTCATCTTGTAGCATACTCTTCAAGGAAACTGAAGAGCCATGAAAGGAACTATGATACCCACGATCTGGAGCTGTTAGCTATCATCCATGCTCTCAAACTTTGGAGACACTACTTGCTGGATAACAAATTTATCCTAGTGACGAACCACAAAATTCTTGAATGAATTTTTACCCAGAATGAGCTCAATATGAAGCAACCTCGATGGATTGAAGTGCTGGAGGAATATGATTTTGAAATCAAATACTAGCCTAGAAAGGAGAATGTAGTTGTTGATGCACTCAGTCGCAAGGCATTTTTGAATTCTCTGATTTTGCAAGATCCATCAACAGCTAGATCTCTAGCCACAAAGGTATCCATGCCAAACAACCCAATTCTTGAGCTAGCTAGAGATGAGGCATGTCATGTTCCAACCTATTAGAAATTGCTAAGGGAGATCCCCATCAAGGATCAAGACCCAAAGCTACAAACAAAGTATCAAGAATTCTCTATCAATAATGGACTTGTCTACTATAGAACGAGATTATGTATACCAGCAAGCCAATCACTCAAGTAGAAGATGTCAAGATTGTGGGAGAGAAGGAAGGAGTCTCACTTGTAGCTTTCTTACTTGCACAATAGGGGAATACACATACACGTGGAGGTTGAAAACAGTTTTCTCTCTTCTTAGTTGTGTAAGCCAAAAAGAACTCAAGTACAAAGAAATAGAAGAACCCTATATATGGGTCTCAAACCAAACTCAACTAACTAAGGTGGCATACTAACTGAGCCACGAACTAGAGTAGATAAGGATAGCTGTCATCTAGCTATTATTCATGGGCGGTGTACCAACCGCATCTGCAACTAACATGTCGGTGACATAAATACACAACGGTCACCCTGGCATACCAGAGTGGAGCTCGATATCTCAACACTCCCCCTCGAGCTCAATCCCAATTCCTGCACACCAAGCAGGTCTCTGAACTTGCACAGCTTCTCTGCGCGCCCAATGCCTTCGTGAATATGTCAGCTACCTGATCCTCTGTGCTGACATAAACTAGATCAATAAGACCTAGTAAAACCCTCTCCCACACATAGTGATAATGCACCTCAATGTGCTTTGTTCTAGCATGATAGACTGGGTTATTATGCGCCTGTACATAGTAGGATCTTCCAGAAGCTCACCTACATCTGCGCTCAGCTTCACATTCTGCTCAAGAGCCATATCCTAGTTGGTGATCTAATCACCTCAATGCCCAAGAAATAACGCAGCTCTCCCAAATCCTTCATTTCAAACTTCTGCTTCAATAGCATTTTCATATGAAGGATATCTTCATCACTATCACCTGTGATAATCAAATCATCAACATAAATGACTAGCAGCATAATACCTTTCTCTGTTTTTCTCACATAAAGTAAGAAACCCGCCTTGGAAATCTGAAAGCCAATAGTGACAAGATACTATCCTATCTTGTCAGACCATGCTCTAGGTGCTTGCTTCAAGCCATACAAGGCTTTCTTCAACTTGCAAACAAACTCAAGATGAACAGCATGCACATAACCTAGTGGCTGCTCCATATAGACCTCTTCTTGCAAATCACCATGCAAGAAGGCATTCTTTATATCCATATGATGTAAAGACCATCCCTTTGATGCAGCCATAGCAATAACTGCTCTTATGGTTGCCATCCTTGCAACCGGACTGAATGTTTCTTCATAATCAATGCCATATGTTTGTGCATACCCCTTGACTACTAATCTTGCCTTGTATCTATTCACAGAACCATCTGCATTGTGCTTCACCTTATAAACCCACTTACAACCAATTGCATTCTTGTCTTTAGGCAAAGGTACCAATTCCCATGTAGCATTTGCTTCCAAGGCATCCATTTCTTCATCCATGGCTTTCTTCCATTTTTCTTTTCCCATGGCTTGCTCAAAAGAAGTGGGTTCTGGCTCCTGTATCACTTTGACCATATAGGCATAGTGAATGGCTGTAAATCCATCATATTTCAGCCTATCTACAGGATACCTAGCTCTAGTAGACCTGCGCAAAGTAGGTTCACTCCTAAATGCTCTCAAAACATCCCTGGTCTTCCTTACTCCAGGTGTAACAATAGAAAGAATACCCAACTCATCATCAATGCTCTGTTCTGAGCCACTGGATTCACCATCCACATAAGAGTGACCTGCATTCATATCAAACATGGGCTGATCTACCTTCTCTTTTTCTTTTCGTGATACCTGTATACCACTATCTGCATTTCTTTGAGAAGATTCTCCTGATCTCAATCTGCCTGTCCATGGCGAAGAATGTGAACCACTGCTACAGGACGCTCCAGGTCCACTAATATCTTGTGACTACTACTGTGAATTCTGTGCAGCATTACCATTTTGTGCATCTACATTATCAATCACATTTACTAGTTTATACCAGCTACTCATCTCATCAAAAACATCATCTCTGCTCACTGTAAACTTACAAGTAGAAGGGTTATAGCATCTATACCCTTTTTACTGCAGACAGTAACCAATAAAGATGCACTTCTCAGCTTTTGGATCCAACTTGGATCTCAACTCATCTGGTACATGAACATAGGCAATGCAACCAAAAATTTTCAAATGAGAAATATATGGTTTCCTACCAGTATACCTCTCCTCTAGAGTCATCCCATGTATTGCTGCAGTGGGAGTCCTATTCATTATGTAGATTGCTATAGCAACTACTTCAGCCCAGTAAAAATCCGGCAAGTCTTTTTCGTTGAGCATGGCACGAGATACCTCTCCAATATGCCTATTTTTTCTTTCTACAATTCCATTTTGTTGTAGTTCTAGTAACCTTGTTTTGCTAGCCTACTAGGCAGACATTCTAGGAGTTCTTGTTAGTTGTGAGGCAGCTAGAGAAGCCTGTCGGAGGAAAAAAATGATGATGATGGAGGAAAAAATAACCCTGAATATCCCAAAGACAATAAATATATACAAAAGTGTGTAAAAAGGGGTTCTAACCCCCTAGAAAATAGAAAAGAAAAGAAAGAAAAATTTATAAGCAATTGATCATCGCCTTGCGAAGGCCTGGTAGGTTCCTGGGGACGAGTCAGACCCAGGGCCGATGCCTTGTCTTCCTAGGGGTGGCATCTTGCTGGAAAAGAAAAAAGTAAGGAAGGTTGGAGTGAAAATAAAAGTGAGTGTCAGAAAAGGATTAAGTGTCGCCTTGCGAGGGCTTGGTAGGTTCTTGGATACCGAGACATGACCTGAGGCTGATGCCCTATTCTCCTTGGGTCACTACACTCAGCTCCCTCCTTTTTACATGCCCGAGAATGGGAAAATAAAAACCTAAAATAAGAAATGTGCTAAAAGAAAATACTTCTTAATCAGGCTACAGGAGTCCTTGCCTAGTAGGAGCTCCTGGTTGTGTTATCCTTAGTTAGGTAGGTAGTTCAGACCACCACTTAGGGCGACCTCTTTGATAGTTCTTTTTAGTTTGGCCGTGTTGGAGCAGTCGGTTAGTGACTAGCTTCGAACCTTCTATCAAATTATGCCGGGCCTACTCCTTGTGGATTTCATGCCTTGGTTTTGTCAAGGGGTAGGGTGAGCATTGTGCTGTGTTTTAGTATATATCTATTTTGTATTAGCTTGATGCTTCCTTTGGTTGTTTTGTGCAGATTTGTTGTGGGATTCGATAGGCTGAGTCGCCCTATCCCATGGTCGCCAATGAGAGCGGAGTTTTGAGCCTAGGATGTGCCTAAAATTTGCCCAAAAATCTAGAATTTAGGGAAAAAATATTTAACATCGAAGGTGGCGGCTGCAGCTATGACGATTTTAAGCACCAAGTGAAAGACGGCTTTTAAAAGGCGCCCAAGCAACACTTTTGGATTTTTGATAATTTTTTCAACTGCTATGCAGGATGTCAGGAGTTGCCATTCATTGCGGGATGTCAAGCTGGACATGCAAGATTTTTCAGAGCTCGAAATGGAGTCCGGACGAGGAAGGGACCACAAAATGGCCAAGATACGAAAAGGTGGACAACTTTGAGGACCAAAGGGGGGGTGCCCTTTGGAATTTTAACCCCCCCAAAATTTTATGAACAAATCGTGGAGAGAGAACGTGAGCATGGCGATGTGATGCAGTGGCCGAAAATTGCGCTCCATCCTCATGGATGATGATTGTCAGGCTGTGAAGAACCTATGCAACCGACATTGGGGCTCATCTTCTCCCTCTTGGCTGAGCATATCGCCGGTTTTCGTGCAAGGAATGGCTATCCGGATGAAGAGAACAGATTCTAGTATTTCTCTCTCCTCCCTCTCTCTCTTCTCTATGGGTTGTTCATGTGTGCCATCTTGAATGAAGGAACCGGGGAAGGAGCATGAAGGAAGTGGTGATAGAAATTGATGGAGATGATGAGGATTGAAGTACAGCATTGGATTGAGAGCAATGGAGGCTCCGTCTGCTCCTTATGCAGTCATTGAAGGCATCTCAAGTTACGTAAAAACACGGTATGACCATTTTTATGAAGAAAATGAAGGATTTTTGATAGTTTATGATTATAATTATGTTCTTATTGGATGAAAATTTGTTTGTGTGTTGGTTGCATTATGAGTAATTGTTTTTTATCAAAAAATTCTGATTTTGCAATGGTTTACATGCTTTATTTAATTCTTGAAAACCCGAAATGCAGTTTTTAAGTGGCAAAATTGTAGTTTTTCCGTTTCGGGTGGGTAAAAGGTGTTCCCATGGGGGGAATATGGAAGATAAATTGAATGCTAGTATGCTAAAGTGATTGGAATAAGAAAAACCATAAAATAGCATATTTTATTGTCAAATAAATCAAGAAAATGTAGTGGTAAAGCATGAGGTTTAGCCTCAGTTTGCCCTATCTCTTTGTCAAAGTTTGTGATTTATTGCGACGGCATAAGCATCCAGGATATCCCTGACGCAGAAGCGAGGATGCAAGCCAAGCTGATACATGTGCTCTTCTCCAGCCAGCGCTACAATTCATTGATGCATCGAATTAGCATACATGTGATGGAGAATGGCAGCCCATACCCTAGACGAAGTAGATTGGTATAGGTACGTGCGAAAAATGATCGATCAGGCAGCCAAAGCATTGGCCCTAGGAAGTGTACCAGTAGGAGGAGAATCTCTAGCCTCTAAAGTTACAAAAAGAAAGAAAGCCTCCTCCAAGGCCTCCTTCATCAGGTATGGAGGTGTCTTGACTGCGCTCATCCAGGAGGCAGTGAAGGAAGCACAGGATGCGGAAGAAGGAGAAGGAGAAATGCCAGAAAGGTCACCTCCTCACCAGGACAAGGATAGCTCCACCAATAGAACTGAGACAGAAGAAGAGGGGGAGGGACAGACAAGCAAAAAGACAACCAAGAAACCCAAGAAGAAGACAATGCAGAGAAAGAAGAAGGATGATGAAGGCAGAAAGAAGGAGAGAGAAGACTTGGAAAGGGCAAAGAAAGAGTCCCTAAAAGAGGCCAAGGAGAGAGAGAGGACGAAGAGACAGGAGGAGGAGAAGGAAAAAAAAGAATTACAGAAAGTAAAGAAGGCATCGAAACATGAAGCAGAGGAGAAGAAAAGAAAGGAAAAAGAAGAAAAAGGAAAAAAGAAGGAAGAGCAGAGAAAAGCGGAGGAGGAAAGGAGAAGAAAGGCGAATGAGGAAGAGGAAGAGCTACGAAGGAAGGAGGAAGAGGACCTGGCAGAAGCCACACGCAGGTCCATCGAGCAACAAGGCCGAGAAAATGAATTGGGGAACTTGAGCCTGCATAGAGAAGAAGGGCCAGAATCTACAACACAGGTGCCGGAGTTTGTGCCACCTCCAGTCCCTGAGGGCAAGAGGCTAGTCAGGGAGTTGGAAGATCACGAGCAGAAACTCATGATACTAACCCTAAAGCAAGGAGAGAGCTTGGAAGAAATGAACAAAAGAGCAGAGGAGTGGGCTGCGCACAATGAAAAGAGGGTGAAGGCACTGGCGCGGCGCCTTGCTCTGGTAGAGAAGGAGAAAATCATTGCAGAGAGCAAGGCAGAAGCCGCTCAAGTGGCCTTCGCACTCAATAGAAGGCCTTCCTCGACACCATCCTGGACACCACCCACTCAGTGCAAGGAGAGTCGTTGGAGGTGATGCAAAGAAAGCTCGGCATAGCACGAAGAGCCTTACATGCTGGATTGCAAATGCCACCCCTACCTGCGGAGGTTAGGTTGAGCTTGGGTGAGCAATGAAAATACCTATTGCTGGCGGGCCTAACCCCCCAGGAAATCGACGCCCTCGGATTCTAAAAAGAAGCACCACACGGAGAACGGCAAGGGGGGGAAGCAGAACTTGAAATTGACATGAACCAATTCAGGGAGGATGTAGTCCCACAACCCCCCTCGCCACAGTCTCCACAGCCACCACAAGAGGACCCATCTGTGGAAAGAAAAGCCGCCTCTAGGGAAAGACGTAGAAAGCTAGTATAGGAAGCCAGGAAACAGCTAAGAGCCAAACTAGTCGTGCTGTCGTCCGCACCTCTCCCACCGTGTCCTGATGATCTCCCCACGAGATTCCACGCAGAACTGGTGCTGTGGGACATACAAGAACAAGGAAAGGATCCATTTACCTTTAGTTTCCTCCTACCCAACAGTCTGCGGAGGGTCTTGCCGCTCAAAGTGATGGGTGAGGTGATCGTGGTCAGTGGCTGATTGGGGCAAAGATGGCTAGAAGAGCGAGAAAAAACCCTGACCTCTTGGGGCACAGAAGCGGCTGATTATTGGGCAGAACAAAGTTTTTGAAGTCCCACACAGTGTACATGGCTACAAAAGCCAACCCCTGTGGAGGAAGCGAGTATGTGACATCAGCATGCTTGCCTAGATGACGTTTTGCAACACCCTGCCATTCGAGCGGAACAACCCTATCTACATGGCATACCCTCGGAGGGTAGGGGTGGATTTTGATGCCACCCTCCACGGGCGGTACGACTTCCCTATTATTTATAACTCTACTGTAGTATCCTTTGAGCATGTCCTTCTCTTTACCACCAAAAGCCTAGATGATTCTATGACGCGCTTTCTTGCGGATTTCTCCTCATGCCCTGACCCCGCCTTTGTAACAACTTGTAATTATCTTAGGTTACTTAGGTTACTCCTTAAGTAGGACCCGACTCCACAAGAGCGCGGCCTACCTCCCCTCTTCTTTGACCCTAACATTATTGACAACTGTGACGTGGCTCGTCTTATGATGAGGGCTAGCCTCCTCCGCTCTTTTTTGCCTAGCCCTCCTGGAAGATATGAATGACAGCCAATTCACTAGGTGCAATCACCCTTTCCTCTCCACCACTTCTCTTCATGTCCGCATGAATCTGAAATATTACATGCAAAGTCACCAGTTTTTGAGCAAATCTATCAAACCCCCTTCCCCTCCTCATTCCGATGAAGATGATGGGACCTGAAATGGGCCAGCACTAGCTATGGCACTAGCCGAACCTCATGCTCATGACACACAAACACCCTTATGGCCTCGCGAACCAGGAGCGTCAATCTAATGCTGAAGGACAAACTACCCTAAATCTTAATTCATGCATTTATAGTTTATAGTCCAACATTTCCCTTAAACTCTTCAAAGGGAGAACCCTTACACATTGGCAATGCCACGATCACACACATATGCAGACACTCCATCGATTAATAGTCAGAGCCCCACTGCAGCTCTCCTACATCGCAGGGATTGGCCCTGTGATGCACTACTAGACATATAACACATACGAGCACAAATTCCTCTCAAGGTACCAATATTTTACGTTTCAGGATGTACCATTCCTCTCTACACTTTCCCCTTAGGACCCAATGACTAACCTACAGCTTAGGATATCCTCTCACGCTCATCGTTGGTCACAACCTAAGGAAGACAGGTGCCATGCATCTAGGAGGTTTTTCTGATACCTTTTTAATTATTATGCTTAATGCAAATCGTGTATGGCTATGGCTATGTGCTCAGACAACAGAAAGATCAGCATCGTTTATAGTGCATAAAACATTCTTTCCATGAATTTTGAAAGGTGAGAAGGATCGAAGCTTGCACACGAGCTATGGCGGGAGAGCAAGAGCAAGAAAGAGAGAGACAAGAAATGGGAACTCCAACAGTCACAATGTGTGACCGGGCCTTCCTTTATTTACTAGTCACTAAAAAATGAATGTAAAGAATAAAGTGATGTGACGGGCGCCCGCCACCTGCAGTGTGCAGTGGCAGGTACTGTCAGTGTAGTAATACACGAGGCGGCACGAGGAGGCGCCTTTACCCCAATAACCTCCCACTTAAAGGCGAATCTGCCCCAGTGAGAGAGAAAGAAAAGAAAAAGACAGTACAACTGTACATAGGTACAAGGGATGAGGAAAGGCAACATCTCATCCAACGCCCATCAATCTCCTGAGGAAGGCAAAGCGCTCAGTAGTGAGGCTTTTCGTGAGCAGATCTGCAGGATTCTCGTCAGTGGAGATCTTGACAAGGTCAACAGACTTGTCCTCCACGACACCACGTATGAAGTGATACCTCACCTCAATGTGTTTTGTCTTCGCATGGAAGACCGGATTCTTAGCCAACTGAATGGCACTCATAGAATCCGAATGTAGTGTAGGTATAGCATCAATCCCAAGGTCAGCAACTAGATGGCCTAGCCATATGGCCTCCTTGCAAGCCTCAGTGGCTGCAACATACTCGGCCTCAGTGGTAGACAAAGCCGTACACTTCTGAACCCTAGACATCCAAGAGACAGCACCTCCAGCATAGGCGAATACATAGCCAGAAGTGGACTTCCTACTATCTGCATGTCCTGCATAATCGGAGTCAGTGTACCCCATGACCCCTATATCCTGGCTGCCATAGCAAATACACATATCTGTTATGCCCTTCAGGTACCTCATGATACCCTTCACGACATCCCAATGTTTCCTACCAGGTGTAGCCATATAGCGTGCCACAACACCAACTGCAAAGGCAATATCTGGACGAGTGGCTATCATGGCATACATCAAACTGCCCACGGCTGAAGCATAAGGGATCTGGGCAATCTCGGCCCTCTGCTCATCTTTCTGCGGACAATCGGCCTGTGATACCTTCACATAAGAAGGCAATGGACAGCCAATAGGCTTTACGTCCTGCATGCGGAATCGCTCAAGGAGTTTATGAATATACTCCCTCTATGACAAGTAGAGGAGTCCCTGATGCCTGTCGCGTCTAATGCGCATACCAAGTATGTGAGAGGCATGTCCCAAATCCTTCATCTCAAAGCTCTTCTTCAGCTGAGATTTAAGAGCATCTAGCTCATCATGAGCTTTCCCTGCTATCAGCATATCATCCACATAGAGTATCAAAATAAGCAATGAACCATCACGGGCTTTCTTCGTGTAAAGACACGGATCCATAGCACTCCTGCTGTAGCCCTGTGACTGCATAAAGGCATCAAACTTATGATACCATTCCCTAGGTGCCTGCTTCAAGCCATAAAGTCTTTTCTTCAACTTGCACACTAGGTGCTCCCTGCCAGGTTCTGCAAAGCCCTTAGGCTACTCCATATAGATCTCATCATGCAAGTCTCCATGTAAGAAAGCCGTCTTGACATCCATCTGATATAGATCTAAGTCAAGCTGAGCAACCAAAGCCAAGACCAAGCGCAAGGTGGTCATCTTAACTACAGGAGAAAAGACCTCATCAAAGTCTACACCATGCTCTTGCTTAAAACCCTTTGCTACCAATCTAGCCTTGTATGCCGGCTTGGGGTGTCCAGGGGTACTTTTCAGCTTGTACACCCACTTGCATGGCAAAGCCTTCTTGCCCTTAGGCAAGGCAACCAAATCCCAAGTCTCATTCTTATGCAAGGAGTCGATCTCAGACTGCATAGCCCTCTCCTAGAAGTGACTATCACCCCTGCGCATAGCCTCATCATAAGTGAAAGGCTCTCCTACATCTGTAACCAAAATATAATGTATAGAGGGCTGAAATCTATCAGGTGGACGTTTGTCTCTAGCAGACCGTCTCACTGCAAGCTTTGTTGCCTGCTCAGCTGCCTGTCCAACACCCTTACCATGAGCATCTGCTACATCTGTAGGCTGTCCAACTGGCTGTGCAGGAGCTCTAGGCTCCTCCTGAAAGATCACTCTGCGGATCTCAACCACTTTCTCAGGCTGCCTGTGCATCTTGTCTTCATGGAAGACTACATCATGGCTGCGTACTATTTTCCGCGCCTGCAGATCCCATAGGCGATAGCCCATCTCTCCTGAATCACCATAACCAAGAAAGATGCATTTAATGCTCTTTGGATCCAACTTACTCCTCTTTTCCTTGGGCACATGGCAGAATGCCTCACATCCAAAGACACGAAGATGCGCATAAGAGGATGGCTTACCAGCCCAAACTTCCTCTCCAACCTGGAAATCCAATCCACTAGAAGGCGTTCGGTTTATGACATGCACTGCCGTACTAACTGCCTCAGCCCAAAAGCTCTGTGGTAGGCCTGCATGGCTAAGCATAGAGCGGACACGCTCCTGAATAGTCCTGTTCATGCGCTCAGCCAAACCATTCTGGGCGGGGGTGTAAGGGGCGGTCAACTGACGCTTAATACCCCTGTCATCACAAAACTGCTCAAAAGCATGTGAGACATATTCTCCCCCATTGTTAGTCCTAAGGCATTTCAGCCTATACCCAGTCTGGTTCTCAACAAGAGCAAGCCAACGCTGAAAGACTGCCAAGACATCGGACTTTTGCTTTATGGGATAAGCCCACACTTTCCTAGAAAAATCATCAATGAAGGTAACAAAGTACTTCGCGCCACCCATAGACATACATGGCATGGGCCCACAAACATCTGAATGCACCAAAGCCAAGGGTTCACTCATGCATGGCCTACCCGATTTCTTATGCATAGACCTATTCTGCTTACCATAAAGACAATGATCACACGAGTCAAAACGTGCATAGTCCAAAGACGGAAGATACTGCAAACCAGATAACATTTTCATCCCCTTCAAAGACATATGCCCCAAACGGGCATGCCAAAGTGATACATGTGGGATAGAGCCCACTGCCAAAACATGGTCTACAGAAGACCCAGATACAACAAGAGGATAGAGGCTGCCAGCCTTGGTGCCTCTAGCAAGCACAAGTCTGCCTTTGGTAATCTTCCAGGCAGAATCCCCAAAACAGACATGAAACCCTGTATCATCCAACTATCCTGCAGACATAAGACTGCGCGTAAGCGCAGGTACATGACGTACATCCCTGAGCAAAAAGGAATTGCCAGTGGAAAACTGCAACTGAATATGTCCACAGCCCACAATATCAAGAGACCTGTCATCTCCAAGTCTGACTGATCCAAATACAGTACGGTAAGAGTGAAACCACTCACGGTAAGGCGTCACATGGAAGGACGCACCTGAATCCAATAACCAGCACTGTGCATACATACTAGGTGTCTCAGTCAAGTGTGAAGCATCAGAAGAACTAGCTACAAGTATGAACTCATCACTACCATCGGAATCCTCGGTCTGCATGACATTAATTTCTTCAATCTTGACGCTGGACTTCGCAGGTACTATGCTGCGATCAGAGGACTTCTCCTGCACTTTCTCTTTGCCCTTATCCTTGCGCTTCTCATTGCACAACTCATGACACTGTGGTCTGATATGGCCCTTTTCCCCACAATGATGACAAGTGACATTAGCGTTGCGCCCACGCGACTTATTACGCAACTTTCCACGAGATTTAGACCGACCCTTCTGCGAGTCACGGCCACGGTTATTACCACAATCATTCCTGTCATTCCTGCCTCTAAGTGTCAAAGCATGTGAAACACGAGAGGCATCCAAGTTTTTGCGATTAACCTCTTCCTGCAGAAGAGCACTCTCAACATCATTCAGTTTCAGAGTAGCACTAGAGGCACATAGGGCAGTGCGGAATACATCCCATGACTCATTCAGAGTCCCAAGAAAGAAAAGAGGAGTTACTTCCTCTCCAAAGGTGATATCCTGCGAAGTCAGGTTCTTCAGTATAGCATGGAACTGGCTCAAGTGAGCAGACATAGTCGCATTATCCTTCATGCGCAGATCCATAAGCTGCTTCAACCAGTACATCTGACTCGCCGGACTTTTCTTATCATAAAGATTCTTGATCTTATTCCATAGATCCCATGCACTCTATGCTTCCTCAAATACATTATAATGTACCTGTTCAGTGAGAGACAATATAATCTTGGACTTGCATAGCTCATCAAGTTCAAGCTAGTCATCATTGTCCATAGTTTCAGGCTGCTCTCCATTCAACCGAGGTGGCTTAATCTGAGATTTCTGCACCAAGACCTGCCAAATTTGATTCTTCCAATAAGAGTAGTTGGTACCATCCAACTTTGTGATGTTAAATATGGCATTATCAGTCGAAGAGGACGCCATAATGCAGGCTGGAAATGCATAGACAATGTAAAACTGTTGGCTGTTTTACCATAGAAAATGCCCAAAATCCACTGAAATGAGCTCCAAATGGCGAGAAAAGTGTGCCAAAAGATGCTGCCCACTTAGTACTAGGTGCGGTACACCAAATCAGGATATTTCAGCATAAAAAATACTGCTCAGTCCACCAATAAATGCTTGCTGTAATAAATTTCAGAATTGCAATAATGAGAGCAAACTGTCCCAAAACTGAATCTAATGTCAACTAAACAATGCTAGGTCCAAAGCCGGCATAAAGAGGACAAAGCAAAGCCAAATGACAGTGAAAATACATGAGCATAACACCGAGAGATGTCAAATAGCATCTGCAAGTGAGAGGCACACCCCAGACAATCTAGGCAAAATGTAGAACCAACTGCCAAAACCTGACACAAATAGGTGTCTGCTCAAAAGAAAGTGGATCCAAAATTGAGACTCGGCTCATAAGCATCCTGTGAACCAAGACATATACTCAATGCAACATCCAATTGTCAGAGTATAATCCCAAAGTCTCAATACATCTATAACTGCTCAATGACATAGACTGCTCCAATAGCATGTAATCCGTGCTCAAGGTCAAGTAAGCATGCAAGATGCTCCCACTGGCACAAAAGGCGTACAATCGAGTTAAGGGCTCAAGCAACCCAAGACAAAGTATCAGTGACAAGTGACCAAGTCAATGCGTCATACGCTTCCCAAGAGCATGACATACATGAAGCAACTGATGTAGCAACCACTAAGCAAGACATAATTCCAATGGCAAGATCTCTATCAAGTCAATACATCCAATAGCAAGCCAAAGTCAATATCCTTGTGAGTTGGAAGTGCTCAAAACATCCAAATCGGAGCTCCAAAATATCTGTCAAGCATGGACGAACTAAGAGGCATCAACCACGGACTAAAGCATGTAATGCATAGAGCTTATCCGTCAAGTACAGACAATAGGCATAAGCGGCCCAAATGCTAGTCAAGTCGACCAAACTGCCAATGACAAACCAATAACAACGAAGCAAATGCAATGCTCAAAAGCATTCCAGAATCACGATCATGAGTTCGAAGTCGATCCCCAAAGTGTAATACATCATGACATAACCCATAGCATACATCCGGTATCGATAGAGAAGTAATACATGTGACAAATGAGCTTCAGCCCGCTCATGTACAGTAGCTCTAAACAGTCCAAAACTGTCAATTTCTAGCCCAAAAACAATGCCAAATCATGGGAAAATCGAATGCATACATTCCCAAGACATTAGGCATCATGTAGACCGCATACGGGCATCAAACAAGGTAACCGGAGTAGAGTATAAGCATAAAATGCCAATGCCAAGTGTGGCTGCCCTGTTTCCAGCATGTATAACAATAAATAGCAGTCCCAAATTAGCCAATATTTCAGGCCAAAATCATAACATAATCATATGCATACATTCCCAAGGCACTAGGCATCATGTAGACTGCATACGGGCATCAAATAGCACAACCGGAATGGAGTATAAGCAACAAATGCTAATGCCAATGGTGCTGCCCTGTTTTCAGCCTGTTATGACAGTTTATGACAGTCCCAAATCTGAAGAAATCAGCCCCGAATGATCAAGACCAATGCCCAAAGCTTGAATGACATCAAACATGAAGTCTATAGCCCTCTTGATCAAGGTAGAGAGCAAGAAGCAATGGCCAAGTGTGGAGCTGAAGTAGACGAGTGCTAATAGCCTGGAAAAAAATGGTGCAATCTTCCCTATTGGTGCTGAACTTGCTACTGCTCCACATGGGCTGAAAAGGGGGTAATGGGGGGCTCAAGAAGGGCCTATCAAAGGCCTATGACAAGCCTCTTTGAGCCTTGATAGGTGTAAGGCACAATATGAGGAGAATAAGCTTCAACGGTTTGAAGCCATGGCTGCCCTTGCTATTTGCAACCTGTAGACTGAAATAAAACCCTGAAAGAGTGATCAAATACCTCAATATCAATGCCTTGAAGGTGCCTCAATAGGCCGAGAAGGTGCTCGGGAAGCCGGGGAGTGACGGGAGCTCGGGGAGATCGGATATGGCTGCCGGGATGGAGATCCAATGCGTGAAGGGAGTCGATGCGAATGTAGAGAAGCACCGAGTCGATCTCGAGCAAGAGGAAGCCAAGCTCTGATACCAGTTGAAAGGTGAGAAGGATCGAAGCTTGCACATGAGCTATGGTGGGAGAGCAAGAGCAAGAAAGAGAGAGACAAGAAATGGGAACTCCAACAGTCACAATGTGTGACCGGGCCTTCCTTTATTTACTACACACTAAAAAATGAATGTAAAGAATAAAGTGACGTGAGGGGCGCCCGCCACCTGCAGTGTGCAGTGGCAGGTACTGTCAGTGTAGTAATACACGGGGCGGCACGGCGGAGGCACCTTTACCCCAGTTGAAAGGAGGCACCAAGCCATATGCTCATGCTACCATCCTCTTTATTTAAACAGTTTCCTATATGCCAAGTGCAATGCATAAATAAAATCTTTTCTTTATCTTTCAGTGTTTCAGCCCCTTTTCATCCAACTCTTAGCATTTTGCATCATTAATCGATTAGATATTGTTTCTATGCATTTTTCCATTTTAAAAGAACACTAAATACGCACAAAACATAGAAACGGGGACAAACCGAGGTCAACCTCGTGCTTTTCCATTGTTATACATTGCACAAACATAGATATAATTTTCCCTAATTTTCCTCAGTCCATTTCCTATTTTTCCCTAATTTTAAACCCATTTTTTTCATTTTTGGGCAATTTTTCCCCTATTTTCTTTAATAAATAATGACTAAAAATGAAAATTGATTGTGGGCTATGGCCCTTAGATTCATTGACATCAAAAATTCAAATTTAGTTGGTGTGACATATCATATTTCTCATTTATATAGCAAAACCCCCAATTTTACCCTTAAAACGCGTGTTTTGCATGTATTTTGACACTAATTCCAGCCATGTAGCCTTATATTTTCTGATTTTCAGGTTACAAACATTTGAAACTCATGGAAAACAATATTATAATGAACTTTCATCCCATATGAATAAGGTTTCATAAAGCAAATAGCATAAAAAGATTATTTTTCTTTGTAAAAATAGCATTATCGCTTATTTTCAAGTCTCGGTTTCTTGGTCTTGATCACGGGACTAATATCCAGCATGCATTTAATGCTCAGCATCTTCAAGAACAGCACTCTTCATGTATTCATCCATCGGGAAGCAATCCAGTCTCATCCGGACAAGCTTTCCTCCATCATTCTTCATTGCCTTCTTCCACACAAGAACATCCCCTTAAGGGAGAGAGAGGGAGGAGACAGAAAGAGTAGATCTGGTTCTCTTCATTCCCATAGCCATTTCACGAGCAAAGACAGGCGATAAGACTAGAAAAGAGGGAGAAGATCGGGGGTATGATCAGTTGTGTGGGTTACTTGCAGGCTGCAATATCCATCCATCCCCATGTTGGCACAAATTTTGGCGTGAAGATGGCACCTTCTTCCTCCATTCTCTCTCTATGTTTTTTGATCTTGTATGCTTAAAATTTTGAAGGGGGCATTCAAAATCAAAAGGCATGCCCAATTTTGGCCTCCCAAGTGTCCACCTTTTTATATCTTGCCAATTTTGTGGCCATTTCCCCGTCCGGGCTCCAAATCGAGTACTGTAAATTTCTGCGGGGCTAGACATCGCACATTGGCTGGTAACTCCTAACAATCCGCATGGCAATCTGAAAAATAATCAAAAATCAACAAATGTCACTCAGGCACCTTTTAAGAGTCGTATTTCACTTGGTGCTTAAAATCGTCCTAGCTGGAGCCGCCACCTTCGACGTTGAATATTTTTCCCTTGATATTCGTAATTTTTTGTTATTTTTAAGCACTTCTCGGCATCAAAACTCCGCTCTCATTAGCGACCACGGGATAGGGTGACTCAGCTCGTCAAATCCCACAGTAGATCTGCACAAAACAACCAAAGGAAGCATCAAGCTGATACAAAATAGATATATATTAAAACACACAGCACAATGCTCACCCTACCCCCTAACAAAACCAAGGCATGACATCCACAAGGAGTAGGCCTAGCATTATTTGATAGAAGGTCCGGAGCTAGTCACTAACCAACTACTCCAACATGGCCAAACTAAAAAGAACTATCAAAGAGATTGCTCTAAGTGGTGGTCTGAACTACCTACCTAACTAAGGAGAACACAACCAGGAGCTCCTACTAGGCGAGGACTCCTACAGCCTAATCAAGAAGTATTTTCTTCCAGCACATTTCTTCTTTCAGGGTTTTATTTTATTGACATACTCGGGCATGTAAAAAGGAGGGAACTGAGCGTAGTGACCCAAGGAGAATAGGGCATCGGCCTCAGGTCCTGTCTCGGTACCCAAGTACCTACCAAGCCCTCGCAAGGCAACCCTTAATCCTTTTCTAATGCTCACTTTTATTTTCGCTCCAACCTTCCTTAGTTTCTTCTTTTCCAGTGAGACGCCACCCCTAGGAAGACAAGGCATCGGCCCTGGGTCTGACTTGTCCCCAGGAACCTACCAGGCCTTCGCAAGGCGATGATCAACTGCTTAAACATTTTTCTTTCTGTTCTTTTCTAGTTCTATAGGGGGTTAGAACCCCTTTTTACACACCTTTGTATATATTTTTATTTTCTTTGAGATATGCAGGGTTCCTTTTCGTCTCTATCATCATCATTTTTCCCTTTTGGCAGGCTTCTCTAACTGCCTCACAACTAACAAGAACTCCTAGAATGGCTGCCTAACAAGCTAGCAGAACAGGGTCACCAGGACTACCTTCTAAAACATGTCTTTCAATGTCTGACAATGTCTTTACAGGAGGCAATGACTACTGAGGCTTCCCTCAGATAGACCTAACCTAAACCTGGGACTTCATGCCTTGGACGCCGGTCCCCAACAAGAAAAAAAATCCCCTACAAGCACACAAACACATATAGCATAAAACACGGTACTCATAAAGGAGAGATATCACCTGGATAGGGCCACGAGAAGCTGCCACGCAACAAAGGCTCCTTCCAAGCTCTTCTTCGAACCTGTCTAGCACAAGACTAAAACAAGAAACCATTAACTGTACCTATACTAAACAGACAACTGGCCCTCTTGGCCTAATGAAATAAAGCACTTCACGACAAAAACTGATCGGCCCTCTTGGCCTGATGAAATCTAGATGTAATATCCAAAGCAGCTAGCCTCCTAGCTTAAAAATAGATAGGTCATTTTAGTCCATGTAATACTGATGCCCTTGGCATATACATCACACCCTATCAGACTACCTAGGGTGCCCAGGATAGCATATCACAAGTCGACTAGCCCCATGCTACTCATGCAAGTTAGCTAAAAGCTTGATCTTGTATTTTTTTATCTTAGGTTTTTTTTTGTAGAGTTACAAGTCCAAGCCTTTCCACAAATAACCCGTCAATAAGGCCAATCCTTTCTCTATTTGGGTTTTCACATAAATCAGTACTGTGACCCAAACTAGGTAGAGCTTCAAGCCTAAGCACATCACATGGGTGTATCCCAAGGCAGTGTATATTGTCATATGTATATCCAGTCTTATCCTCTTGGGGGTTGGACAAAATATATCCAGATGGGATCCTTGGCCTTGCATCTGACACTCCTGCCATCCTTTTGAAGATTTTGGGTCTCCAAACCCATCTCACATTTCCCTTAATATTCTTGCATTCCCTCAATTTGCTGCACTGGTCTAATGAACTCAATGCGGCCAAATGGCCTCACATCCTTATGACCTTTGTGAAGCACAGGTGGACTTTTAACATTTTTCATCCTCTTTACAAAAGATGTCTTTGCTTGTTTACGTCCACACTGTGACTTGTTACTCGTAGGGACCATGCTTTCACTAAAGGGAACAACATCCACTCGGAAGCATGATTCACTTGGAGACGATAAAGGTCTCTCAAGAGCCTTACTAGCAACAAAATTAGAACCACACAAGAATGCTTATCAACACTCGTAGGCCCATTGGTGCGATCCATATTGCCATCACAACTACCTTTTGTGGAAGTGTTGCAAGCCCTAATGGGACTTACATGGCTTGGAACCTTTTCACTGATAGACATGTCATTACTACGCATAGGATGGCCATTTTTTGCTTTAAGATTTTGGCCACCAAGGTTCCCCTCATAGGCTGCCTTGGTATCACCAAGTGAGCTGTCTTCTTGCAGAAATGGTTGGAAGCTAGGATGCACTTGTACTGAGCGGGGAAAACTCCAAAAGTTTTCCCAACATCTCTGAATATGACCCTCATAATCAATGGCATGCATTTTTGCTTCCCTTAACGACTTAGGATTCTGCAGTCCCACTTGGATTTGCGTATTAATCTCTAAACCATTCAAAAAGAGCTCACATAGCACATCATTTGGCAGTGCACTAGCTCTTCTTGGCCAAAGCCTAAGAGTACTATCAAAGGCTCTAGCATACTCTTTAAACAGAAGGATAAGACTCCTGTCTAAACTGCATAAGCTGCCCTAAGACCTGAATCATAGGGAGCTTCTTTTCATACTCATCTAGAAATCTATCACAAGACTCCTCAAATGATTTGATCGACCCTCTTGGGAGGCTTCAGTACCATTTCCTTGCCTCTCCCTTTAGGGTACTTGGGAATACGAGCATCCGATGTATATCTTCGAACCCACTTGCAATGCAAATTAGGTCATATTCTCTTAAATTAATCATTGGATCCTCATTTGGCAACCCATAAAACACTGGGAGATCCCTATAAAGGGGAGGACATTCAGTCCTCCCTTTTGGGATCAACACCGGGTCATTAAAATCTTCATATTCATCATGATCTGGGTCCAACCTCTTAGGATCTTTAACCTCTTCCATCCCCACCCTTTTCGGTATAGGGGGGTTAATGTCCTCATTGACATCCCTTTCTGCCAACTCACTAAGTGGTCTAGGGAGTCCTATAAGTTTCAACATGTCCTTTTGATCCCCTCTTAGAGGGTCTTCCATACCTTTCCCTTTAAAAGGAAAGTCCATAACAGGTTATCTAACGGCCACGAGCAAATCTTCCAGCCAGTGCCAAGTCCACCTAGGAGTCCCAAATCTCCTACACTCTCTTTTTCTAAATGGATACAGGAGGAAGGACAAAAATTGTCGACACCACCCATAGCTCTTGACCCGAGGATATGCTTGTGCAATCTATTGTGACTAGATCAATTGAGGCTCGATCTACACAAGTGAATGCTCAAAGGGCAATAAAAGACACAACCACTTTCGATCTACTTGAGGACCTGGCACTGCGATCTACGAATAATAGTATCCAGTCCATTGAACTAGCTGCTACTACTTCCAATCAGGAATCATAGCAGTCACAACCTTCGGCCGTGACGATGCCCCTTGTGGAATGTGTCCTTAGCAATTCACATGTGGAAGCTTTTGGTCCTTATCTAAAGCAGATTTATCATTACCACTTCTTAAAACTTGGGAACCGTGCCTTTTAAGCAATGGTTTTCCCTTGACAGCTAGGGCTTCTAACATCCTTGTGATGCCTACTATGTCGTCATGGTGGCCCATTACACGGGATGTTTCAACCACAAGCATATTCCATCATATATCAACACTTTCCCATGGCATCATGGCTTTAGCATGATAACTTGTTGATCCCATAACTACCCTAGTTTCCAACATGCTTGTTTCATGCCCTCTAGGTTGATGGATGGTTAAACATGATTTCTCTTGGGCAGAGACCACACCAAGGCGAACCTCGGCCCATGCCATCGTATTAGAGGATGGGATAACCACTAATGGGCTACTCTTTTCATCACATAACTTATCTTCTGCAGAGGACTCATGCTTTACATAACTAACTAAGTCCATTAGTAAGTTTTGTATGGGGAAGCCAAGCTTTTCCATCCTTGAACAAACCCCATTTTATGGACAATTTAGGGTCCCTTGAAACCCTAGATTTGAAAACCGCCACTTATAGACAACTCCCGGCAGACACACCACTGATGGGACCTAAAATGAGCTGGCACTGGCTATGGCACTAGCCGTAACTCATGCTCATGACACACAAGCACCCTCACGGCCTCGCGGACCAGGAGCGTCTATCTAATGCTGAAGGACAAACTGCCCTAAAGCTTAATTCATGCATTTATAGTTTATAGTCCAACATTTCCCTTAAAATTCTCAAAGGGAGAACCCTTACACATTGGCAATGCCACGATCACACACATATGGAGGCACTCCACCGACTAATAGTCGAAGCCCCACTGCAGCTCTCCTACATCGCAGGGATTGGCCCTGTGATGCACTAGTAGATATATAACACATACGAGCACAAACTCCTCTCAAGGTACCAATATTTTACGTTCCAGGATGTACCATTCCTCACTACACTTTCCCCTTAGGACCCAACGACTAACCTACAGCTTAGGACATCCTCTCACGCTCATTGTTGGTCACAACCTAAGGAAGACAGGTGCCATGCATCCAAGAGGTTTTTTTGATACCTTTTTAATTATTATGCTTAATGCAAATCATGTATGTCTATGTGCTCAGACAACAGAAAGATCAGCATCCTTCATAGTGCATAAAATATTCTTTCCATGAATTTCACTAACGCGTGCTGCATTGAAAGGAGACACCGAGCCATATGCTCATGCTACCATCCTCTTTATTTAAATTGTTTCCTATATGCCAAGTGCGATGCATAAATCAAATATTTTCTTTATCTTTCAGTGTTTCAGCCCCTTTTCATCCAACTCTTAGCATTTTGCATCATTAATCGGTTAGATATTGTTTCTATGCATTTTTCCCTTTTAAAAGAACAATAAATACGCACAAAACATAGAAACAGGGACAAATCGAGGTCAACCTTGTGCTTTTACATTGTTATATATTGCAAAAACATAGATATAATTTTCCCTAATTTTTCTCAGCCCATTTCCTATTTTTTTCTAATTTTAAACCCATTTTTCCCATTTTTGGGCAATTTTTTCCCTATTTTCTTTAATAAATAATGACAGAAAATGAAAATTAATTGTGGGATGTGGCCCTTAGGTTCATTCACATCAAAAACTCAGATTTAGTTGGTGTGACATATCATATTTATCATTTATATAGCAAAACCCTCAATTTTACCCTTAAAACACATGTTTTGCATGTATTTTGACACTAATTCCGGCCATGTAGCCTTATATTTTCTGATTTTCAGTTTGCAGACAGTTGAAACTCATGGTAAACAATATTATAATGAACTTTCATCCCATATGAACAAGGTTTCATAAAGCAAATAGCATAAAAAGATCATTTTTCTTTGTAAAAATAGCATTATCACTTATTTTCAGGTCTCGGTTTCTTGGTCTTGATTACGGGACTGATTTCCAGCATGCATTTAATGCTCAGCATCTTCAAGAATAGCACTCTTCATGTCTTCATCCATCGGGAAGCAATCCGGTCTCATCCGGACAAGCTTTCCTCCATCATTCTTCATTGCCCTCTTCCACACAAGAACAGCCCCTTAAGGGAGAGAGAGGGAGGAGAGAGAAAGACTAGATCTGGTTCTCTTCATTCCCACAGCCATTTCACGGGCAAAGACAGGCGATAAGACTAGCAAAGAGGGAGAAGATCGGGGGTATGATCAGTTGTGTGGGTTACTTGTTGCAGGCTGCAATCTCCATCCATCCCCATGTTGGCGCAAATTTTGGCGTAAAGATGGCACCTTCTTCCTCCATTCTCTCTCCACGTTTTTTGATCTTGTATGCTTAAAATTTTGAAGGGGGGGGGGGGGGGGGGGTGTTGGGTGGGGGGGTGTGGGGGTGTGTGTGGGGGTCCAATCTCAAAAGGCATGCCCAATTTTGGCCTCCCAAGTGTCCACCTTTTCATATCTTGCCAATTTTGTGGCCATTTCCCCGTCCGGGCTCCAAATCAAGTGCTGTAAATTTATGCGCGTCCGGCTTGACATCCCACATTGGCCGGTAACTCCTGACAACCCGCATGGCAATCTGAAAAATTATCAAAAATCAACAAGTGTCGCTCGGGCGCCTTTTAAGAGTCGTATTTCACTTAGTGCTTAAAATCGTCCTACCTGGAGCCGCCGCCTTCGACGTTGAATATTTTTCCCTTGATATTTGTAAATTTTTTCTATTTTTAAGCACTTCTCGACATCAAAACTCCGCTCTCAGAAGATAATTAGGCTTGGCTGTCATTCCACAATATATTTTTATTTATTTATTTATTTATTTATTTTTAAGGTGAATTGGAAAGAAGAGACAACAGCAAAGAATAGCAAAGCCAAGGGATGAATCTACTACTAAGCAAAGACAAGAGAGAGAGGACTTCACACGACCCGCTTGTAACTTCCCTTCGCCTTGTTGTGCACCACAGTCACTGCACCTAGGGTTCTCCCTAGCCCCTTCCCCACTTCACACTTAGGGCACATCAAGGGCAGGACTTTCAGACCTGTCACATTAAGACTTGCACTGCACCTCTAATGACACACAAACTGGGTCCTCAAGTGTGGGACATTACCAAGGGCTTGCCCAAGGAACCCATCTCCCAGTTCCACTGCCACGGGCACCACGCACTACACGAAGAGGCAGACACACCCCTTAGGGAGTGCACAACTTTTCTTGCAGGTTATGTTCAAGTTTCAAGAACTGGCTACTCAGCTGAAGAAGATCGCCCACGGCGTCCTTTAATGATCAAAATTCTTTCCATGTGCTGGAATGACACCATTGCTGCTGTTTCAGAAGCTTTTTTGCATTGGAGTGGACGGACCAACGCGCTTCATGTTGCCAACCATCTGCCTGCTGATGGCTACCATGATTGAACCAAATCAAGCAAAAAGAGTACTCAGTAATAGATCTGCCATTGGCATAGATCTTGGAACCTCATCTTCCAAAGATGCATGCCTAACACCTCAAGATCTACAGATCGCTTATTGATTCCACAAGCCTAAAGATTTTCAATGCAAGGTTGAAGATCTTCAATGCAGCACTGAAGACCTTCAACTCAAAGACAAAGATCTTCAAATCAAAGACACAGATCTTCAATGTGAAGACAAAGCATATCTTTGTCAAGGCAGAGCTTGGGGGGGGCTTCGCTTGGATAAATCCCTCCAATACCATCCTCCTAAGGGATTGCTTATTGATCAAGCGTTTCTAATGCTCAAGGGACGAGCGACTACATATTTTCCACTAGCCAACTGGAACCCCAATCAGCCGTCGCAGAATGGAAGCCACAACTATGTGAGAAATGCCGAGCATCTTCATGAAGCCTAAAGCATGCTGGAATCTCTCCTGGTCATCGTCATTAAACTCCATCACCTCTCTACTAGTTCCGCCTAGCAGCAGAACTAACTAGCCACTACTTCCCACTGCAGTGCCATGGGACTGGCACTTGGCTAGGAGGGGGGTAATGTTTACCGTGTTTACCGCAGCACATAGGAGCAAGAAAATGAAAAAAAGAAAATAGCAAAAAAGGCACAGGATAAAAGCAGAAAACGGCTCCTTGATCGGTAACCAGACCCTGAAAAATTAAATGTTCTGGCACGACCCTCAAAAAAGTCTCAGTGTCGCCCCGAGACAACAAAAGAGTAAAAGGCGCACCATTAAATGTGGAAGCGCTCCCGAATCCTTGTAAAAGAGCGCTAGGCTCGCTCTTGTGCAAATTGTACGCATTAGTTGGGAATAGGATAAATTAGAATGTGGGAAATGGGAAAAAGGGTGCCGGCCATGTAAAAAAGGGAAAAAAGGGATGACCGTCCAAAAGGGATTTAGGTTTTTGTATATGAACTTGAAAAGTGAATGAGAAGCTCATTATTTTTTGTGTGTGGCAAAAGGAGTCTTCTTCTTCCTCTCTCCTTCTTGCTTGTGTGTGCTCTTCAGAGAGGGAGTGTGAGAGTGTGAGGGAGTGAGTGTGGGGGAGCGAGGGATCAAGAGGGTGAAGCTCTTCACCATCTCCTCTTCTCTTCTTCTCTTCTCTTCTCTTGCGCACACGACTATGGAGGATGGAGCTTGGAGATGGAGGAGGCTTGAGGATGCTTGAGCTAGCATCGAGAATCGTGGAGCTACCGAGGTGTGCAAGAGAGGAGGCTACTCACATTGGCATCAAGGTAAGCTCACTACACTCGTAGGATCGACAGCGCGTCGGCTAGATGAGAGATCGCCATTAGAGCTCGCTTGGAACGCTTGAAACAATAAGCAATCTGTGGGTCTTGGCGGTTGAGCGAAAGCTCCCACACAAGGGATTTACAGCCAGAGCCCCCCTAGCACCTAAGTGTCCTCCTGCTCTCCAAGTAGCACTCACAGAGAGACCTCTCGCGGTGGGTTCGGTCCACGTACCCGACGCAGCTAACAACCCCCTTTGATAGGGTCATGCAGACAGTCGGGGGTAACGGATGCTACCTCTCCCTCTAGGCCTTCAACCTGAAGCATTAATTATTTTTTCAGCTTTAGTTCATTGAGCAAAGAAGAACAAACAGTGCTCCTAGCTGTACAAACACAATCAATCCAATGGTCGTTTGTTTGGCCAACTACTAAGGTGTGAATCCTCTTCTCCAAATGCATCCAGCATTCGATCCGGGGTCAATTGCGACTTGGCAAGATCCCCAAGGGTTTGTTGTTTGTTTACCCTTTTATCCTTGGGTTAGGGTTATACCCTGTTAACCCAAATTAACCAACACCTTAGGTTCCTTAAATTAATACAGCAAATCCTAGGCAACCTTATCGCCCTAACTTGATTTTGTCAATTGCTTGCTAGGAAATACATATCTTCCCTAACTTGGCAAATCGGTCCAAAGAAGGGTGATGTAGCAGGATGTCTACTCATCCTCTTGCAAATTAGACTTGCACTAGAACCTGCCAACCTTGTTCCAAGGAGTGGCAAAATCTATCTTGTGATTTAAGCACAAAGCCATGCAACATTGCAACTTGTTGCATGAGACAAGTGTCACATCTAACTTGTGGGATTTTTTCTCCCATCAAACGATGTTCCTTGGTCAAGAAGTATGTTTGGTCAAGATGTAGGGTTTGCAATGTCCTCTTGACTCAACCCAACCCTAATCTTACTAGGCCGACAAAGTTTGGCCCTAGGGTTTCTAAATACAAACGGAAGTCTAGTATTTAGTCAATCGATCCTTAGGGTAAAACCCTAGATTGTTGTTGCATGGGTGTTTAGTTAACCCTAAGATTCCGTGAATGTGGGTAGGACCCTTGGGATCGAAAGTCTTGACTTGGCATCCCAAGTGCGATACTAGGGAGAATTTTTAACGTGACTAAACCCTAGCTAGCACTTTGAGGTGTCCGTTGTACTAACTATTTATGCTTTTATGCATCCCATGTGGGTTATATCATTACAAGTGATTTAGCCAAATCGATCTACTTGTCTTGCGACAAGAAACGATCTTTTCTTAGAGACGCTAATATTTGTTCTAAAAGGTGTAAATAATTGCAAGACATAACATTACGTGCAAATATGCGATTCATTGACTTTTTCATTCTATGCAACTATAAAACATAAAATGACCATATCTTTTCCTTGCCTAATCTATAATGATGCAATGGAACCAAGCTTTAATGATTGACAATTTAGGACTAACTCATATAGAAACCTACGTTGAGTTTTAAGAAGAACTATATCTATAAACCCTTTATCCAATGCATTGAATTCATGATTTAATGTGAAATGCATCTTTTTCTAAAACAACTTTGATAAAGAAGTTCATGCATGATGAATGTCATAAGACTGCCATTGACTTAATTCGTTTAGTGGCACTTAATCCAACTTAAAATGCAAGCATCCTCGCATGCAACAAGCAAGTTCATGGTTTCCTTTTCATGCCATGCAATTCTTGGACAACATTCAATGGCGTCTAAGATTAACCTTTATACGAATCATGTCCATGGAATTTAAATCATAAATGCAACATGCGACAAGATCTATCCTTCTTAGGACGATATCCTCTTCTAATTTATGCATTATCATTCAAGAAGATTTGCAACTACCGTTATTGACGGGAGTGTGTGCAACTTCAATTAATCGGCATGCACTAAACTTGTAAGACGAATGGATAAGTGCATTTAAATATTTCTAAAAACCATCGTTCTTAACGCATTCCTTTCATGCGGAATTAATCTTCTAAGAACCTGGCATTGGGGTTCGATGTATTGTCCACACATGTGCTCGAGGTAGAAACTCCTGCGTGAGCGCCTCTTGCCATTTTCTTGGGGGCCATTGATGAGTCGAATTTTGGTTCAGCAACTCCTCTTTGGCTCTTTACGCGTTACGAGTCCCTTTCTACCCGATGGCTTCTCCTTCACGTAGGACACGGCCTTACAATCATGGTTCTTAAAGAAACCCGAGATGGTGTAGGTGAACCAGGCTTATGGAGGCCTTGTTTTAGAAGCTTCTAAAGAAGCTTCTATGCTTCTGAATAGAAGCTACGTGGAGAGAGAAGAAGATAAATGGAAGAGGGGGGAAGATGACGATGAGCAGGAGGATGATGATGATTGTGATGATGAGGATGGTGTGGTTGATGTAGGCCGCAACATGGCGCAGTAGCGCCCTAATGGCGGTAGCATGGTGGCTGATGGAAATGGCCTGGGGGCAGCATGGCACGGGCAGCAGCAGTAGTCGTCCCTTCTTCCTCCCCTCACAAGCTTAAGGTGAGTTTATATAGGCTAAGGGGGGGGAGATAGCCTCCCACAGGGGTGGCTTGCATGCTTCCTCTCTCCCCCATGCTCTCCACATAACACAAGGTTTCCTCCATACTCCTTCTCTCCATTATGCATCGGTTGGGGGGAGGGGATTAATAATAATAAAAATTTGCACAAAATTTGACCATTATCCATTTACCTTTTCCCCGAGAAGGGTGTTCCTGTGCGGCCTTGCGGTCTTCAAGCCGTAGCCTCGTATGCACATCACGGAGCCAGAATTTATCATTGCGCGCGGAGGGAACACTTAGCCACCAACATTAATCGACGCGGGAGATTATTTTGCACTGCTTTTTGCATGAGATGTGTGGGGTTTTTTGTTTAGGTTGATTAATATTTCATACGGAAATATTACATTCTCTCCCCCTTAGAGGAATCGAGATGTCCTCATCTCGAGAGGAACTGGGGGTATTGTTGGTTGAGAGTATTTTCATCCATCCAAGTGGCATCCTCCTCGAGATAATCTTTCCACTGGAGGAGGTATTCTCTCAAGGTTTTGGATCTCAAATGCCTCTCCCTAACATCTAAGATTCTGTCAGGCCGTAGCTCAAGGACTCCTTGGCTAGGCATTACAACTTGTTGATCATCAAGTACGTGACTAGGGTTAGGTAGATACCTTTTTAGTAGACTAATATGAAATACATTATGAACTTTTAGGTTCTCAGGGAGTTAAAGTCTATAAGCATTAGGCCCTAGGCACTTAAGGATCTTGTAGGGTCCACAATACCGTGGACTCAGCTTTTTGCATTCACACAAGGATAGGGAACTCTTCTTTGGACGTACGTGAATGAAGACCATATCTCCTTCCGTGAACGATCTATCTTGACGATTCAAGTCCGCGTAAGCCTTTTATCTGTCCTTGGCAGCTTGGATGTCATGTCTTATTGACTTGATTTGGTCATCCATATCTTCTAGCATCTGCTTTAAAGCTTCAACCCTCAAGGTTGGATCCAAGAAGTTTAAAGGACTACGACAGTCGTGCCCGTACAATGCTTGAAAAGGGATCATCTGAATGCTTTGTTGGTAGGAAGCATTGTAGGCAAACTCAACGAGTGGCAAATACTGAATCCACTTTTTGGGTTCACGGCAGTAGTGTGCCCTTAGCATATCCTCAATGACTTCGTTGACTCGCTCCGTTTGACCATCGGTTTGGGGATGGTAGCCGTACTGAAATAGAGTTGAGTCCCAATGGCTTCAAAGATAGCCCTCCAAAAGTGTGATCTGAAGAGAGAGTCACGATCACTAATGATTCTTCTGGGTAACCCATGCAGTTTGAATATTTCCTTGATAAATAACCTTGCAATGTCTGAGGCTTTATAGTTTGTCTTAACAAGGATAAGATGTGCAACCTTGGTGAGCATATCAACCACAACCACAATGGAGTTGTATCCTCCCTAAACTTGGGGCAGGCCAACAACAAAATCTATACTAATGAATTCCCATTTCATTTGGGGAATGTCGAGTGGTTGCAATTTCCCTGGCATTTTGACATGTTTGCCTTAATGCATTGACAAGACAAACATGACATATTTGAGAACGTCACCTTTCAGCCTCTCCCAATAATAGCTCTTTCTGACTGCATTGAGGGTCTTGGCATAGCCAAGATGCCCCGAAAAAGGGGAGTCATGAGCTTCCCAAAGTATTTTCTGCTTGAGTGACTGGCTTGCCGGTATACATAATCTCCTTCTATAGTAGACAAGTCCACTATTGATAGAGAATCCCTTTCTACCCGATGGCTTCTCCTTCACGCAGGACACGGCCTTACAATCGCGGTTCTTAAAGAAACCCAAGATGGTGTAGGTGAACCAGGCTTATGGAGGCCTTGTTTTAGAAGCTTCTAAAGAAGCTTCTATGCTTCTGAATAGAAGCTACGTGGAGAGGGAAGAAGATAAATGGGAGAGGTGGGAAGATGATGATGAGCAGGAGGATGATGATGATTATGAAGATGAGAATGGTGTGATTGATGTAGGCGGCAGTGTGGCGCAGCAGCGCCCTGATGGCGGCAGCATGGCGGCTGATGGCAATGGCTTGGGGGCAGCACGGCACGGGCAGCAGCAGCATTCATCCCTTCTTCCTCCCCTCACAAGCTTAAGGGGAGTTTATATAGGCTAAGGAGGGGGAGATAGCCTCCCACGTGGGTGGCTTGCGTGCTTCCTCTCTCCCCCACGTTCTCCACATAACACTGGATTGAATACCACAAACTTCCTAGAGGTCCTCTACCAACAGGAAGGTTTCATACTCACTTTTAGCCAGCTATTGGGGGAGTTCCATCTCATTTTGGGGGCTCAATGCCTAATACTCATCACCAATTTATTTTGGGACAACAACCCTTCCATGAAAGAGAGCTGAAATATAAGATCATATTGGCCAAGTTCAATAGCCAATCATCTTCACTATCTAATCTAGAGGAATGGATTTTCAAATTGGAATCTTACTTTGATATATTCCCTAGAATTGATGATATGAAGATTCATTTTTCTTCCTTGCATTTGGATGGATTTGTACATACGTGGTGGAGGTATATGTAACTGTCCCCCTATCCACTTACAGGACATGTCTTAGCAGCCCATCGGAAAGAGAGTCTAGAAAGCACCGCCCAGCACTCCCAAGGAATGTCATCGGGTTTGCGATCTAGGTCTTCCCGAGTTTGCCACGAAGCGGAAGCATTCTGGTCGTTCCCACTTAAGATCGACTTGAATCAGGGTTTTCCTAATGGTCAAGTTCCTATACTGGTAGCTAGCGTTGAGCCCCAGACGAACTACTTTACGCAGAAACATCAGGGTCGAAGCGGATTTATACTGCACTTGGTTCAAGGAGAATGGAAAATGAGAGGGATGCAAAGCTTGACCTCTCTGCCCATAAGGCAAAGTCCCATTCCGTTCCCCTAAACAGTATAAATCAGGACTCTAGCACTCTGGATTCTAGGTCATTGTTATTCCTTTGAAAAAAGTTCGTGCCCAACTGGGACTACCCTTCCGTAGGACGAACCCGGAGTCATGTCCACCACACTTTCCTCATGTTGCTTTAGTTATCTAATTACCTACCACATTTAGTTTGACAAGCAAAAACAGCTTCTTTAATTAACCAATTAATCACCGATTCCTTCACGTAACTTAGGCACTGACATAGAAAAACAATGTCAAGCAAGTTCCTTTTCAGCATTTGATCTTTATTTATCAATCTTTGGAATACATCATATAATCCCGCCTGAAGGCTATTCCAGCAATCCTCAGGGATCGCTATTCCAAGTTCCGCCCCCACTGACTAGTATGCGGGCCTCGACATCCCATCTCGAGTCACGTCAGCCTCTTGTGCAGGATCTGGAGACAAGGGATTTATGGCCAGAGCCTCCCTTGGCACCCAAGCGTCCTCCTTCTCCAAGTAGCACCCACAGAGAGACCTCTCGCGGCGGGTTCGGTCCACGTACCCGGCACGGCTAAACAACCCCCTTGGATAGGGTCAGGCAAACAGTCGAAGGTAACTGATACTACCTCTCCCTCCAGGCTCTCAACCTGAAGCATTAGATGTTTTTCCTAAATTAGTTCTTTGAGCAAAGAAGTACAAACAGTTCACCTAAGTGTACAATCAAGAACATTCCAGTGGTCATTTGTACGGCCAACTGCCAAGGTGTGATTCCTTCTCCTCGAATGCTTCCAGCATTCCATCCTGGATCAATCGCGACTTGGCAAGATCCCAAGGGTTTCGTAAGCTTAGTTGCTTGTTTACCCCTTTTTCCTTGGGTTAGGGTTTATACCCTCTTGACCCAAATTGTCACTACCTTAGGTATCCTTAAATTATAGACAATAAATCCTGGGCAACCTTGTTGTCCTCACTTGATTGGTCAATTGCTTACTAGGCAATTCATAATTTCCCCCAGCTTGGCAAATCAGTCCCAAGGAAGAGTGTAGTAGCAGGATAACTACTCAACTTCTAGAAAATTTAGACTTGTATTTAGGACTCACCAAACTTGGTCTAAGGAGTAGCAATACTATTTTGTGATTTAGACACAAGATCGTACAACGTTGCAGCTTGTGTTAGTATCTGACTTGTGGGATTATATCTTTCTTCATACGGTCTTTCGTGGTCAAGAATACCTTTGATCAAGATAAGGGCTTGGGAGTCCTCTTGACCCAACCCAACCTTAACCCTACTAGGCCAATAACGTTTTGGCCCTAGGGTTCCTAAATTCATACGAAAGTCTAGTATTTGGTCAATTGATCCTTAGAGTGAGAACCCTAGATCATTATTGCATGGGCGTTTAGCTAACCCTAACATTCCGTGAATGTGGGTAGGACCTTTGAGATCGAAAATATTAGATTCACATCCTAAGTGCGATACTAGGCAGAATTTTAACATAACTTAACCCTATCTAGCACATTGAGGTGTTCATCATACTAACTATTTACACCTTTATGAATCCCATGTGAGTTACACAATTACAAGTGATTTACCTAATTGATCTAATTGTCTTACGCGACAAGAGGTGATCTTTCCTTAGAGATGCAAATACTTTCCCTAAAAGATGTAAATAACTGCAAGATAGGTGAGATGCATCATTCCATGCGAATATACAAATTCAAGACCATAGACCCTTTTGCAACTATAGGATCCGTAGTGATCTTTTCTTTTCCTTGCCTTATGTGACGTTGAGTTACATCCAGAACTATTCTTATAAACCCTATGTTTAATGCATTGAATTCAAGACTTTAGTTTTTTAATGAAAATGCATCCTTTCCCAATTTTGAACTTTGATAAAAGAGCTTCTATGTGCATGGATGCATCATTCTTTCATGACGAGATGCCAATGAATGCATGGTTGATTTAATCCTTCTTCCACCACTTATCACAACCTAAATTGTGACTAACATTGCATGCGAATTGCATAATATCAAGTTCTTGAATCTTTTCCTTTGGGAGATGCACAATTTCGTCTTTTAACTTATGCATCATAGGTTTAGAATTGCAGCTACCCTTGACCATGGAAGCGCAATCAATTGCAAATACACAACATGCAACTAACTTGTAGATCGAATGAGTAAATAAATTTTACAATGTATTTAAACTTGCCTACGAGAATTAAACATGCTTAGTGCATCCTTTTCATGCGGGAATATTATCGGAACCTGGGCATTAAGAATCGGGGTGTTGTCCACTCGCGTACTCGGGGTAGAAGCTCTCACATGTGCTCCTCTCGACTTTCGTTTAGGAGCCATCGATGACGTAGATCTCGACTCAACAAACTCTCCTTGCCCTTTATCCGATTTCCAAAATTGCCTACTAGGCCGAGATTTCTCCCCTACGCGGAAATTTGGGTCTTGCAATCACGGTTTTAAGGAACCCTGGAAGGCAGGGTGAATAAGGCCTATGGAAGCCTTAATAGAAGCTTTCAAATTAGAAGCTTCCAAGCTTCTGAAAACAGCAGATGACGTGGAGAGAGAGAGTGATGATTGGGAAGATGACGACATTACTGATGGTGAAGATAATGATGATAATGATGATGGTGATAAAGACGATGGGCGCAGTAGCGTGGTGGCAGCACAACAGTCCTAGCGGTGTGGCAGCGTGGCGGCAGCAGCATGATGGCGGCAGCAATGGGCAGCACGGTCTCCTCCTTCTCCTCCCTCCCAAGCTTGGGAGGGGGTGGTTCATATATAGCTTTGATGGGACCTGAAATGGGCCGGACCTCATGCTCATAACAGACAAATACACCCTCACAGCCTCGCTGACCAGGAGCGTCTATCTGTTGCTAAAGGACAAACTGTCCTAAAGCCTAATCTATGCATTTATAGTTTTATAGTTTTATAGTCCACATTTCCCTTTCTATAAACTCCACAGAGGAAGAACCCATACACATTGGCAATAAATACCATGATAATCACATACATGGAGGCAACCTCTCGGTAGAAACACTGCAGTCCCACTGCAGCTCTCCTACATCGCAGGGATTAGCCCCTTGATGCGCTGCTCAACATATAAAACAAACGAACAAACTCCACTCTTCATTTCAAATGTCTCCAGGAGATATACCATGCTTCCTCACTGAATAATTTTCCAAGAACCGAATGTCTATCCTACAGCTCAAGATGCCTTTCCACACTCAATGTAGTCATTGTCATTGAAAACGGGTGCTATGCATCCAGTTTTTTATTCCGATACCATGGTCTCATGCACATGCAAAGTGAATGATTCTAAAGTGCTCAAACATCATTTTCAAATCAGCAACGGGCTTGTGCACAACAAGCTTTTTATGCTTATTCTCTAACGCATTGCGGCGATGAAAGAATAGCACCAAGATAACACTCGTGCTATATCCTCTTTATTAAATTAACACGGAATCTATGTTATGAAATGCATCAGAAAATCAACAATAATCAGCACTCAAATCACACCATTCAAACATCCCAACCCCCTACGTTTACGTATTGCTTTCGTTGCATAGGTAGAGGTTCATTTTGTCATGTTTTGATGTATAAAAAAAGCAATAAATCACAAACTTTGACAAGGCGATAGGGCAAACTGAGGCTAAACCTCGTGCTTTACCATTACCACACATTCACAAACAATTATCATATTTTTCTTTATTTTTCCAAGACGTATTTCTATTTTTTCCCTTATTTTCTCCATTTTCTTGATCTATTTGGCAATAAAATATACTATTTCCTGATTTTTCTTATTCCAATCACTTCAACATACTAACATTCAATTTAACTTTCATATTCCCTCCATGGGAACACTTTTTGCCCACCCAAAACAGAAAAACTACCATTTTACCACTAAAAGACCGCATTTCGGGTTTACGGGAATTAAATAAAGCATGTAAATCATTACAAAATGGTGCGCAGATCGGATGTTGTACGCTTGCGTAGTGAATGTCGGAAGGTCCCCAAGAACAATAGAACTCTACTTTTTGCACAAATTACAAGGTAAAAAGCATGAACGACAAGAGCAAGAGACCAATTGGGTGCAATCTCCCCCCATGCCTTGTGTGAGCACTCCACAAAGCATGTATTTTATGTATTATTCATCTTCAAGCTCAAAAAATGGCCCAAATTACAAAATAGCAAGCTTTTAGCTTTTGAGTTTGCTTTAACACAAAATAGGAATAAAGCTAATGGCGGTGCCCAAAGAGTCTGGCATGCCCAATACAATGTCCAAATAGAAATAACATAATCATGTGCCCATGCGCATACAAAATATAGGCGTCATGCCTAAGGTATGCGCCCATCAAAACATAATCCATAAATCGAATACTCGCTATCCTCCAATGCTTTCCTCCGCCACTGCTGCTATCTCTACACATCAACTGAAGCATTCACAATCGTTAGTAAAATAATACAATTAAACCGACAAAGTGAATACCTAGCAGTCTTCAGCTATATAAATAAATCAACTGGTTAGAAATAAATCCTAACCTTAATTTATTACGAGTGCGCACTCTAAACTCATAAACGTTTATTAATTTAATATGCATTTTGCGGAATCACCCAGTACACACTAAATTAATGAAACGCCCAAAAAGGATAGGCGTCCCCATCAACTTCTCGCACAAAGAATCCACTTTGTGTATGAGCCCCGTCATCAAAGTTTACGGAATCCACCGTAAAACCTCACGGAATCCACCATGAAATATGCATGCATTTTGCGGAATCACCCGCTATGGAATCACCCATGTACATACTAAATTAATGAAATGCCCAAAAAGGACAGGCATCCCCATCAACTTCTCGCACAAAGAATCCACTTTGTGTATGAGCCCCGGTCATCAAAGTTTACGGAATCCACCGTAAAACCTCACGAAATCCACCGTGGCACGAAATCCACCATGAAATATGCCTCCTGGCATCATACCCCCGGGGTGGGATAGCAATTGACCTCAATCGCTATTAGCTCAATGTGGAGCTAACAGAGTGGGGAAAGCATTTAAGTCTCTAGCGTGCATCCATTGTGCTTCCTGTACAGGATGGTTCTTAAATTTGACTAGATATCTAGAATATCTTCGGCCAGTTCTAGTGGTCATAAAGTCAGTGTCTATGATAGCTTCAGGTTCAAGTATTTCAGTCTCTTCCTCTAACAAAGGTGGGTTTTCATAAACAGGGTGTACAGGTAATTGGCCTCTAAATGGTCTTAATAAACTAATGTGAAACGTGTTGTGAATTTTCCAGTGAGGTGGTAATTCTAACTTGAATGCATTGTCATTAATTTTATGAATGATCCTAAATGGTCCATAAAATCTAGGAGCTAATTTCACAACTGGGTGTCTATCTACACTTTGTAATCTACGTTTTTCTATTCTCAACCAAACATAGTCACCAACTTTGAAATTCATTGCTTGTCTTTTCTTATTCGCTTGTTTGGTATATGATTGCTGGGCTTTGGCAATCATGTCTTTAACCTCATCAAAAATAGTATTATGCATACTAGCAATATCATTAGCACTCTAAATTCTATTTGACAAAGATGCAATAGGTGTAGACAATCTATAACCATAAATCACTTCAAACGTTGCTTTCTTTGTAGATGTGTGTGGTGTATTGTTATATGCAAACTGTAATAAATGCAAATGTATATCCCATGTCTATGGTTTAGAAATAGTATAAGCACGTAAAAGATCTAGAATAGTGCTATTAATGGCTTCTGTTTGTCCATTAGTTTCAAGATGAAATGCAGATGAGAAATCAATTTTTGTGCCTAGGTTAGCAAACAGAGTAATCCAAAAGTTGTTACAAAATCTAGAATCACGATCTAAAATAATAACTTTTAGCAATCCATGGTTAGTAAAAACAGTTTTCAAAAACAATTGTGCTGCTTGTGATGCTGTTAAAGTTTTCTTACATGGAATGAAATATGCTTGTTTACTAAACCTATCTACTACTATCCAAATCATATCATGGTTAGATTTAGTATTAGGTAAACCAGTAATAAAATCCATAGAAATTTGTTCCCATGGTCCAGTGGAATAGACAAAGGCATAAGTAATCCATACTGTTTACCATGATATCTCTTAACTCTTTGACAAATCAAACATTCAGAAACAAAGTTAGATACATCAGTGTCCATATGCGACCAATAAAAATCTTCAGTTAATGTACGTAAAGTAGATATGATACCTCTATGACCTTGATATGGGGGACAATGAATCTCATTCAAAACAAAAGATCGGAATGGAACTGTAACACACAATCTCTTTTCATAAAACATAAATCCATAATTATATGACAGTGAATCAATAGGAATCAAGTTATTTTGAACTAATTTATTCCAATCAGCATGAAAAGTAATATCCTGATGATAAGTATCTTTCATAGCAATCAAAGAATCAAAAGATATAACAGAAATATTATGAATGGCAGGTCTTCTACTTAATGCATCAGCCACTACATTTTCTTTACCGGGTTGATATTGAATGATAGGATGAAAACTCTGGATAAAAGATGCCCATTTGATATGTCGGTCAGATATTTGGGGTTGACTAAGTAAATGTCTAATACTTTTCTGATCGATCTTAATCATAAATTCTGAACCCATTAAGTAGTGTTTCCACTGTCTTAATGCTTGTACAACAGCTAATAGTTCTTTGTCATATGCGGAATATTTTAGTTCAGAGGGTTTCAGCTTACAACTAGAATAGGCTATAGGATGATTGTCTTGCATAAGTACAGCTCCTATTCCTGATCCACTAGCATCGGTCACTACTAAAAAGAATGGTCTATTAAAATTAGGCAACTGTAGGACAGGGGCATGGGTTAATGCATGTTTCAATAAGTCAAAGGATTTCTGTTGATTATCAGACCAATGATAGACAATACCTTTCTTCAGAAGTTTGGTTAATAGTAAAGCAAGTAATGAAAAATTACGTACAAACTTCCTATAGAAACTAGCAAGACCAAGGAATGATCGTAACTCATACACATTTTTAGGTACAGGCCAGTTCAATATTGCATCTATTTTCTTAGGGTCAACTTTAATTCCATCAGATGATACAATATGACCTAAATACTCAATTTCTGTTTTAAAGAATTCACTCTTTTTAGGATTTGCATACAGTTGATTATCTTTTAATAACTGGAAAACCAATGACAAATGCTCATAATGTTCTTTCTCATTTTGACTAAACACCAAAATATCATCGAAGAAGTCAATTACACAATACTGATATTTTAAAAATATACGGTTCATCATTCTACTAAACGTAGCAGGTGCATTAGTCAATCCAAATGGCATCACTAAAAATTCGTAATGACCAAACTGTTGTCGTATTGCTGCGCATTTGAGGTGTGAAACCACCCAAAAGTCGTGTGTGTGATTTGATACTTTGTACATACTTAGTTGTTATGTTTGCTCTTTCATTCTATGCCGAAGACGGAGAAAAACAGGGAGTTTTTGATAGATTGGAAACTCGAGATGCAATCTCATGGGCTACACTTATTTCAAGATATGCCGATTATGGGCTTTGTGAGGAAGTACTAAACTAATTCCAAGAGATGCAAGTCGAAGTACATTGGTGGATATGTTTGCCAAATGTGAGAGCTTGCTTGATGTTTAGCACACCTCAGAATGGTGCAATACAACTAGTAGGAGCATCAAGACAGGCTTGATTGTGAGTGTCATTGTATCACAGTGGACTTGGGCAGCTACTATTTTGCAAAGCTCTAATGTTACATGGGAGTATGGTGTCAATGGCCCTTTGTGGTATGCGAGTGAGACGACAATTCAAGTGTTCCTTTTTGGAGTATTTGCCATTGAAATCAAACGGAAGACATCATCAGTACATACAATTGGTGAGATTGTGTGTGCGAGGTGGGTTCTTTTTGGTACACATTGTTGTTGTTGGTGTTTGTTTTGCCCACTTCACCAAGATGGATATGCATAGTGGTAGCATGTTTCGGCTTCTATAGGCCTCATCGTCTTGATTACTTTAGTGGACCCTTTCCCCCCCACGATAAGTAATAGTGCTACTTTAGGTGGCAGTACAGCACTGTTTAATCTGTCTTGAAGGGGCAAGTTGTGTACATGCTATGCTAATCTTTGATTGGAGATTGTGCTATCCTTATCACTCTCCATTTATAAAGAAGGAGGCTACTTTTTGATAGGCACAATCTGCGTATGTATTGAAAAAAGAAAAGGGCCACTAATTCTGGAAAAAGGGAAGCGAAAAGGGAGGCCTCTCTGGTTTTTCCTGGGGGGCAGAATGAACAAAAGGAACGGCACTCTGGGGGGGGAATAGGGACGAATGCGGAAGAAGGAGGAGATCAAGGGAGCTCTGAAGGAGATCGACGAGAGAGGAGCGACGAAGGAAGAACAGCATGATAAACAGCCTGCTTATGAAAACGATTGATCTGTCTGTGTTATAGGCCGCTTGATGGGGAACGAAAGGATCGACTGTGAAGGACTGTAACAAATCAACACCCTCCATAGCCGCGGTGCCTTCATAAGTTTTTTTTTTCCACCTACTACTGGCCACCATCACTACCAAAGTCCTGCAGCACCGACGAAACTTGCGGACAAGGATGCTTCATACATGGAGTTATTTACCCTGTTACCAGAGAGAAGTAGCCAAGATTAGACGGATGATTAGATGATGTTATCGTCGGTGGAGCCTATCCGAAACAAGCGACCAAGACTAGATTTTTTTGATCCTGCTCCAGTCTGTTATCTCACTATAAGATAACCATAATGAATCTCAAAATAATCAACAACTTCCTTACAAAGAAGCTTCTGACAATGGCTGTCGATTGTCCTAGACAGAGCATTTTGCAACTCCTGTAATCAATTGGGGATTTTCTTTGATGACACAGTTCTTTCACGCATTCTTTTTTGTGAACCGAAGGAGCACTTCTGACACATCTCATGTGCGACGGGTCTCATCCATTAAAGCAGTCTTGTGGCAGAAGAAGAGACATAGATATCAGAGGGGCTTAAACCCATGTAATTCCATTATACTCCAGTGTAGCACCCGCTGCTGTGCCTTCACTCAATAATTACCCTTCTGAAAAAGCACGCTTGTCGACTCTTATGCTAGCACATGGTTCCCTCCCTCTTCCTCCTACTGGCATCTGTGGAAACAGTAGCTTTCCTCGGCATCACCATCATCGAATGGCAAAAATGATAGTCCTTACCTTTCTGAGACAGCTTTTCAGATGATGATGCATATGGAAATGCTAAGAAGGATAACTAAAATGTCATCCTGGTTTTAAAAGGAAAAAGCATGCATGAAGGATTCACAAACAGAAAGAGCTGTTTAGTTCAATATATTGTCCAAAGGAGATCTTTTGCAGGCAGCTAAAACAGTCTAAACACAGATTCAAGGTTTCTTTGTGGTGATCTGCAGTCTCTTAGCCTAATATCATGTCAAGAGGTTCTACTCAAGACAGTCTGAAGAAAGGTCTTAGGTGCCATCAAGGATTCCACAACTATTGGTCTTGTACAGATCAACAGTGATTACAAGGATTTGGATGCAGCATTTGTTAAAGCCACTAATCATGTTGAATGCCACCTAAGGAAAAGCATGTGCAGCTCCCTGTATAGCTTCTACCAGTACTACAAGCCACTTAATGGAGTGTACACATGTCAAAATTGACATGATACAGAGATTAATAAGAACTTGTGAAATGATGGATTATCTTTATTCTTTGTGAGCTTTGACCATAAGAAGAGGCCTTGAGGGCATATCAAAGGGACATGAAGGACTTCAGTTTTTGAACAGCCAGTTTAGAAATCGAATTTGTTTCCTTTATGAAGTTGAAGCTGATGATGTTGATTAAGGTTGTAAATATCACGCTTGATTGATCTTCTATCCTGAAATTTAACAAGGACTTCTGAAGTTGCGACATTGCTTTCGAAACCCTTCGACACTGTGTCCTAAATGCAGTCTTGAATATGTCGGACTTATCTAGTCTCACCTGATGATAACCAGACTTAAGGTCTATTTTACTAAATATAGTAGATCCTTGCAATTTGTCCATAAGGTCATCAACTCTAGGAATGGGATACCTATTCTTTACTGTGATCTTATTTAAAGCTCGATAGTCAATGCACATACGATAGGTATTATTCTTTTTCTTGACTAACAGAACAGGTGCACCGAATGGAGAACTACTAGGTCTAATCAATCCTCTATTTAGTAATTCCTCAACTTGACTCTGAATTTCTTTTTGCTCTATCTGGTTATGCCTATATGGTGCTTTACAAGGTGGTTGTGTACCAAGAATCAAATCTATTTTATGGTCTTCTGGACATGAAGGAGGTAAACCAGGTGGTAGGTCTTCGGCAAAACAGTCTTTAAAATGTGCAAGAAATTCTTTATGCCTAGGGTGCATATGATTTTCTTTTACTTGCAGTTCATTCACCCAAATGAGATAAGATTTACTACTCTTGCGAAATGCACGTTTAGCTTGAGTATGCGAAAGCAGTGGAAAAACATTAGATACATGCATACCATACAATGTAAGATATTTTCCTTGAAATTTAATGTTAATTGAATGTGTGGAATAATCTATATCTGGGTTATGCTGATGATGCCAAGGCATACCTAAAATAATGTCACTCGATTGTAATGGAACAACTAGAAAATTTCTTCTTTCAGTGTATTGACCAATTTGAATCTCTAAGTCATGCACTTCCTGTGTACTATTAATAACTAGTGCCTAAGAATGCTGCTTTAATGCGATAATGCGTAGGTACAGTCTGTAATTTCAATTCTTTTACTAGCTTTGCTGAAATAAAATCATAAGTACTACCGTCATCATGCAAAATAATCTTTTCATTTCCATGCACCAAACATTTCATAGTCAATAAAGAATGTGGAGTTGGCATACCTGGTAAAGTATCCGAATGAGTAGTAGTGTCGTCCTCATCTTCTGTGAAATCAAGCATATCTTCATGTTCGTCTTCTTCCATTGCTTCCATTGCTCCAAGGCAGTTGATATGGGCAGGTGGCTTCTTCGAATGGCAATTTGCTGCTAGATGTCCAGGCTGGTGGCATTTATAACATACTATTGGCTTGGTTTTGGTTACATTGTTTGCAATGGTAGGAAGTCTAGGTACATTAGGATTTGGCTGTGGAATAGGCTTGGGGTTTTGATTAACATTGGATGGTAAAGCAAGTGGTTTTGCCCAATTCTTACAGAAATATGGTGAAGTGAAATGACCTTGATTAAATCTTCTAAAATTTGAGTTGAATTGCTTAGATCCATAGTTACCATTGGCTTGGAATTGCTGTGGACATCTGTCTCTACCTCACAGCTTGTCTTCAATGTCGTGAGCTAGTGAAATTGCGTCTTCTAGAGTAGCATGCTTGAACATGTTAACTTCAGCGTAGTAATGCCCAAGGAGTCTAGACATATACTTGCGCTTGTGTGTCGCTTCAAGTACGTCTTCAAGCATGCGTAACTGGAGTAATGCATTCCAAAAACGCTCTGTGTACTGAGGAATAGGCTCACGATCCCGTTCCTGAAGAAGGTCCCATTGTTTTATGGCTTTCTCATAAAATTGTGGAGGAAGGAAATTCTGCATAAACTTCTTCTTGAAATTCTCCCAGGTAGTGGGACAATCTATACTCTTCCGTACTACAGTCCACCAAAGAGATGCTCTATCCACTAAATGATTAGTGACACACTTGATTTTATCTTTTTTTGCATAGGTTTCCTCATGAAAGTAGTCGTCAAACTGACTAATGAATGCAAGAACAGTTTTTCCCTCTCGAGTGCCATTGAAAGTACGGAATTTGAAATTTCTTTTACTTATCTTTGTTTCCTTGCGGATGGTTTGAGCTTCGAGAGTCGCGTCGATGGTACGTCGAATAAGATCTTCATATTGAGGTTCTTCTTTGTCGGTAGACGATCTTTGTAAAGTTGCCAATTGAACTTGCAATGCTTGCCTAGCCCGTCGTTCTTCATCCAATTGCATCATGATTAAATCCATCTTTTGCTCCATCATAGGTTCAGGTAAGTCGCCTTCAGCCATTAAATCATCCATATGTGGTTCCGTCATCCTGCAAAACTCAAAAGACCTTTCTCACTCAAAATCAAGTTAGCGGGATGAGCGTAGCTCAAGTTCGGGAATACAAGGCTTATGTATTTTTGGGTATGGCTTTCATAATCTTCGAAAAATCTGTGTTTTATCCTTCTTCGTATGCTGAAAATGCTTCAGCAAACCTGCATATGCATAGAGTACCTTCCTATGAACAACTTTGCAGTTCGGAAATTCTGCGCAGGAACAACCCTTCTTTGAGTTCTGGACAGAAGTCAGTTTTGACTCCAGTTGACTTGTCTGACTTGCATAGTACCAGACTAATGTGACTTGTAGAGTTTATAGACTTGCAGAACTTGCTTGCTTTATGGAACTTGCAGAACTTAGACTTGATAGACTTGTTGAATCTGATTGTGTGACCTGACTGATTGAAGCTTAAGTGATTAAGCCTAATCAAAGGGCAGCAAAAACGTCGAATTTTTAAGGGGGGGCCGTTTTTTCAGCGCGGCGAAATTTGCGCTGACATCCTCAGAGGTGCCACGAAAATTCGTAATTTTTAAGCTTCTTTAAGCTTAAGTTAAGCTTCTCAAGCTTTTAAAGCTTGATTAGCTTTTAAACTTTTGGGATTAAGAGAGAGATTATCTCTGTTCTTGACGACTTGATGTAGGAAAGATGGAAGTGGTCCTCCGCCTCTACAGACTGGTCCCTTGTAGTTTGATGATGGAAACAGGGGTTCTTTGTGATCGCCAGGAATCTGCCTGTATCGACCGTTCGCGACGAGATTGACCGTGGAGCCCGATCGTTCCATGAGCTCTGCCTTCACAGAGATGGGTAGCGATTGGAAGCTCTTGATCTCAGCTTCGCTCTGATACCACTGTTGCACAGATCGGATGTTGTACGCTCGCGTAGTGAATGCCGGAAGGTCCCCAAGAACAATAGAACTCTACTTTTTGCACAAATTACAAGGTAAAAAGCATGAACGACAAGAGCAAGAGACCAATTGGGTGCAATCTCCGTCCATGCCTTGTCTGAGTGCTCCACAAAGCATGTATTTTATGTATTATTCATCTTCAAGCTCAAAAAATAGCCCAAATTACAAAATAGCAAGCTTTTAGCTTTTGAGTTTGCTTTAACACAAAATAGGAATAAAGCTAATGGCGGTGCCCAAAGAGTCTGGCATGCCCAATACAATGTCCAAATAGAAATAACATAATCATGCACCCATGCGCATACAAAATAATAATAAATATCCAATGCCTCAATAAATAGGCATGACAAAATATAGGCGTCATGCCTAAGGTATGCGCCCATCAAAATATAATCCATAAATCGAATACTCGCTATCCTCCAATGCTTTCCTCTGCCACTGCTGCTATCTCTACACATCAACTGAAGCATTCACAATCGTTAGTAAATTAATACAATTAAACCGACAAAAGTGAATACCTAGCAGTCTTCAGCTACATAAATAAATCAATTGGTTAGAAATAAATCCTAACCTTAATTTATTATGAGTGTGCACTCTAAACTCATAAACGTTTATTAATTTAATATGCATTTTACAGAATCACCCCCTATGGAATCACCCACGTACACACTAAATTAATGAAACGCCCAAAAAGGATAGGTGTCCCCATCAACTTCTCACACAAAGAATCCACTTTGTGTATGAGCCCCGGTCATCAAAGTTTACGGAATCCACCGTAAAACCTCACGGAATCCACCGTGGCACGGAATCCATCGTGAAATATGCCTCCTGGCATCACAAAACCAAGATTCTCTGATAAATAGCAATTACTCACGATGCAAACAGCCCACAAACAAATTTTCATCCAATAAGAACATAATTATCATCATAAACTATAAAAAATCCTTCATTTTCTTCATAAAAATGGTCATACCGTGTTTTTACGTAACCTGAGATGTAACTCGAGGTGCCTTGAATGATTGTATAATTTGATCATCAAGCACGTGATTAGGGTTAGGCACATACTTTTTCAGCATACTGATATGGAATACATTAGGAACTTTTAGGTTTTCAGGGAGTTGCAGTCTATAAGCATTAGGCCCTAGGCACTTGAGAATCTTGTAGAGTCCACAATACCTTGGACTTAGCTTTTTGCATTCACCCAAGGATAGGGAACTCTTCTTTGGACGTAAGCGAATGAAAACCATATCACCTTCAACGAAGGATCTATCTTGACGTTTCAAGTCTCCGTAGGCCTTCTATCTATCCTTGGTGGCTTGGATGTCTTGTCTTATTGATTTGATTTGGTCATCCATGTCTTCTAGCATCTGTTTTGCAGCTTCAACCCTCAAGGTTGGATCCAAAAAGCTCAAAGGACTACGATAATCGTGCCCACACAATGCTTGAAAAGGGTTCATTTGAATGCTTTGTTGGTAAGAAGCATTGTAGGCAAACTCAACCAGTGGCAAATATTGAATCCACTTTTTGGGTTCGCGACAGCAGTGTGCCCTTAGCATATCCTCAATGACTTGGTTGACTCGCTCCGTTTGACCATCGGTTTGGGGATGGTAAGCTGTACTGAAACAGAGTTGAGTCCCAATGGCCTCGAAGATAGCCCTCTAGAAGTGTGAGGTGAAGAGAGAGTCTCGATCACTAATGATTCTTCTGGGTAACCCATGCAGTTTGAGAATCGCCTTGATGAATAACCTTGAGATGTCTGAGGCTTTATAGTTTGTCTTAACAAGGATAAGATGTGCAACCTTTGTGAGCATATCCACCACGACCATAATGGAGTTGTATCCTCCCTGAACTTGCAGCAGGCCAACAACAAAGTCCATATTAATGAATTCCCATTTCTTTTGGGGAATGTCAAGTGGTTGCAACTTCCCTGGCATTTTGACATGTTCAACCTTAATGCGTTGACAAGACAAACATTTAGTGATATATTTGAGAATGTCACCTTTGAGCCTATCCCAGTAATAGCTCTTTCTGACCGCATTGAGGGTCTTGGCATAGCCAGGATGTCCTGAGAAAGGGGAGTCATGGGCTTCCCAAAGTATCTTCTGCTTGAGTGATTGGCTTGCTGGTATACATAATCTTGTCCTATAGTAGACAAGTCCATTATTGATAGAGAATTCTTGATACTTTGTTTGTAGCTTTGGGTTTTGATCTTTGATGGGGATCTCCCTTAGCAATTTCTGAAAGGTTGGGTCATGGCATGCCTCTTCTCTAGCTAGCTCAAGAATTAGGTTGTTTGACATGGATACCTTTGTGGCTAGAGATCTTGATGTTGATGGATCTTGCAAAATTAGAGAATTCAGAAATGCCTTGCGACAACTGAGTGCATCAGCAACTACATTCTCCTTTCCAGGCCGGTATTTGATTTCAAAATCATATTCTTCTAGCACTTTAATCCATCGACATTGCCTCGTATTGAGCTCTTTCTGGGTGAAAATCCATTTAAGACTCTTGTGGTCCGTCACTAGGGTAAATTTGTTACCCAGCAAGTAGTGCCTCCAAATTTTGAGAGCATGGATGACAGCCAACAGCTCCAAATCGTGGGTAGCATAGTTCCTTTCATGGCTCTTCAAGAAATACGTTTGCGCATTCCTTTAACCATGAAGGTTCTTCCCTAGATTCCTGATTCTAATCTAGCTTATTTAGTTTAATCAAATAGATAGATAGCCCCTTTCTAACTCCTTTTATTATCCGTGTTGCTTTGGCCAGTTGAATTTTTAGCTTACCAGCCTCTCCTTGAGTTGTAACTAGTTTCCCTTCATAATTACAAAAGGAGGCTTGGCCCTTTCCACAGTGAATGTGGGCATCATTGGGTATTAACCAATCCATTCCGAGAAAACACTCGTGGACACCTAGGTTGTCAAGAATCGCGTGGTGGGAGGACTTGCTCAAGATGTTGTGCCAAGCACACACAGAATGCACAAGGAGAAGCTCACTCAAGAGACAAGAAGAGAGATGGAGGCCAAAACGTTTTCTTGCTGGTTTCTTCTTCTTCTTCCACACACTTTTCAATGTACACAAAGTATAGATAAGATACAACATAAAGGAAAGTGGCCTACTAAGTCAAACAATGCATAACCGACTACACTAGTCGACTGGCGCTAAAACTATGCCAGCTGTAAATAGGTGTAACAACCTGAATATAATAAGTAATGAGTCAGTGGCCATGTGAGAGTCATAATGACCATCGACGTGCTAAGTGTAGACGTGTGGACCCATCTAACCAGGCCATCAATGTCCGCATGTATTGAGCTTGTCATCTCAACACTCCCCCTCAAGCTCAACTGCATCTCTGCAACTCCAAGTAAGCTTCGAAACTTTTGAAGCTTCTCTGCCCAATGCCTTCATGAAGATATCAGCTATTTGATCATGTGTGCTGACATACACCAAGTCAATCTCACCTGCTAGTACCTTCTCTCTCACAAAGTGGTAGTGTACCTTAATATTTTTTGTCCTGGCATGGAACACAGGGTTCATAGCCAAGTGTATACTGCTCATGTTGTCACAATAAATGACAACTGGACCTTCCACCTTCACATCCAAATCAACCAATAACTTTTCTAGCCATACTACCTCACATGCTGCAATAGCAGCACCTCTATACTCAGCCTCTGTACTCGACAAAGCAACTATAGATTGCTTTTTGCCGCTCCAAGTGACTGCTACACTACCAAGAGAGAACATGTATCCGCTGGTAGATCTTCTATCGAACATACTACCAGCCTAATCTGCATCTGTGTATCCAAACATCTATACATCTATACCTACCTCATAGAGAAGTCCATAATGTAATGTGGACTTAACATATCTCAATATGCGTCTGACTGCATCCAAATGTGGCTTTCTAGGTACTTGCATAAACTGACTCACAAGACCAACAGTGTAGCTCAAGTCTGGCCTTGTAATAGTCATGTAGATCAAACTCCCCACTATTCTCCTAAACATAGTAGGGTCTTCTATCTCATCCCCAACATCAGCACTCAACTTTACATTCTGCTCCAACGGGACTGGTTTGCATGCTGTCATACCATACTTGGACAACATATCCAAGCCATACTGTCTTTGGGACAGCCATATACCATCATCACATTTGATCACCTCAATGCCAAGGAAGTACCTTAGCTCACCTAAATCCTTCATCTCAAACTTCTTCTTCAAAAAATCATTGACTTCAGCAATCCCACTATCACTATCACCTATAATAATCAAGTCATCCACATAGATGACTATGATGACCAAACCTGCATCTCCCTTTCTCACATAAAGTGAGTGATCAGCATCAGAAACATAAAAGCCAATATTGACAAGATACTCTCCGATATTGTTAGACCATGCTCTAGGTGCTTGCTTGAGCCCATAGAGTGCCTTCTTCAACCTGCACACATACGTGGGATACTCTAAATCTTCATAACCTGTTGGTTGATCCATATACACTTCTTCCTGCAAATCACCATGCAAGAAGGCATTCTTCACATCCATTTGCTACAACCTCCAACCTTTGGCTGCTCCCAAAGCAATCACACAGCTGATAGTTGCCATCCTAGCAACTGGACTAAAGGTTTCTTCATAATCTATGCCATATGTCTGGGCATAGCCTTTTGCAACCAGCCTAGCTTTGTACCTACTAATAGAACCATCTGCATTGTGCTTAATCTTATAAACCCACTTATATCCAATAGCTTTCTTGCCCTTCGGCAATGATACTAGATCCCAAGTCTTATTGGCCTCTAATGCAACCATTTCCTCATCCATTGTTGCATCCCAATGAGCATGACCAACAACCTCCTCAAAACATGTGGGCTCAAAATCCTCAACTAGTTTCGTCATATAGGCATAATGGTGAGCTGCATAACCTTCAAAACCAAATCTTTTTACAAGGTATCTGACCCTGCTAGATCTCCGTACCACCGGATCACTCAATGGAGCCTTTAAATTACTACGAGCTCTCTGTACACCTGGTATCCTGACAGAAGGAATACCAAGCTCATCATCCTAGCTCTTTGAGCCACTGGAGTCTCCATCAAGAACTACATCAATGCCATCTCACACTTTATTCTTTCCTTTGTCTTTACTTGTAGTGCTGCTAGATGCACTTGAAGATGTAGAGGTACTCCTTAGTCTCCCAGACCAAGGACTACCAGATGACGTCTCTGGTCCACTAAGAGTTCGTGATTCTTGCTTTTCAGCCTACACATGAGTGTCATGATCATCATCATCATCCAATGCATCACCACTAGATGCATACCAACTACTCATTTCATCAAAGATGACATCCTTGCTCACTCTGAACTTACATGTGACAGGGTTATAACAGTGATACCCTTTCTGCTCTAAAGAGTATCCAATAAAGATACACTTTTCAGCCTTTGGATCTAGTTTCTTCCGCAACTCATCTGGTACATGAACATACGCAATGCAGCCAAACACTTTCAAGTGTGAGACATCAGGCTTCTTACCTGTAAAACATTCTTCGAGGGTCATACCATGAACTGCAGCTGTGGGAGTTCTGTTCATAATATAAACAGCAGTATGAACAGCCTCAGACAAAAAATGCTTAGGCATATTCTTTTCAGCCATCAAGGCACGTGCAACTTCTGCAATATGCCTTATCAGTTAAATATTTGATTCCTGTAAAAGCTAGTAAAAATTGATTTTTATATCTTCCATAATGCACACACGAACCCTCAATTTGTGGATAGTCGTTATTTAATGGAATCAAATCCTTTTTGCAACCCCATTTTGCTGTGGGGTATACATGCATGTGAACTGTCTCTTTATCCCATGAGACCTCAGAAAATCACTGAACTCATTTGAGAGGTACTCTCCCCCTCTATCTGACCTCAAGCACTTTACTTTCAAGCTTGTTTCTCTTTCAACTGCAGCCTTGAAAGTTCTAAAGTGCTCAAACGCTTCACTCTTTTCCTTCATAAAATATACCCACAGCTTTCTAAAACAATCATCAATGAATGTGACAAAGTATAAACTGCCTCCAAGAGATACATTTTGTGTAGGCCCCCAAATGTCTGTTTTCATAACATCAAGGATATTTCTGCTTACATCTCTGTCATGTGAAAAGGGTTGTCTTGCCTGCTTACCAAACTAACATGCTTCGCATACCTTATGAAATTCTGCAACTCTAAATGTAGGCAACCCTTTGGACTGCATTAATTTCAGCCTTTGTACATTTGCATGTTCAATGTATTTGTGCCAAATTTCAATATCTGCAACAACACCTTTTCCTTTAGCATACATAGGAGCATTCATAGTTGGAATTCCAGCATCCAGAGTAAACATACGTCCAACTCTACTTCCCTTGGCTACCAACCTGCACTTGTCATTGAAGTCTTCTACAAAGCAGCCCTTTCCATTAAATCTGACTTGCAGCCCTTGCTCTACCATTTGACCGACTGACACCAAGTTCTTTGTAATAGATGGCACATGTAATACATCTGAAAGACTCTTTGTATTACCATCATGCAAGGACAAGGGAACTTTTCTAATGTGTGAAATTGGGTGGCATGAATCATCACCTGTCTGCACATAACCTGCATTTTGCAAATCCTGCATCTCTCCAAACCACTCTGCATGGCTGGTCATATGATTGGATGCACCTGAATCAACATACCAAACATCATCATGTGTTCCCTTTCCTGTAATATCATTCAGCATATGCTACATAACAAATAGATGTTCATTTTTGTCTTCATTCTGTCGTGAAGACGATGCATAGTTTCCTTGCTGCAACTTACCACTATGAATATCATCTTTCTTAGCATAACATTGGACTGCAATATGGCTTGTTTTGCCACAGTAGTGACAGACAATACCAGAGTTGTTAGAACCTCTGTTCTGCCATCCACCTCTTCCTCTAAAGCTCCCCCTGCCTCTAAAGTTACCATGACCTCCTGAAACCTGCATATCGCCAAATTGCTGATTCAATCTGTTTTGATGGTTGTCACTACCACGTCCTGTACCACGGCCTCTTGAAGAGAACCTGCCACGTCCCCTTCTTGAACTGGAGTAGAAAGCTTGGACCTGTTTACCACTTCTTTCAAATGTCTGACTCTGCATGTTGATCTCTTCAGTGATCATAAGGGAGACCAACTCATCGAAATCTGGAAATGGCTTTCTGACATATACGGAAGTTACAAAAGACTTTCAAGCCTTTTCATTGTTAAGTCCACCCAAGGTAGACGACACCAAATCATCATCATCGGGCATTGCATCAATCGTTGCCAATGCATCTGCAATGCTCCTTACCTTCAGTGCATACTCATTGATAGACATCTTCCCTTTCTTCAATGTATTCAACTCTTGCTTGAGTTGAATCTTTCGTGCATTTGTATTTATCGAAAACATACTTTCAAGTACGGTCCAAGCTGCATATGAATTCTCTGCATTTCTAATATGTCCCAGCATATTATTGTTAATTACTGCAAACAACCAATACATGACCTTCTTGTCTTTTGCATTCCATTCCTTCCGTGCCTTTGTCTCTTCTGCAGTTGGAGGATCACTCACCTCCGGCTCCTTTTCTTCACCTGAAACAAACTCATAGAGGCCTTTTCCAATAAGGAAGTTCGTGACATGGAACTTCCATGAAGGGTAGTTGTTCTTGTCGAGATTCTCAATGATGGGGCTTCCACTGTTCTCTACCATTATCACAAAACTAATACCAAACAGCAAGCAAAACTTCTGTAACCCTTGACCTGTAGTGCACAGCAATACACTAGACAGCCTTTTTCACTGTCTACTCAACAATACATGCAATTTGCAACCTGTTTGCAGATAAACCTTATGTTTGCTTCCTACAAATACCTCAAGAATTACATATTCGCAATCTGTAACCTGCACACCCACTTTCGGTCAAAACAGCCGAAATCACAGTGTACCCTTAAATTGTTGTCCGCAACCTTGCAGCTCTAAAATGGGGCATGAAACGGCCTCAAATGCCTAAAATAACTGTGGTATCTGCAAAATATACAGCACTCTTTGCACACACCAAATCTCACTGCAATCTGAGATTTTTGCTCTGCCCTGCTTCCGGTGCCTCCACAGGCACTACCCAAGAGAAAGAGTGGAAGGATGGGAGAGCTTCTTACCCGTGGCTTGCTTGCTCAAACCTTCCTTCTTCCCCTTCACTTCAACCTTCGAAATCAGCCTCTCTTAGTGGCGCGGCTCTGATACCATGTCAAAAATCGCATGGTGGGGGGACTTGCTCAAGATGCTGCACCGAACATACACAGAATGCACAAGGAGAAGCTCACTCAAGAGACAAGAAGAGAGATGGAGGCCAAAACGTTTTCTTGCTGGTTTCTTCTTCTTCTTCCACATACTTTTCAATGTACACAAAGTATAGATAAGATACAACATAAAGGAAAGTGGCCTACTAAGTCAAACAATGTATAATCGACTACACTAGTCGATTGGCGCTATAACTATGCCAACTGTAAATAGGTGTAACAACCTGAATATAATAAGTAATGAGTCAGTGGCCATGTGAGAGTCATAATGACCACCGATGAGCTAAGTGTAGACATGTGGACCCATCTAACCAGGCGGTCCATCATCAATGTCCGCATGTGTTGAGCTTGTCATCTCAACATAGGTTCATTACCCTAAATCCGATCGAAGTCGACTTTCCACCCAGTAGGAATTTCACATTAGCAGTCTGCCTGGTACAAGAGACTTCATGACCATTTGCTAATTCCACAAGTAAGGTAGGTGCATCTTTTGTGGCTATTCCTAATCTTCTTGCACTGACTGGTGAAATGAAGAAATGTGTACTGCCACAATCAATCAAGGTTTTGAAGCTTTTACCTTGATAATCCGATGGAGTTTGAATCACCGAGAATTGGCGATTTAGGCCTTTCTTGTGAAGAGCAGCAATAACCGTTGCCCTCTCAATGTCAGCTTCCATGGATGGATCTTTTTCATCACCCAGCTCCTTGTTGGCGACACTAGAGGTTCTCCCTCTGGCCTTGATGGTGGCTCATTGGCCATGGGCGGCTTCTTGAAGTGGCCCTTGATGTTGTCCTCTGCTAAGCTTGGGACACTGCCTTTTAAAGTAACCAAGCTTGTTGCAATGGAAGCAACAGAGATTGCAGCCATTACCTTGGGTAGGAACGAAGTTATTGACACTGTTGGTCCTAGCTTTCTTCCTTTGTCCCTGACTTTGGCCCTACGCCCTCTTAGCCTGAGACCTATACACTCCCTTGTTCTAATCCCTATAAGACCAAGTCCTGTTATTTCTTGGCTTGGACTGCACCTCCTGTAATATCGGTGCAGCTCAAATGAGCACGTCTTGAAGGTCTGTTGGGCGCATTGACTCCAAGCGGGTGTTTATGGGTGGGTTTAATCCGGCACAAAACTTTGACACCTATTGTGTCATATCCATTTGTGGCACATACTTTAAGAGAGAGACGAACTTTGAATAGCATGCATCTAGGGATAGTCCAAGCTGCTTTATTTCATAGAATTTGTTCATCTTCTGTGTGCGGTAGGCAGGTGGTAGATATCTCCCTCGCACAGCTCTTTTAAGCTTCTCCCAAGTAACTGACCCTTCCGAGATCCCTTGGTCTCTGCACCATTGTTTCCACCACAGTCTTGCTTCGCTGGTAAGCTTCAATTTGGCGAGCATCACTTGGTTAGCGGGTGCAGTACCTGCTGCTTCGAAGTAATCCTCCATGGATTCGATCCAGACCTCCGCGTCAGTTTGGACGGTCCTTCCCTTGCCATCAAATTCAAGTGACTTGATTTGTTTGAGAAGGAACTTCTTCTCTTGAATTACAGCCGTATTTAGTGCAGGGGTCGGACTAGGAATCTGCACCTGAGGTTGTGCCTGGGCAATAAGATTCTTTACGTTAAAAACTCACTAAACATTTCTCACATTACATTACATGCCCAGTTCAGCTTTAAGCCAAGTGGCCTAATCACTTAACTCCTTTACCAACACTTACAACCATGACAAATAGTGATAAAAATCTTATTCATTCATGTGGGCATAGCCCTTTTGAGTACATTTATTTTGAGAAGGTAGAACAAGCTAATTGGCACATCAATTTGGGGAAAATAAGATTGTGTTACATTCAGCTACGGGAACTGAGTAATAATATGGAGTGGGGTCATGGATTTTCAGGAATCGATAGGTCATAGGAAGCTTGGGGTATCCCTTCCTTTGATACCCATTCTTCTCATAACGTCCCAACACCTTGATTCTGTCAGCAGGGATTATTCGAGTCACTTCCTTGTACACATACTTGTTTTGTTTGATTTTTCAACCGTCGACATGTAGGGTTGCGTTTGCGTGAGCCTTAACAAAGATGAATAGCATGGCGATCTTTAAGTCCTCCATCCACTTGATTCTCTTCAAGTTTATATGAAGGTACGCAAGTCGGTGGGCAGCTATGTAATAAATTCCTGATTCACCCATCCATCTCCGTTCCACGTACAGGGGTGAAGGATTGTAGATGTGGTCTAGGATATCCATCATACCTAGCCTCCATCAATAATCCGAAGCACGCATTCCAGTCATAAACATAACCTGGAACACCAAGAATTTGTTCCATACTTCGCGACTCTGCAGGCTAACATCCATAAGTAAGTAAGGAAATGTTCTTAATGGCAACGTTGCTCTATTTTCCCTCAATAATATTCCTTGTAAATATTAGATCCCATTGGTTCACTCTGATACCAACTATAACGTGTCCCCCTGTCCACTTGTAAGACACGTCTTAGCAGCCCATCGGGAAGAGAGTCTAGAAAGCATCGCCCGACGCTCCCAAGGAATGTCACGAGGTTTGCGATCTAGGTCTTCCTGAGTCTGCCACGAAACGGAAGCATTCTGGCCGTTTCCACTTAGGACCGACCTAAATCAGGGTTTTTCTGGTAGCTAGCATCGAGCCCCAGACGAACAACTTTACGCAAAAACATCAGGGTCAAAGTGGATTTATACTCCACTTGGTTCAAGGAGAATGGGAAATGAGAGGGATGCGAAGCTCGACCTCTCTGCCCGTAAGGCATAGTCCCATTCCGGTCCCCTAAAACAGTATAAATCAGGACTCTAGCACTCTAGATTCTAGGTCATTGTTACCCTACTATCAATTCCTTTGAGAAAAGTTCTCGGCCAGCCAGAACCTACCTTCCGTAGGACGGACCCAGAGTCACGTCCATCCAACTTACCTCAGGTTGCTTTAGTTATCTAATTACCTACCACATTTAGTTTGACAAGCAAAAATAGCTTCTTTAATTAACTAATTAATCACTGGTTCCTTCACGTAACTTAGGCACTGACATAGAAAAAAATGTCAAGCAAGTTCCTTTTCAACATTTGATCTTTATTTATTAATTTTTGGAATACATCATATAATCCCGCCCGAAGGATATTTCAACAATTCTCAGGGATCGCTATTCCAAGTTCCGCCCGCTGACTAGTATGCGGGCCTCAAGATCCCATCTCGAGTCACATCGGTCTCTTGTGCAGGTTCCAAAGACAAGGGATTTACGGCCAGAGCCTCCCCTGGCACCCAAGTGTCCTCGTGCTCCAAGTAGTAGCACCCACGGAGAGACCTCTCGCGGCGGGTCTGGTCCACATACCCAGCACGGCTAAACAACCCCCTTGGATAGGGTCAGGCAAACAGTCGGAGGTAACTGTTACTGCCTCTCCCTCCAGGCTCTCAACATGAAGCATTAGATGTTTTTCCTGAATTAGTTCTTTGAGCAAAGAAGTACAAACAATGCACCTAAGTCTACGACCAAGAACATTCCAGTGGTCGTTTGTAAGGCCAACTGCCAAGGTGTGATTCCTTCTCCTCGAATGCTTCCAGCATTCGATCCTGAATCAATCGCGACTTGGCAAGATCTCAAGGGTTTCGTAAGCTGAGTTGCTTGTTTACCCCTTTTTCCTTGGGTTAGGGTTTATACCCTCTTGACCCAAATTGTCACTACCTTAGGTATCCTTAAATTATAGACAATAAATCCTGGGCAACCCTGTTGTCCTCACTTGATTGGTCAATTTCTTACTAGGCAATTCATAATTTCCCCCAGCTTGGCAAATCAGTCCCAAGGAAGAGTGTAGTAGCACGATAACTACTCAACTTCTAGAAAATGTAGACTTGTACTTAGGACTCGCCAAACTTGGTCTAAGGAGTAGCAATAATATTTTGTGATTTAGACACAAGATCGTATGATGTTGCAGCTTGTGTCAATATCTAACTTGTGGGATTATATCTTTCTTCATACGGTCTTTCGTGGTCAAGAATTCCTTTGATCAAGATAAATGGCTTGGGAGTCCTCTTGACCCAACCCAACCTTAACCCTACTAGGCCGATAACGTTTTGGCCCTAGGGTTCCTAAATTCGTACGGAAGTCTAGTATTTGGTCAATTGATCCTTAGGGTGAGAACCCTAGATCATTCTTGCATGGGCATTTAGCTAACCCTAACATTCCGTGAATATGGGTAGGACCTTTGATATCGGAAATATTAGGTTGGCATTCTAAGTGCGATACTAGGCAGAATTTTAACATAGCTTAACCCTATCTAGCACATTGAGGTGTTCGTCATACTAACTATTTACGCCTTTATGAATCCCATGTGAGTTACACAATTAAAAGCGATTTACCTAATTGATCTAATTCTCTTACGACAAGAGATGATCTTTCCTTAGAGATGCAAATACTTTCCCTAAAAGATGTAAATAATTGCAAGATAGGTGAGATGCATCATTCCATGTGAATATGCAAATTCAAGACCATAGACCTTTTTGCAACTATAGGATCTGTAGTGATCTTTTCTTTTCCTTGCCTTATGTGACGTTGATTTACATCCATAACTATTCTTATAAACCATACGTTTAATGCATTGAATTCAAGACTTTAGTCTTTTAATAAAAATGCATCCTTTCCTAATTTCGTACTTTGATAAAAGAGCTTCTATGCATGGATGCATCATTCTTTCGTGACGAGATGCCAATGAATTCATGGTTGATTTAATCCTTCTTCCACCACTTATCGCAACCTAAATTGTAAGTAACATTGCATGTGAATTGCATAATATCAAGTTCATAAATCTTTTCCTTTGGGAGATGCACAATTTCGTCTTTTAACTTATGCATCATACGTTTAGAATTGCAGCTACCCTTAACCTTGGAAGTGCAATCAATTGCAAATACACGACATGCAACTAACTTGTAGATCGAATGAGTAAATAAATTTTCCAGTGTATTTAAACTTGCCTATGAGAATTAAACATGCTTAGTGCATCCTTTTCATGCGGGAATATTATCGGAACCTGGGCATTAAGAATCGGCCACTCGCGTACTCAGGGTGGAAGCTCTCGCATGTGCTCCTCTCGACTTTTGTTTAGAAGCCATTGATGACATAGATCTCGACTCAGCAAACTCGCCTTGCCCTTTATCCAATTTCCAAAACTGCCTACTAGGCCGAGATTTCTTCCCTGCATAGAAATTTGGGTCTTGCAATCACGGTTTTAAGGAACCCGGGAAGGCATGGGTGAATAAGGCCTATAGAAGCCTTAATAGAAGCTTCCAAATTAGAAGCTTCCAAGCTTCTGAAAATAGCAGATGATGTGGAGAGAGAGAGTGATGATTGGGAAGATGACGACGTTACTAATGGTGAAGATAATGATGATGGTAATGATAATGATGATGGCTATGAAGACGATGGGCACAGCAGCCTGGTGGGGCAGCATGGCAGTCCTGGCGGCATGGTAGCGTGACGGCAACAACACTATGGCGGCAGCAACAGGCAGCATGATCTCCTCCCTCCCAAGCTTGGGAGGGGGTGGTTCATATATAGCTCTTGTGGCGGGCTGCATGCCTCCTCGCCATGCCCTCCACCACTCAAGGTCATACTCCCTCTCCCCGCCATGCAATGGCTGAAGGGGAGGGGGTTATTACATAAAAAAAATTGCCAAAATTATCCATTATCCTTTTTCCCCCCTGAAGGGGTGTTCCCCCGTGTGCTACGGGTTTTTAAGTCACAGCTTTCTACACATGATGCGGGGCTGGTGTTTGTTGATGCATGCGGAATGATTGCTTAACCCAGTGTATCTTTATTGTGGGAGATTACTTCAAACCGCTTTTGCGCGAGATGTAGGGTCTTCAATATTTCGTTGCAGAAATATTACAGTATATTAAAAAGAAAAACACAATTGTAGAGAATTGGGAAGCTTTCAAGACACTTATGGCTAAAGTCTTTGTCTCTCCTCTTGAGAAAGAGAAATTGACACACGGAGATGTTATGGTTTAGAGCAAAGAGGCCTAAGTGTAAGGGAGTATACCAAGCAATTCCTCAATCTTACCATGTATATAGATAGCATCAATGCTAAAGATAAACTCCACAAGTACATGTATGGTTTAGAGCCCTCCTTATTAGAGCTGATGTCATGGCGCAAAACCCTACCACTATTTTCAAAGCTATCGAGCTTGCAGAGCACTATGGAAGGAAATATGGAAGAGAGTCTTCATTTCAGCATAGTTATGGACAGCCAAGGACTATTTTCAAACATGGACAAGTTGGCAATGTTTATGGCAGCAATCATGCACCAAGTAGGTGCTTAAGAGTGTCAACTTATCCACTTTTCAATGCTTCAAGACCTCAAAGAAATTTTAGGACAGCAAACAGTCCTAGAGTTGACTTTAAATAAGGGGACAACAAGCCTAAATCTATTTCAGCCAGTATGTATCCCAAGTCTATTCTTATAGACCTCTACAAAGAAAGAAATGAAAAAGGCTTATGATTTAAATGTGGGAAAAAGTATACACTTGATCATGCATCAAAGTGTGTATACAAAAATGTAAAAGCCAAGGTTCATAGTATGTTAGTCTTTGAGGGTTCTGAATATGATATTGATAAGGCTAATGCAACTACACCTAATGCTAAAAATGATGATCTTGAGGAAGAAGTTGGGCAAGAGTACTTTTATGATCCAGCCGACTCTTTTCCTTTTGATTCAGGTGGGACTATTCATTTTGACCCAAATGGAACTTATGATGAGCGACTTGCTGCCATTAGTTGTTCTATTTCCATGGATGATTTGGCAGGTTCTAAGAGCCCTAATACACTCCGTATGAAGGGTAACATTCATGGGAAGGATGTGTTCATTTTGATATATAGTGGTAGTACACATGGTTTTGTGAATAAGTCCATTATGGACAAGCTGAATTGTCTTCCCATTGGCTTATAGCAGCCCATAAGAGTTCAAGTAGCCAATGGTGAAGAAGAAATCAGCACGCAAATATGCCCACTTGTTTCTTTACAGTAGCTAGTTGAAAATTTTGAAGCAAAAGTAAACCTGATTATCTTGGAAATGGGCCCCATAGATATTGTACTCGGTTGTGATTGGTTGATGACATTAGGCAAAATCACTACGGATTTCTCACAGCTGTATATGGAGTTTATATTTGATGGACGGCTTATCCATTGTTGAGTGTTGAAATGACTTGTTTTTTGGCTGATTTTTGTTGTTTTTGAGAGCTGAATGGTTGATTTTATGGGATGATTGATTGATTAGGAAGTGGATTGAGAGTGTTTTGGATGATATTGATTGTGTTTTGGAAGTTCATGATGTTTGTTGATGGTTCTGTGATGTTCTGATAGGTTCTGAATGGTTCTATATACCTTCTGTTTTGTTCTGTTTTGGTCTGTTTTGATCTGATTGTCTTCTGTAAGGAGGGATGGAGTATTGATTGATGAAGAATGAGATATTGTGAAAGTTTATTGAATGTTTTGTGAGAGTTTGGAATGGGTTGAGAATGAGTTATGTAGTTTTGATGACCTTCTGTAACCTTCTGTAGAGCTTCTGCTTCTGTTCTGTTATGTACTGTAGCTGTTCTGGTACTGTTCTGTAGACTGTTCTGTATGCTTCTGTAAGTGTTCTGTGGAATGTATGTGTGACTTTGGGAAAGTTTTCTAGCCTTGGAAAGAGGTGAATACAAGTGCAAAAGAGCTGAAGGAAGTGGAAGAAGTAGCTGTTAAAGACTCAAGAGAAGACTAGAGTGAAGTGACAGTAGTGAGCTGTGAAGAGACACTGTAGTGGCTCTGGTGACCCTTCATATCAAACATACCTCTTGGGAGGGGTATCCACGACCTAAGAGGGATTATTGAGTGTGATTTTGAGAGATTGTAGTGAGGATATGATGTATTATTGATAGAGAGAGAGAGAGAGAGTCAGAGATAGCCAATTCTACTCAAACAGAGTGATTGTATATGAGAGATTGAGAGAGAAGACTATGAAGATATTGAAGATGAATACTATGTGATGTATTTCCATTCAAAGATGGTGTATTTCTTTGATTTCTTTGTTCTATTGATGGATTTTGTGAAGATGTTGAAAAATATGGTTGATTCTATTAAAAAAACCGTGGGAGATTTACATGATGCTGCATGAAGATTTGTTGTGCCTAGTGTTCTTTTCTTCATTGTGATCATATGAAACATGATAAACAAGCTTGTTGATGTTACAAGATAGATTTTCTTGCAAGAGAATTCCCTTTTCCTTGGTGTTCTTCTCGGGGCTCCATGTTTTTGGTGCGCAGCCGGGGAATCTTGCCATCAACAAGCACCAAAAGGGGCTGAAAATGAAGGAATTGGCATTGCCAAGAAGAGAAGAATTCAATGGATGTTTGTAAAATTCCTTCTTCCACTGAAGAGTTGGAATTTCTCATAATCAAAGCCACTTTTCACAAAAAGTTCATCCCACAATGGCGGAAACACATCACCATCATGATGCATGCTCTATGTGGTGGACAGTTTCCTCTTCCTGTTGAAGCAGCAGAAACTTGCATCTTGGTGGCAAACTGTTTGGGAACAAACTGAAGAGCAGAAACAGAGAGAATGACCATCCATGGAAGATTTGGCATTCATTGAGAAGTTTCCAGACAACATCAAGTGGGAGATTGTGAAGAAGCTTCAGGAGTCTTGGTCTGTAGAGGTTCACAGGGACAAGAAGGAAAAGAGTTGGAATTTGTTCGTGGACGCTCAACAGCAAGATACATGGGATGCTTGGTGTACTGATAATCTTTTGTTTGTTCAATTAGCAACCCACTGGAAGTTGGTAGACAAAGTGTTTTTCACAACATACACTGTTGAAACCATCAGAAGCTGGCACTACTATGATGATGGCACCACCACCATGCTCAGACGTATGCATTTTGACACCTTCAGAACCGAATACCTTCCTCTGTGGAGTGGCATGAAAGCAGAATTCAGGGACGTTGAAAAGAAAGAAGTAGAAGAAATGTTGGCCAGAGAGTCCTCCAGAGACTGAAGCCTTCTGTTAACCCTTTGTGGAGCACTAACAACATAGTGGAGTCAACCCCCTGATGAATGACGCAATAAAAAGGCAAGCGTTAGAACGAGTCCAGAGGTACGTGAGAAGAGAGAAAGCAAAAATCAAGGCTGCGAACGAGCTAGCAGCAGAAGCCGCCTTTGACGCCCTTGTGGAACTCTTTACAAAAGTCCCAATGGCACATCAAGCCCTTCCTCCTCCTGCTGGAGGTCCACTTCCAAGCCAGATCCGTCCTGGAAATATTGATGACAGACCAGCGAATGTAGTCCCATTGCCAGTTTTTAAGGGAGAGTACAATGAAGACCCCGATCTTCATGTAGCAGAGTTTATGGTAGCGTGTGTGGCTAACAATGCCAGAACCCCTGAGCATTGGTTAGCAATATTCCCCGCCACTTTCAAGGGCGCGGCATTTCAGTGGTATGAGAGACAAGCAGCAGGAACTTTTGGCACATGGGACGACCTGAAGTTGGCCTTCCTCACTAAATTCAGGCGTGAAGGTTTTGAAGAGCGGATGAGAGAGGAATTTATGAACCTAAGTCAGTCCTCTGGAGAAAGAGTGGAAGCCTATGTCTCACGAATGGAATCCATCCTGAAGAGATGGACTAACCATAATCTAGATGATGGCATTCAGAAGGGAGTGTTTCTCAGAGGATTACAACCAGAAGTTCGTAAGTTTGTGGAGCTACAAAGACCAGCCACCCTGCAAGCTGCAACAGAAGGTGCCAGACTGTACGATGAAGTGGAAGCTAGATTAGCGATGAATACAGGAAGAGGAGTCCTACCTCCTCTGATGCCAGGAATGATGTACCCATCTAATGCAGTCCCTGGGACTGTTTCCTATCCCTACCAACAGATGCCCCCGATATCACAGTACAGTGCACCAAATCCACAGTGGCCACAATCCATGCCTCAAATGATGGCTCAACCACAACAACAATGGTCCCAACCAATTTCCTCAATGCCAAATCAGCAGCAACAGTGGAATCCTACCAACTGGAGCCAACAGCCAACAGTTCAAACAGGAGCTCTGAATCAGACCAGAACAGAGACCCCTCTGTACCAGCCCAACCCGTTTATGCAGTAATTACAAAGACTCCTCAAAACCCTCCTGCCAGTACGTCAGGAGGAGAAAGCTTGAAGGATTATTTATCCAACTCAGTTGCAAACATTAAAAAGGAGTTGATGGATGTGATTACAGAACAACTACAGACGTTGAAAGTGAATACCGCTAGCATATCCAACGTTGCGGGAGCAGGAAGAGATGTGATGCGGTCAAATACTTGGTGTGGTAAGTGTCATCAAGCAGGCCATTTAGCCACTGAATGTACACGGAAACCAACCATCCCTGGAGCCTTCTGTTCCTACTATTTGCGGAAGAATCATACAGAGGACATTTGCTCTCTGAAGGAGATGCATGATAGGAGAAGAAAGGAAGAAGATGCAAGATTTAACTTGCTGGAATCCAAAATGACAACACAAGATATTGGACCCAAGCCTAGAGAGTTTGGTCCTAATTTTGGACCCAGAAGATTTCCTTCCCAAAGTTACAGAGGAAGACAGTCTGGCGGTGGTCAGAGATCAGAAGTGGAGTGTTACAGATGCGGAGAAAAGGGCCACATCTCACCAAATTGTCCAAATCCTCGAAGCTCAGTGGATTACAAGCCCTTATGCAGTCGTTGCAAAGGAGAAGGCCACACTACAAAAGACTGTCCAAGCCCAGCCCTAGTGAAAAACAGTGCTACTGATAGTCTGGTCAAGGCCCAAGAGCCTACCTCCAATTTGGTAGAATTGGAAGTTGCTGCCATCACGCGTGCAAAGCAGAAGGAACCACCTATCCAGAAAGAAAATAACCCTCCTGCCAGAACAGTGAAGTTCAATCTTCCACTAGAAGAACAGAACAGAACAGAGCCTAACAGTGCCGTACAGAGCCCTACAGTGCCACAGAGAGTTACAGAGACAGTTACAGAGACAGGACCAGAGGTCCAGGAGACAGAAGAGGAGGAAGTGCCACAGTTGGCAGAAGAAGCTCCTGTAATTCCTCTGTTGGAAGAAAGAGGGAAAATGAAAATGGGTGTTGCCCCATTCCCTAATCGGTTAGAGAAGCCAGTGGACCCTATTAAGGAATACGATCTGGTTAGAGATCTAGATACCTTTAAACCAAACCTCACATTCCGACAATTATTGATGTTGTCTCCCAGTTGCCGGAAAAGATTCAAAAGTATACTGACAAAAAGACGTGGTTTAAGGATTGCTCCCTCAATAGTGACAAAGTCCAACAAGGCTCCAGAGCCTGTGAAAGAAGCGGATGTGGCTAATGCTTTCCTAGATCCGGGTACTCCAGAGACTGGTGTGTGGATAGAAGGTTGCTTCATCGCAAATGCACTGATTGATGGTGGTTCATCAGTGAACATTATGACGGATGTGACAATGAAGGATCTAGGCCTACAAGGTGTGCAACCAACCCAATGGCTCATCAGACTGGCGGATCAGAGTAGAATCAAGCCTTTGGGCATTCTTCCATATGTGAAGACTACAGTGGCTGGAAAAGATTATTGGCTGACCTATTTGGTGGTGAAGCCAAACTCTTATGGTACATCCTATCCTCTGTTACTGGGCAGACCATGGCTTTTTGAAGCCAGAGCAAGGACGGATTGGTTCAAAGGAACCTTGACCTTGGGCAGAGGACCCAACAAAGTGGTGCTGAAACTGTATGGTTCTCAAAAAGGACATGGATCCACCTCCTTGGAATTATCTTCTGACTCCCCTAACGAGGCTACAGATGGAACATCAGCAGACAAAGATGCTGTCAAACAGATCCTTCCCAAGAAAATAATGGCACATTCCTTAACAGTGGATACTGTAAGCCGACTTCCAAAAGATGCAAAGCCATTATCAATGGGTGAATACTTCCTGCCTGAATCAGGAATGCCTTCTGAAATCACTTCTGACAGTGAGATAGAAGCATGGATGTACTGCTCTCCCTGTTACATGGCCACAGTAGAAGCAGAAGCAGAAGCCGAGACAGAGGCAGGAGAGGAAACAGAGAATCTGTTCTTCTGTTACAGAGCTCCTACAGAGACAGAAGCAGAAGCAGAAACAGAAGCAGAAGCAGAAACAGAAACAGAAGCAGAAGCAGAAACAGACGCAGAGACAGAGACAGAGACAGAAGAGGATGGATATGATATGGACGAAGAAGATTATGAAAGTGAGCCAGAAGAATCTATCCCACTTGAAGAAGATACATTTGAAGAAGAAGTTCCAGAAGTATCAGAAGCCGATGAGCTCATGCTATGGGACAGAATGATGATGGTACCATTTGGTCTGGTAAATGGATCTTCTATGCAAAACCTTTATAAGAAATGGATTAAGAAGAGCAAGCCGTCTTTCAGCAGTGGCTCATGCCATCCTAACCTATCCTTGCCAAAGAAAGATGATGATGATGCACCGAGCCAACAAGTACCAGTCCGACAAACCCAACAGAAATTAGAGGGTCCCTGTCATGTGACGTTCCTGGATGTATCATCAGAAGATGAGTCTTCAAGCCAAGAGGTAATTGCTCTTGAAACCAAACCCGAAACGGCGCTTATCCCATTCCAACGTCTTAAGAAGCAACCTAAGTCTCCACCAAAAGAAGAAGTTGGTTCTAGTAGGACATCAGAAGAGGACATCACTCCCTTGAAGGAGTCGGATCTGTATCCAGAAGCAGTCCGTGGAACCTTCATCCGTGAAGTAGAATGTGAAAGGCAGTTAACCTTTGTGGATTCAAAAGGCACTGAACGCCACTTGAAGGTGGGTAGCAGTCTCCCAGAAGAGGAGTTGTCAACCTTGTACAATTTGTTGAAAGAAAATTTGGACGTGTTTGCATAGTCTTACAAAGACCTAAAGGGGATTGATCCCACAATATGTCAACATCATATTGATTTGGAGCCTGATGCCAAGCTAGTACGGCAACGACAGAGACGAATGAACCCGAATTATTCCACGTTGGTGAAAGCGGAGCTGCTGAAGCTTCTGGAAGCCGAGTTCATCTATCCAGTGGCAAATAGTGAATGGGTTTCACCCATCGTGGTTGTACCCAAGAAGAATGGCAAATTGCGAATATGTGTGGATTTCCGAAAGCTTAATTCCAAGACAAAGAAGGATCACTTTCCTATCCCTTTCACAGACCAACTGTTGGACACAGTGGCAGGACATGAACTTTATTCTCTTCTGGATGGATTCACCGGATACAACCAAGTGCAGATCGCAGAAGAAGACCAATCCAAAACAACCTTCACCACAGAATGGGGGACCTACGCTTACCGAGTGATGCCATTTGGGCTCTGCAATGCCCCTGCTACTTTTCAACGAGTCACGATGGCCGCATTTCAAAATCATCTGCATGACTTTATCGAGGTATATTTGGATGACTTCTGTGTCTATAGTTTGATCAGTGAACACTGGGGACATTTGGAACAATGTTTTGACCGATGCCGGGAGTATGGGATTTCCCTCAACCCCGACAAATGCATCTTTGGGGTCTCTTCTGGAGTCCTGTTGGGCCACATTGTCTCTGCACAAGGGATATCAACAGACCCTGCAAAGATCGAAAAGATCGCAGCTCTGACAGCACCCACCACCCTCAAACAGTTGAGGGGATTCCTAGGCCATGTGGGTTATTACAGAAGGTTCATAGCCCATTTTGCGACAAAGGCAACTTCCTTGCACAAGCTTCTGAGGAAAGAAGCAGAGTTTACTTGGACGGAAGAATGTGACAAAGCCTTCCACACTCTGAAGCAGTGTCTGGTTGAGACACCCATTCTGCAACCTCCTGATTGGACGAAAGAGTTCCACGTACACACTGATGCATCAATTGAAGGCTTAGGTGCTGTCCTCTGCCAAAAGGGCTCCTCAAAGTTGGATCAACCGATCTATTATGCAAGCCGAAAAGTCACTGATAGGGAACGAAACTATACAGTGACAGAGCTGGAGTGCTTGGCAATGGTGTTTGCCCTGGAGAAGTTTCGCCATTACCTCCTATCCACCCACTTTAAATTTTATGTGGATCATGAGGCCCTATCCTTCTTGATGAACAAAGCAGATGTGAAAGGACGAATGATGAGATGGCTCCTTCTATTCCAGGAGTTCGACTTTGAGGTGGTTACTAAGCCCGGTCGTTCCCATGTTCTGGCTGATCATCTGTCGCGTATCCCACAAACTGCAGACGAGGAGCAAGATGATCCAGACCTCCCTGATGCTTCCTTATTCTTGGTAGAAACTGTCACTCCCTGGTATGCGGACATTGCCAATCTGTTGGCAACCCAACAGTACCCTCCTGGTATTTCTAGTCGGGAAAGGAAGAAGCTCATGCTAGAATCAGCCCCCTACACCCTGCTCGGCGGTGCACTGTACAAGAAGGGCAAAGATGAAGTGCTCCGAAGATGTGTTGCCGGGGATGAGATTGGGATTGTTCTGAAGGCTTGCCACGATGAGCCATGTGGAGGTCACTTTGCAGGAGAAGCTACAGCCAGGAAGGCTCTGCTAGCAGGATATTGGTGACCTACCATCCACAAAGATTCCTATGATTACTGTAAAAGATGTGATGCTTGTCAAAGAATGGGGAAACCCACGAAGACAAGTGCCATGCCATTGCAACCTGTCCTTCCGTTGAAGCCGTTTGAGAAGTGGGGTATTGACTTCGTAGGTCCAATCGATCCTCCTACCAGAAGGAAACAGAACCGATACATCCTCGTATGTACGGATTATGTCACAAAGTGGTGTGAAGCTAAAGCCCTAAAGCGGGACGATGGTAACAGTGTGGCCATGTTCATGTACGAGAATATCATCACCCGTTTTGGCAGTCCCTTAGAGCTGGTAAGTGATAGAGGCACGCATTTCCTTAACAAAGTCATGGAAGAGTTGACAGAGTTGTATAAGATCCGCCATCGCAAGTCCACTCCTTATTACCCCAGAGCCAACGGCCAAGTCGAAGTCACCAATCGCATCCTCTGCTCGATTCTGACAAGAACAATTGCCGCACATCGTCGTGATTGGGATGATCGACTTACAGAGGCCCTCTGGGCGTACAGAACTTCCCATAAAGCAGCAACAGGACAGACACCCTTCCAGCTGGTGTATGGTACAGAAGCAGTTTTTCCTGTTGAACTGGAACTACCCTCTTTGAGAGTGGCTATCAAAGAGCGTTTGGGGGATGATGATTCACTGCAACGCCGTCTCCTGCACTTGGAATGTTTGGATGAAATTCGTAGGATGGCTCTACAGTGCATGGAAGCCACGCAAGCTCGACGTAAGGCTTACCATGACAGCTTCATCAAGCACAAAGAGTTCAAAGAAGGTGATTTGGTCCTAGCCTATGATTCACGCTTTGGCAAGTTTCCTGGCAAGCTCCAACAGCGGTGGATGGGCCCCTATAAGGTACTTGCAGTCAACCCTAATGGCTCTGTCCAAGTACAGACCGTTGATGCCTCTGATGATCCCTTTCTGATCAATGGATATCGCCTGAAGAAGTACTTCCCTCCTTGGGGATCTTGACAATTACGGTCACTTGATCTTTTCCCTCATTGGCGTGGCACTGTACTTGTTATGATGCTACTTCTGATAGCCGTTCTTCAATCACTCCTGATGAAGTGGATGCAACCCTCTGTCCCCTCAAAACCCCCTTCTAGCCTTGATCTCTTATCCTCTATTTTCCACCAGCGACAGTGGCGAGGTGGGTTCTGACACATGGTCTTTCTACCATTCCCTTGTTCAATTTGAAGAAAAGAGAAAAAGAGAAAAAAAAAAAACAAAAACAAAACATATCGGTCATGGGAGAAAAGGACTTAGGTCCCTGTCATGCCAACCTATTCTTCGAGAAAAGGTGGAAACACCCTCAGGAATAGGGAAAAAAGAAAAGAAGAAAAAAAAAAGAAAAAAAACAAATAAACAAATCTGTTATGAGAGAAAAGGAAGCAATTCCCTGTCATAACGGGCCTCGTTCCAAGAAAAGGTGGTAACCACCCTTGGGCGAGAAGCTGGTTGTGGAAAAGGTGGTAACACCCAGCAGTCCAGAAAGTGGATTCATTAATTGATATCCCTAGGATCCAATTCCGACGCTGCCTCCCTTGGTACGCTGTGTCCTGGGTCTCTTTGCAAAGTGACTAACTGTCCTCTAGCAGATGACATGTCCTATTCAACACAATATTCGATTTGATGGCTACCTCCCTGGGTACGCCTCTTCAACAACTGATGACGCGATCTTCATCGACAACCCCTTGAGTGATGTGAGCTTTCATCCTAACCGGATGGGGAAGTGAGTATGGTTGCCCTCTGTATCTATCAACAACGAGTGAGACAGAGGGTGGGGCGAGAGACCAGTCTTTTCCCTTCAAATCGAATGAGAGGTGAGAAGTGTGAATGAAGTGTTGCACGCACGGGATGGGCCTCTCAAAGCACAAAGCACGATTTGTTTCTGTGCACTGCACCATAAGGATCCCTGGCCTTCCTTCTCGCACTGTATGCCGGCACAGGGCGGGATGCACTGTTGCACCATCAACTGCGCACAAGGCATACACCCTTTGCACAAGTGATTGTGAGGATTACATTAATGGGTTTCAGGAAAAGGCTGCCCTCCTGTATCTATCAACAGAGCGTGAGACAGAGGGTGGGTTGAGTTTGACTGGAGTTTCTTCAATCAATTACCGAGAGGTGAGATTGAGGGACGTTATGACACTTGGAGTCAGGTATGTTCCCGTTTCCCTGTGCACCCACGAGATGGGTTTTTGCCATCATCACAAGACACATCACCCTATTTTGTACACTGCACTGTAAGGCTCCCTTGCCTTCCTCCTTGCACCTATGCCAGACGGGTTGGACGCACTAATGCACCATCAACTGTGCACCCTGGCATACTCCTTCTGCACCATTCCCCCCTTGTCGATTCCTCAACCGGGTATGCGATATGGGTTTTAATTATTCTTCTGCGAGTGATATTAGTCATGGGGCGAATGACTGTTCTTTCATTCCAATTGAGTGACTGTGAGTTGAGTGCAATATCCCTCATCATCAACAAATCTCCTGCGATTCCTTCTATCAGCTACCTCCCTGGGTGCTGTGGCGTGGTCCCTGCCATGACGAACGTGTGCCGAGAAGATGCCTTGGTCCCTCCAGCGCCGCCAACAACACTGGACGTGCCATCGACACTCAACCTTGATTCTTGACGAAACGGGCCAAGTTTTTCTAACCCTACACTTTGGTTTCTTCGTGCCGGTCATGTTTTAAGTGTGGGGAAGTTAGTGGATGGTCTGTGGTGTGGTTCGGTTAACCCTATCCGTTAAGGTCTTAAGTGTGGGGACGCGTCCCTACGCGTCTATGTTGCATACCCCTCTGCATATGCCTTATCTTGCTCATGCATGAATGCCTTGCCTTGCTTTTACCCTCCTGGGGACCCTTCCCACCCACCCGGTTATGTTCCACCCACCCTTGGGACTGTTCCCTTGCAGTTTTCCTTCATTCCTTGATTTTGAGGTCCTGCCATGTGAATGCACCCTACGTTCACCAAAGTCCCCATCCAACCTTCTAGCCCTGTTCCTCTCTTTGAACGGTCCATTTTTCCTTTTTACCTACCCCTGTTCCGGTGCACGGTTTTTGAGTTATTAATTTTTGAAGCATTTTACGCAATTTAGCCGGTTTTCCATGTGAACGCGCCTTTCTTGCTTCGAATCCGTGATCTGACGTCATAGCCCTGACCAACGCTTTTCCCTTGACATTTTTCCTTTTTATTTTGTCTCATTCCGATACATGGTTTGTCCGTTATTAATTTTCCGGTTTTTTTAAGACTTTTTCGTGCGTATTTTTGACATTTTTCCATGTGAACCTACCCTATTTGCATCGGAATTCCAATTTGATTTGACAACCGTGTCCCCTGTGCCTTCCCCCACCTTTTTCCTTTTTCCTCCACCCTCTTTCGACTTCTGGATTTTTACTTATTAATTTTTAAATGAGTTTTCGAGAGTATTTTTGGAGTTTTTCACATGTGAACCCCTCCTATTTCCGCCGGAACTGCGGTTTAACATGATAACCCTGTGCCACTCCTTTCTGTGGACATTTTTCCTTCTTACTGCCTATTATTCCGGTAAACGGTTCGTCCGATATTAATTTCCGATCCCATTTTCGAGTTCACTTTTTGGGTTTTTCCCATGTGAACGTGTCTTATCTCAGTCGGAATTATGTTTTGACGTGATAGGATTGTCGGGCACATCTTTTTGCACAGTTTTCCTTTTTTCTGCACTTCATTCCGATGCACGGATCTTTCGATCTTAATTTTTAAATTGCGTTTTTGATTCGTTTTTTGTGTTTTTTGCACGTGACCGCCCTTTATCCCTCCCGGAACCCCCGTCCCATATTTTTCTTGTTTCCCCCCTGTCGTCCTGCCCACTTTTCATTTTTACGATATTTCGTTTTGACGTTCGGATTGGGAGTTATTAATTTTTCTTTCTTTTTACGTTTTTTCTCGCGCTCGTTTTGCGCGTGAACGCGCCTTTTTTCGATTTTACGAATCTCCACGCGCCTCGGTCGTGTCCGCGTTCCCCGTATCGTCTTCCTCGCGCCATTTTAATCCCGTCACGGTAAATTTTTTTACCCCGCCCCGTGCACGTGCGCGGGCCGGGGATATGCCCCCTTTTTGACCCTACCCACCACCCCCTGCCCACCACCCCTTGCCCACCCCAACCTGCCCGCCCACCTTTTATTTTTTTTTAAACGAACACCCCCTCCCGCCAACCGTCTTCTTCTTCTCTCTTTCTCCCTCTCTCCCTTTCTCCCGCCGTCTTCCTCCACGTCCCTTCCTTCCTCCTCGCGGTCGTCCTCTTCGTTGCAGGCGGTCCCTCCCCTCGGTCCTCCTTCCTTCCCCACGCAGGCACACGCCTCCCCTCCCTCCTCCTTCGCTGAGTGCCGCCTCCCTCCCTCTCTTTCCACACGCCTCCCCTCCCTCCTCCTTCGCTGAGTGCCGTCTCCCTCCCTCTCAGCAGCGCCACCTCCAGCGCCCTCCTCTCCCTGCGCCCTCTCCTCCTTCTCCTCCTCCCCCCCCCTCCTTCTCCTCCTCGTCCTGCGCCCCCCCCACTCCTTCTTTTCCCCCCACTCCTTCTCCACAGTGCGCCCTCCCCCCACTCCTTCTCCTCCCCCCACTCCTTCTTCCTCCACCGTCCCTTCTCCTCCCCCCACTCCCTGGTCCTGCCTCCCCACGCAGCCCTTCTTTTCCCTCCACTCCTTCTCCTCCCCCCAGTCCGCCGTCTCCGCCCGCCAGCAGCCTTCTCCAGTGCCCGCGGCTGCCTCCTCCACCCTCCCGCCAGCGGACTTGCCTCCTCCACCCTCCACGACCTCCCGCCAGCGGACTTGCCTCCTCCACCCTCCACGACCTCCTCTAGCGGGCTCCTCCACCCTCCACGACCTCCTCCAGCGGCCTCTTCCCCCTCTACCACCTCCGCCCGCGGCTGCCTCCAACCACCCTCCACCTTCCTCCTCCTCCTCCCCCACCACCACCTACACCTCTTCCTCCTCCTCCTTTCCACTAACTTCCGGTTAGTTATACTAACCATCTTTAACTTAATTAACTTTACTTACTCACACTAATCCTAATTAGCCTGCACTAACCCTGATTTAGTTAGTTTAACCCTAGTTCAATTAACTAACCCCACCCTAGGTTAGTCTAACCCTCCCTAGGTCACACTAACCTTCACTTAGTTAGTTAACCCATCCCCTAGTTAGTCTAACCCCCCCTTAGGTTAGTCCCCACAGACCTAACTTAGCCTACCCCAGACTAACCTAGACTAACCTAATTAACCCAGACTAACCTAAGCAACTTAGACTTACCTGACTAGACATAGGTAGACTAACCTGACTTATCCTACTAACCAGACTTAATTGACTTATGTTTAAATGACTTATGTGATTAATGTGATTTAGGTGACTTGATTAATCACTACATTAATTTTTCCATTAAAAAATTTCAAAAAAAATTCTAAAAATTCCTTTTGCCAGTTGTCAATTTTTGGAAAGTTGTCTGCTGGAAATTTTCTACCCTATAATTTCTGAAAATTCCACATTTCCTAAATTTACCCCTAAATTGCCAATAAATATAGAAAATTCATTTAAAAATTTGTAAAAAATTTGTAAAAAATTTTTAAAAATTTTAAAAACATTCTACAAAATTCCCCTTACCTCCCTTGCTCATTTTCCATTTATTCAAGCATAAAAAATCACAACTAAAAAAAATAAATAAAATAAAAATAAAAATAAAAAACCAACACAAACCCAATTAACACATCTGCTAAGGTGTTGTCCTTGTTGTTTCACCAGTGCTCTTTACTTTTCCTTTACTGGAATTCTTCCGTGCGCATTCCTGCATTACATACACACCCCTTCCAGGCATTCTCTTTGATTGTCTGTGTTTGTGGTGTGTGTGTAACCATCTGAATGGCGCCTTCTCATGCTCCTCCCCCTATCCAGTACGTCCCATTAGTTAGTAGGGATTACTCGTCCCTACTTACTTTTGAGCCCCTCACGAAGGCAGGACTTGCTGCTTTTGTGGCCACTCCTTTTCCATTACTTCCAGAGGATCCGTCCTTATGTGATGAGTTCCTGGCCTCTTACAGCAAGAAGACAGGCGTAGTCCAAGGAATGTCTATGCCATTGACATCTCGAGGCCTAGGGAAGGCTCTGTCTTTACCCTCCAAAGGAGAACCTTTTGTGACCACTCGTCAGCTCTTCTCTAATGAAGAGATTCTCAAGCTATTGCAGAAGCAGACAAGGGAAGTCCTTGATGTTAAGAAAGTGATAAACTCTTCGGGAGTTTCGTTTTCTATGATTACTGATCCTGTATGGAAGACGATGTGTCAGTTCCTTCAGGACAGGTTCATGCCTGCCAAAATGCCATCCCACTATTTGTCCAAAGAGCTTTTCACAGCTTCCAGGATGGTGCTGAAAGGCGTTGCTATTGATTGGAGCACATACCTCCTTACTAAAATGGATCAGCATTTTGTTAAAGTCATGAGGGGTAATGTTACCAACGTTACATACGGATCATATTTGTCTGCCTTCTTAACCTATTCAGGTTTACAGAAGACTGTGCCTCCACCTCCTCCATCAGATCCAGTACCTCCTCCTCCACCTTCAGAAGAGTCAGCACCTATTGACATAGAGGATGATGATTCTCCGCCTCCCCTAGTCATACAGTGCAAACGCTTGAAGAGGGTAGCGGACAAAGCCCCTGCTGTACTTCCCTCAGTGCCTATCCCTGCTACTTCTGGCGGTGAACTCCCTGGGTATCTCACTTGCAATAACCTGTTCAGAGCACATAGAGAAGGATCCTTTGAGATCTCAGTTCCCTCCCTGAACAGTCTCGTCTCAGGAGATGCCATTCCTTTCCTCTGCAAGGATATTCAAAGTTCCATTGAGTTGTCAGTGACAGCTTGTGTTCAACAGCTGTACGCATCTTTCTATGAGGAGCTCATGCAGTCCAAAGACCAGTTGCATAAGGCAACATCTGAGTTAGCATCTGCTAAGGATACCCTAGCAGATCTATTTAAGCAAATGGAACAGCAAACCCAACTGGTTGCCACTCAAAGCGATGAGATTTCTTCATTAAAGACCCAGTTATTCGAGGCTCAGTCACAAGTTACTAGCCTTTCAGCAGAGAAGGAGAGGATGTCCAGTGAAGCGAAAGAATTCCAAGTTCTTTTAGATGACAAGCTTTCAGCTTTACAGATGGCTAATGACACAGTGGCCAACCAAGCCTCCCAAATCCGGCAGTTGCAAGATCAGCTTGCAAAGTCCCGCTCTGTTCCTCCAAGCCCTCCTGTTCCATTAATTCCTTCTCTTTCACAGCAGGACTTGGCTGCCCTACAGAGACAGGCTACTTTGTGCCCTTTATTCCAAGACAAAGTGGAAAGATTGCAGTCCCGAATGGACTTGTTATGGTCTACCTTTGAACAATTTCAGGACTTTGTCCTACCAGACCATTCTTTCTTTGTCCACTACCACTTGCAGAAGTTGGTCTTCTATATGAAGCTTTCCACGATGGATTTACCTTTTCCAGAGGATGGCTGGAGTGGGGCTTGGTCTGCTGAGTTGTTGACAGAGGTAGTCAGAATGGTCTTTGAAGATTCTGTCACGCCAGACACCATGTTGATGTCATACATGTATCTCCGAGGAGATTTGTTAATTCCAGATGAGGTAGATATGGCATGGTATGTGGGGGATGTGGTCTTACAGGCTGTTCTATATGTCAATCATTTGGAGTTGCGCATAGCTGATATGTTTCAGAGTTATTCCTCCAAAGTAGCTGATTGTCAGGATAGTTCGTGGCATCCCATGATTGATTCAGTGGTCCTCAATCAAAGACAAAACACAGCTCCTACCTTTGTCCAGAGTACTAACCAACTGAGGATGGATCTCTTAACCTATCTTTCCAAACATAATCCATTTGATGCTATCTTCTTTGATGCCTATCATAGACGATCTCTTTTAGGACCTTCTGTTCCTACCCTCCTCTATTACCAACAAATGGCTCACCGCTATGCTATATATATTTCCCTTTGTCAAACAAATTCCACAGTAATTTTACCACTTCTTTTCCAACCTTTATCTTTCCCTCAAATTCCTATTTTCACTTACTGTTCCTTTATTGAGGATCGGGTATTTTCCCCTTCTCCACCCTGTTCTTCACCCCTCATTAATGTACCCTCCACATTTCCTATTTATCAGTTAACACCTTTCCTTAGTGATTCCTTACAAATTTCTGCCACTCCTTCTTTAACCTTTTCTTCCTTTTATGATTTTTCCTATCCTTCCCTACATCCACTTTCCCTTATTCCATTACCCTCTCCTAACACTTCCATATCTCAACCACCTCAGTTGGTTAGTGACTGTGACGGTTTTGATACTCAGATTTCCAGAAGAAGGGGATGGAGTTCGGATGATTGCCTTATAGGACCGCAGATTAATTGGCCAGTAATTCCAGGGGAATGGACAGTTTCAAGTCAAGCTTATCAAAACTATGTTCATTTTGCCCAACAATATTCACAGTCTGCAGATCCCTCAGTGAGATTAACTGCTCACTTTGCTTGGTACCTGGCGCATATGCATAGGCACTCTCATACTGATTCAAAGCCTATTCCAAAGCTGTGCATGAATGTCAATGTTAGCATTGATTCCCAACAGTTGGAGATACTGTATTTTCATGCCCTCTGTTTGCCTAGCAGATACTTGGTCCTGTTGGAAAGGATGTGTTGTCTCCAATTTTTTCAAAATCCTCCTAAAAACTTTGTAGATGAATCCTTATCTATGGATCGATTCCGACAACATCAATCTTTTAAGAGGGATCATCTTCATTGATACCTTTCCCATGTATACTGGAAGCTTTTAATGCCAAACTCTTATTTTTGAAGAAGTCATTCAGATGGTTGTGTTGTGTATTAGTGTTTGTGTTGTGAGTTCATTTATGTCAAATGAACGTGGTGGTTTCCTATTGGATTTCGTGTACGAGTTATGTTTTGGAGATTTGTCGAGATGGGGTCGTGGTTGGAGAGTTGAAGCTGATGCAGATGACGAAGAAGCAAACTCTTATATCCTTTACAAATTTGTTGTGATTTCTAGTTTGATAAGAGGTGTTAATTTCAAAAGAGTTTTCCTTTCTTTGTATTTTTATATCAGAAACAGGTTATAAGTTGGGGTCGTGTTGGATGGATTCTTTGTGAAAAGATATTGAAGATCAAAGTTGAGCTTTTTCTTGAACTTGTATTCCCTTTTTCCTGGGTCGCGAGGACGCTTCCTTATTAAGTGTGGGGATATGTTGAGTGTTGAAATGACTTGTTTTTTGGCTGATTTTTGTTGTTTTTGAGAGCTGAATGGTTGATTTTATGGGATGATTGATTGATTAGGAAGTGGATTGAGAGTGTTTTGGATGATATTGATTGTGTTTTGGAAGTTCATGATGTTTGTTGATGGTTCTGTGATGTTCTGATAGGTTCTGAATGGTTCTGTATACCTTCTGTTTTGTTCTGTTTTGGTCTGTTTTGATCTAATTGTCTTCTGTAAGGAGGGATGGAGTATTGATTGATGAAGAATGAGATATTGTGAAAGTTTATTGAATGTTTTGTGAGAGTTTGGAATGGGTTGAGAATGAGTTATGTAGTTTTGATGACCTTTTGTAACCTTCTGTAGAGCTTCTGCTTCTGTTCTGTTCTGTACTGTAGCTGTTCTGGTACTGTTCTGTAGACTGTTCTGTATGCTTCTGTAAGTGTTCTGTGGAATGTATGTGTGACTTTGGGAAAGTTTTCTAGCCTTGGAAAGAGGTGAATACAAGTGCAAAAGAGCTGAAGGAAGTGGAAGAAGTAGCTGTTAAAGACTCAAGAGAAGACTAGAGTGAAGTGACAGTAGTGAGCTGTGAAGAGACACTGTAGTGGCTCTGGTGACCCTTCATATCAAACATACCTCTTGGGAGGGGTATCCACGACCTAAGAGGGATTATTGAGTGTGATTTTGAGAGATTGTAGTGAGGATATGATGTATTATTGATAGAGAGAGAGAGAGAGAGTCAGAGATAGCCAATTCTACTCAAACAGAGTGATTGTATATGAGAGATTGAGAGAGAAGACTATGAAGATATTGAAGATGAATACTATGTGATGTATTTCCATTCAAAGATGGTGTATTTCTTTGATTTCTTTGTTCTATTGATGGATTTTGTGAAGATGTTGAAAAATATGGTTGATTCTATTAAAAAAACCGTGGGAGATTTACATGATGCTGCATGAAGATTTGTTGTGCCTGGTGTTCTTTTCTTCATTGTGATCATATGAAACATGATAAACAAGCTTGTTGATGTTACAAGATAGATTTTCTTGCAAGAGAATTCCCTTTTCCTTGGTGTTCTTCTCGGGGCTCCATCCATTTACATGGAATTCCTAGTAGATCAAATTTTCAGCTTATCACCATTCAACAACTCAAAAAGGAGTACAAGAGGTGTGCTCACAGATATTTGTTTTGCACTTGAATAAAGAAATTGAAGATCAATCCATAAATTCAGCAAGTCAACCAACTTTGAAAGCTCTTCTTGAGGAGTATAGGGACTTGTTTGAGGTGCCTACTTCATTGCCTCCCAAGAGACCAGTGGATCACCCCATTGATTTGAAAACCAACTCAAAGCCAATCAATAAGCCACTCTACACATTGTCCAAGTGTGAGCGGGAATAAGTGGCCAAGCAAATCAAGGAGATTCTTGAGATGGGATTCATTGAACCTAGTTCTTCACCCTATGCATCTCCTGTCCTATTGGTAAAAAAGAAAGATGGATCTTTCAGGATGTTTATTGACTGTAGGGATCTTAACAATCTCACAATGAAGAACAAGCATCCAATACCCAAGATTGATTATTTGCTTGATGAGCTCAATGGGGCTAGATTCTTTACGAAGATTGTCTTGAGATCAGAGTATCATAAGATCTGCATGCGACAGGGTGATGAGATCAAGAATGCATTTAGTACTAATCGAGGGCTCTACCATTTCCTAGTGATGCCATTTGGGCTTACAAATGCTTCAACTACCTTCTAGAGTCTGATGAATAAGATTTTGTAGCCTTTCCTCTTTCAGTTTGTCTTGGTCTTCTTTGATGACATTTTGATTTACAGTAGGACCCTTCAAGACCATCTGTCACACATGAGGAAGGTTTTTGATGTATTGAGATATCATAGACTCTTTGCTAAGGAGAAGAAATGCTTTTTTATGTAGAGTAAAGTGGAATACTTGGGACATATTGTGAGTGGAAAAGGGATACATGCTGACCCCAAGAAGGTGCAGTGCATTAAAGATTGGCCAACACCTACTACCACTACTTCACTTAGAGGATTTCTTGGTCTATCTTCATTCTATCGCTGATTCATCAAGCATTATGCGGCTATTGCAATTCCTTTGATTGATAGATTGAAGAATGAAGCTTTCTTTTGGGATGCTCTTGCAGATAGTAGCTTCAACTAGTTAAAGGAACTCCTTACTTTTGCTTCTATTCTAGTATGCCCGAATTTTTCGAAGAAGTATACCATACAATGTGATGCCAATGGCTGAGGCATTGGGGCTATTTTCTTATAAGAGCATGGAGTGATTGCCTTTGAAATCCGTAAGCTTATAGATAAGGAAATGGCTACGATGTTATCTTGCATGCAATAAAGAAATGGCACCATTATTTGTATGGCAGCCACTTCAAAGTTCAAAGTGATCACACAAGGTCCTTAAGTATTTCCTCACTCAGTCCAATCTGACTCATAAGCAGCGTAGGTGTGCAGCTACTTTACAAAATTATGATTTTTACATCACTCATACGAGGGTAAAGACAATGTATTGGCTAATTTTCTTTCTCATATGTGGGCTTGCAAAGTTTCAACAATGACTAAGCTACATAGTGACTAGATTGAAGAACTACAGGAGGATTATCTTTTGGATGAAGAGCTTGTCAACAAACATGGATCTTGAACACAGTTTAGCTATGGAGGCTTGAACTTGTAAGCAAGAGACATGAAGAATACTAATGACTAGACACAAGCTTTCACTCAAGTGAATTAGGTTCCAAGATAGATTAGCTTGGACTCATAAACGCAATCTTGAGTGGATAAAGTTACATACTCTAAGTACAAAGTACAATAGCATTACATTGAAAAGTGAACCAAGTACATGTCTTTATAGCTTTTCAACTTCTCCACTATCCTCACTGTGCATATGGGATTCAAGATAGCTCTTTCGGGAGCATACATCATTTGTCATTCTGCATTTGCTGTGCCCTTTTCTTGTGGAAGCATTCACTGGCAATATGGCTAGTTTTACCACAATAATGAATTGACTTTGGTGGTGGTCATTTTGCATCTGTTGTGCTCTTTTCTTGTGGAAGCATTCACTGGCAATATGGCTAGTTTTACCACAATAATGACATGTCATTCGACTTTTGTTGTCTATGTTGAATCCTTGACCTCTTCCTTTGGGTCCAATAGCTCCTTTGGTGTATAGGAGATTTTCCCTTGAGCTAGTCTCTTTTAGATCTTTGCTTTTAAATTTTCTTTCTCCATCAACAAGCAGTGAGTGCTCAATGTCTTTGAGTGAGAGACTGGGAACATTACTTAGTGTTGAAATAAGGTTCTCATATGGTTCATGATTAACATTGGCAAGTAGCACTGCTATTGCCTCATCTTCATCAATGTTCTTTTTAAGAGTTGCTAGCTGAGTTTTAAGGCTCTTGAACTTATTGATGTGTACAGTCATAGATGAATTGTCTTTGACATCCAACTTATAAAACTGCATAAGCAATTTTACCTTCGAGTTCTTTGCTTGTGTACCAAAGATCTTGTCAAGTTCTTCCCATGCTTTCTTTGCATCCCTGATGCTAGAAATATGATGTAATACATTATTGGATAGACCCCATGCAATAATACCTAGAGCTTTGTTGTTCATCTTCTTCCATGCCTTTGTCTTAGGATGGTCTTCTGCAACATCTTCCTCCTTAGCATCTTCTTCCTTGTCATCTGCATCATTTTCCTCAAAGAGATCCCAGAGGTCTTTCCTCATGAGATGATACATGTTTTTCTCCTTCTAGGCATGAAAGCCTTCACCATTAAACTTTGTTATCTATTCCAATTTAGTCATATTAAGAGGAGGTCTTACCACGAGAAATCTCGGGTAGTGTCTATCCTTTTACAAGAAGATTGAGATTTACAAGGGATTTGATCATTGTGACTTTAAATCATTACACAACCTGAGAATATTCTTTGAAATAGGAATCAAAAGGTGAGTTACTTTTGAGTAAGATGAAAAGATCAAGTGCCAACAAGCACTATTTGAGTATCAATAGATACTATGTCTTTAAGATCTTGATATTTGGCTCGATGTTGCTAGGTAATCTTTGAACTTCCTTGGACACTTCCAGATCTACAGTAGGCTTAAGAGATAATTTTAGAGTAATCAAGGTCACTATTGATGATGCCAATGAGAAAAGACAAGGTTTCCAAGCTTTTTTAAGTTCCTGGCTATGGCTTCCACTATTTAGGATTTCAGATAGCCCTCATTTTTTTGTTGCAGCAGGAGCTAGACGCAACCATTCGAGTCAAGAATTGGATGGAGGATAGCCTATAGTATAGGCCTTGAATTCCCCATATGAGTAGGTTGAATCCCAGCCTCCACATCACGCAGATTGTACAACTGTCACAGGGCGCATCGGAGACAATGATGTTGAATTTTTGTAATGCCGGGCTCCACAATGGACAATGTCACACTATGATGTGATAGGGAGATGCGTTAGGAGCAGAGGAAGAGCTTCTTAGAAGATACCTCGAGCTAAAATTGTCTGTATGATGAGATCTAAGAGCTCCATTGAAGGTAGGTGCAGTCTCCGACTATGGTGGCCAAGAAGATATGTGTGAAAATAAAGTAGAAGATGAACTCAACCACTTGTCCTGAGCTGGAGTTGAGCTATGAGAAGCTGGAGAAGTAGGGGGAAGAGCAAAACTGAGTTCACCATGGTTCTGATACCATGTTAACAAACATGGATCTTGAACACAGTTTACTATGGAGGCTTGAACTCATAAGCAAGAGACACAAAGAAGATTGATGACTAGACATAGACTTTCACTCAAGTGAATTAGGTTCCAAGTTAGATTAGCTTAGACTCATAGACACAATCAGGAGTGGATAGAGTTACAAACTCTAAGTACAAAGTACAATAGCATTACATTGAAAAGTGAACCAAGTGCATGTCTTTATAGCTTTTTAGCTTCTCCACTATCTTGACTTTGCATATGGGATTCAAGACAACTCTTTCTGGAGCATATATCATTTCTTATTTCTCAACAAAGCTCAACCATATTTTCAAAAATTACAGCAAGGTAGAAGATAATTCACTTTATCAGCTTGAAAATGGCCTCATATGGTTAAATGGCAAGATTGGCATTCCCTCTACTTCTTCTTTTACACGAAAAATTATGGAGGAGTTGCATTCTTTGCCTTTAGCTGGACACCTTGGAGTTTTCAAAACCTATGATAGGATCAGCAAAAGCTTCTATTGGAAAGGGCTATGGAAAGATGTCAAAGACTTCATCATGAAGTGTATGCCTTGTCATAGCAGAATAAGGACAACATCCATAAGCCAGGTGGGTTGTTGTAGCCAAACCCATTCCTATAGGCAAATGGACGCACATTACCATAGACTTCATTACTGGCTTTCCTACTACAAAAAAGGGATGGAATAGCATATATGTGGTGGTGGATAGACTCACCAAGGCAACCCATTTCATTCCAACCAAGACCCAGTTTGCTGCTTCGCAAGTTGCCTGTCAATTCATGGAGCAGATTTTTAAACTACATGGATTACCACATGTGATTGTTCATAATAGAGATTTAAAGTTCATGAGTAACCTTTGCTAGGCATTAATCACATCCATGGGCACTAAATTGGCTCCCTCTACAACCTATCATCCACAGACTGATGGGGACAGATAGAAAGGGTAAATAACTGGTTGGAGACTTATCTTTGCCACTTCTGTTATGATGTCTAGAGTTCATGGGATTCTTGGTTACACTTGGCTAAGTTTGCCTACAATAACTCCACTCATGAAAGCATTGGAGTTTTTCCCTTTGAGACTATGTATGGCTATAAGGCGCCCTTACCCATAGTAAAGAATCAATCCTCATGGGAAAGAAGAATTGGAAAGAATGTAGACCCTTCTTTAGCAATGCAAGATGAACCTTAGAAAAGCTCAATAACAAATGAAGATGTATGCAAATGAGAAGAGGCCACCTTTAGAGTTCCAAGAAGGAGAATTGGTTTTGTTGAAGGTGCCCAAGTCTCAGTACTCTACTTTGAAAAATGGATCCACCAGTAACAAGCTTGCTCACAGATTTTATGGCCCCTATTGGATCCTGAAGCGCATTGGAGACTCGGCATATAGATTGGAGTTACCATCTTCTACTAAGATTCATAATTTATTTCATCTTAGTCAACTCAAGTCTTTCTATGGTGATCCTGTTGATACAATTGATGAGTTGCCACCTATTGATGAAGAAGGTCTTATTCAGTACATCCCACCCAAAGGTTGTCATAGGTCAGCGTGAGAAGAAGCTTTGATCCCATTCCATCATTGAATATTTGATCAAATGGAGAGTTTTACCACCTGAGGAAGCTTCTTGGAGGCCTGATTCTATATTAGATGAGTTTCTTTTCCTAAGAGACACATTGGTGGGGGCTGAAGCTTACTAACTATGGAGCCGGTTATGGTGTAAACAGTGACCTGACAGCAGGCTATTTTAGAATAGTTTTTATTTTGCCTAATTTTTAGAATTATGCCACCTACATAGGGTCAAAGTACTCTTCAAGAGCTATGTTTTAACACGTGGCATGCCTCATTTGGACACTTCTACCATAAGTTATGGAAGATTTGGTTTAGCAGGATCTGTTTATAAAGAAAGTTGTGTACTTCATTTTGAGCTCATCAGTTGAAGACTTTAAGGCTCCAAGTACCTTTGAAGTATTCTTGATCATGCATATAGCTGAGGTCTATTCTCATTCTTCCATTTCAATCCATATATCTTTCATCTTTTATTCATTTTTTTGTAATGAATTGGGTATAGAGGAAAATCCCAGTCACACTGACGGTATAAAAGATGTAAGAGGGTTTTCTCACGGATCACAAAATTATTAAGAAATCTCTCTTCCACCTCTCTTCAGCTTTCTTACCCCCATATCAGTTTGCTCAATCTCCATGGATGCATGGACGGGTTCTAGGAGCCCAAGCACTCTCTGGTTACATGGAAACATTAATGGCAAGAATGTATATATCCTCATAGATAGTGGCAGCACACATAGTTTTGTGAACAATTTCACCCTTGCCCATCTCACATGTATTCCTACTGAATTACAACAACCTCTAAAAGTCCAAGTGGCTAATAGTAGTGAAGAGATAAGCACCCATGTCTACACACAAGTGCCTCCCAAGTTGGTTGGAAATTATGCAGTAGTGGTGGACCTAATTACACTTGATATGGGCCTCATGGATGTTGTCTTATGCTATGATTGGATGAAGCAGTTGGTGAAGATTTCTATGGACTTCTCTCAGCTGTACATGAAGTTTCTGGTGCACGGACAACTTGTACATTAGAAAGGCATCAAAGAAAATGCAAATTTTCAGCTTATAACAGTAAGACAACTGAAAAAGGAATTTAAGAAGCACTCGTAGATCTTTGTTTTGCATTTGAATAAGGATGTTGATGACCAGCACAATTCTTGGAAGAAAGATGCAACATTAAAGGCACTCTTGGCTGAATATTGGGATCTCTTTCAGCCCCCCACCATCCTCCCACCTAAGAGGCAAGTAGACCACCCAATTGACTTGAAGCCACATGCCAAACCATTCAATAAACCCCTGTATTGACTCTCTAAATGTGAGCGAGAGGAAGTAGCCAAGCAAGCCAGGGAGCTCATTGGGATGGGATTCATTGAGCCTAGCTCTTCCCCTTATGCCTCCCTAGTTCTATTGGTCAAGAAAAAGGATGGGTCCTTTCGAATGTGCACTAACTATCATGATCTCAATAAGATCACAGTCAAAAATAGGTATCCTATCCCTACAATTGATGACTTGCTTGATGAGCTCAAGGGAGCCCGCTACTTCATCAAGATTGATTTGAGATCTGCCTACCACTAGATATGAATGAGAGAGGGTGATGAAGTTAAGACATATTTTTGGACTAATCGTGGCTTGTATCACTTCCTTGTAATGCCATTTGGGCTCACTAATGCCCTCGCCACGTTTCAGAGCCTCATGAATAAGATATTGCAGCCATGGCTTTTCCAGTTTGTGTTGGTATTCTTTGATGATATACTCATTTACAACAAATCACTGCATGAGCATTTACACCATGTCAAGCAAGTTTTTGATATACTTTGAGAGCATCGATTGTTTTCCAAGGAAAGCAAGTGTATTTTTATGCAAACTGAGGTTGAGTACTTGGGATACATCGTTAGTGAGAAAGGAATCCAAGCTGACCCTAAGAAAGTGCAATGTGTTTGGGACTAGCCCACCCCCACTAACACCACCTCATTGCATGGTTTTCTTGGTCTCTCCTCCTTTTATTAGAGATCTATCTGCCATTATGCTACAATTGCAGCACCATTGATGACTGATAGGCTAAAAAAGAAGCCTTCTTTTGGGATGCCTTGGTTGATCACAATTTTTAGCCAGCTGAAGGAATTGCTTACCTCAGCCCCCATTCTTGTATGCCCCGACTTCTCAAAAGAATTTACCATTCAGTGTGATGCTACAAGAACATGGTGTGATAGACTTTGAGAGCCGCAAATTGGATGATAAAGAGAGACAATTGCATGTCTATGATCAGGAGATGTTGGCAGTCATTCATGCTATCAAAAAGTGGCATCACTACTTGTATAGCAATAAATTTAAAGTGAAAAGTGACCATCGTGTGCTCAAATACTTCTTGACTCAACCCAACTTAACTCCCAAGCAACGCAAATGGGTAGCCACCTTACAAAACTATGACTTTGAGATTACTCACACCTGTGGCAAGGATAATGTAGTGGCTGATGCACTCTCTCGCATCTGGGCATGTAAGGTCTCATCTATCACTGAACTCCATCATGATTGGATAGAAGAACTCCAAGAGCCTTACTTGCTTGATGTTGAATTCAGCCCTCTTTTTCAGAAATTACAACAAGGTGTTATGGATGCCAACTCCCAATATCAGCTCCACAATGGTCTTATTTGGACACATGGCCATATTGTGATTCCCCATGCCTCCTCTTTTACTCAATGGATACTTGAAGAGATGCATTCTTCTGCGAGTTGTTGGTCACTTAGGGGTGTTTAAGAAGTATGACCGCATTGCAAAAAGCTTACATTGGAAAGGCCTATGGCGGGATGTTAAAGACTTCGCATCTGTATGTATATCTTGTCAGCAAAATAAGGACAACACTCTTAAACCAGGTGGCTTATTGCAGCCTTTGCCTATACCCGAGGGCAAAGGGACCCACATTATGATTGACTTCATCACCGGGTTGCCTACAACCAAGAAGGGCGGGAACAGCATCTATGTGGTAGTTGACCACCTCACTAAAGCATCCCCATTCATCCCTACAAAATCTCAATTTACAGCATCTCAAGTTGCCACTCAATTTATGGAGCATGTATTTAGCTTGCATGGATTGCCACATGTCATAATGCATGACAGGGATACCAAATTTATGAGTCAATTTTGGTAGACAGTTTTTAGCTCCATGGAGACCACCGTCTACAGCCTATCATCCCCAAATGGATGGGTAGACCGAGCAGGTTAACAAGTGGCTTGAGACCTACTTGAGACATTTTTGTCATTATGTGCAGAATGCTTGGGATATGTGGCTGCATTTGGCTGAGTTTGCTTACAACAACTCCACTCATTTGCATATTTGAGTATCCCCCTTTGAGGCATTGTATGGTTATTGGGTGCCCCTCCCCACCGTTGTCTTCAGTGACGAGAAGCTTAACCCCCTTGGAAAAGAAGAGTTGGACCGCATGCAGGCCTTGCTTCAGCAATGAAGGTCAATCTCAAAAAGGCTCAAGAGCACATGAAGCTCCATGTGGATGCAAAGAGGTGCCCCCTTGACTTTCAAGAAGGTCAATTGGTACTCCTCAAGGTCCCCAAGTCTTGTCATGCTACACTTAAAGATGGATCTTGCAACAAGTTGGCACATCATTACTATGGGACCTACACAATCCTTGAGAAAGTCAGAGACTTGGCCTATCGCCTCCAACTCCCCCCAACACTGATACATAATGTATTCCATGTGAGCCAATTGAAGCCATTCATAGGTACCCCCAAATATTATGTGGAGGAACTGCCCCCATGGATGAAGAGGGCCTTATTCAGTATGTGCCTGAAATAGTCATAGGACAGGGTGAAAAGCAACATCGTACTCGGTCCATTCATGAGTACTTGATCAAATGGCAAGGCATACCTCTAGGGGAAGATTCTTGGCGCCCATCGGCCTCTATTTTGGATGAGTTTTCCCACCTCAAGGAGGCTGCATTGGCTAGATCTCAACGACACTTGGCCCCTGTTTGGACTACAGTCTGCTTCTGGACAATCATATGTTTTTTTTGCACCAATTTTGGTCATGAGCTATTCTCAGCCCCACCTTACCAACACGAGCTGAAAGTACACCTTAAGGGCTCCACAATGACACCTCACTTGTCGCGATTGGAGTTTCCTACGGGAAGTTATGGCTGTTCTCCTACAACAGTCCTGTCTTGGATAGAATACAACAGTTCTCCTACAATAGTTCTCCTACAACAGTCCTATCTTGGATAGCATACACGTCTGCTTCTAGGACAGCCATATGTTTTGCAATAGTTTTGGTCCTGAGACCCATCTTACCCACATGGGCTGAAAGTATATCTTGTGGGCTCTGCAATGACACCTCATTCATCGCGATCAGATTCTTCTACCCAAAGTTATGGCTGACTTCCTACAGTAGATCCATCTTGGACTGCACATAGTCCACTCCATCCAAGACCTTGTTTTCATGACATGGACGCCCTTGCTTATTGCCCTTGTATCACGCATAGAGTAGTACTCTGCAGCCTCCCCTCCCTGTTCCTCCCTTTTTTTTTAGGATAAAAACTTCATGAGATGGGATGGTTTGTAATGAATTGGGCATATGGGAAAATACCAGTCACATTGACGGTATAAAAGGTGTAAGAGGGTTTCCTCAGGCATCATGAAATCATCAAGAAATATCTCTTCCACCTCTCTTCAACTCTCATGGCTTCTCCTTATTCCTCTCTCTTTCTCTCTCTCTCTCTCTCCTTCCTATCTTTCTCTCTCCTCTTCTTCTTCTCATGCGGTCTTTCTCTCTCTTCTCTCCCTTAGTTAGGCTAGCTAGGTCTCCTTCATTACATTTTCCATTTGTAAAGCTGAAAACAAAGTACTACTCTGTTCTATCCATCCTTTTCTAGTCTCTTTGTAAGTTTGTTTTTTAGGGAAAAAACCTTTGGGATGGGATGGATTGTAAGAAGCTGGGAAGAATAAGGATTTAGTGTGTAATTAGTATTGATGCCATGTCGTCACACTGACATTGGTATAAAAGGAGGGGGCACACGATTTTTCTCATCTTTTGACACATTAATACATTATTGTCCTTCTCTTCACCTTGCTCTTAGTTTCAATGGCTTCTTTCTCTTTACTGTCTTTCTCTCACCTATTCTAATATTTCTCTCTCCTCATCACTCTCTTTGTCTCTCTTTTGCACTTTTTCTTCTCTCTTTTGTAGTCTTCTCTCTCCTCTTTCTCTCTCTAGTTCACTTCTTGACAAAGAGAAGGGGCATGTAGTAGTCCAAAGGCATGTTAAACAAGGGTTTAAGAGACTATGTATATGGTGCAATAGCTTACAGCATGAAAAGAGAGAGTGTGTAGCTGATTGTGATGCAAAAGCAAAGAACTTAGTAATTTGGAAAGAGAAAAATTCATGCAATTGAAACATGCTTGCCTCTTGAGCCAAACTTGGTAAAGTGGATATGCAAATGTAGTTGGAAGAATTGGCACAAAGAAATGCATTTGCAGCCGTGCATGCTACCACATATGGATTGGAACTTGAGAAATCATATGGTTCTTTGCATGCATGTAAAGCTGATGCAAAATCTACAGTATGTTCATGTGCTTTGTCTTGTGCAAAGAAGGGGAAGATGGCTAGGGTTAAATTGACAGGTGCTAGTCATAGTATAAGGGATAAAACTAGATGGGATACTCCCATTGATTCATTTACTAGTTATGCATATTTGGCTAAGGTGCATAATATGGATGCTATTATCAAGAAAAAGAGAAGAAGGGATGAGGTCCTTCCACTGTAGGTCCTTCAAAGCACGTGACACGAAGCAAGATGGAGCAATAGGAGGCTGCTAAAAAAGCTAGTCTAGAACATGTAACGAAAGATATCTTGCATGAAAAGAAGCAAGAGGGAAAAAAGAGAGGCAAGCAGCCTAGTTACAAGTTGCAAACTAACATAGAGACAAAAATCGACATAAAGAAAGTGCTTGAGGAATGCATTCTTCAAAGCAAGGTTGAATTTACACTTGGTGAGGTTCTTAGCATTGCTATGTGTGAATTTCATGACGAGATAATAGACATCATTAAGTGGAAAGGGTAGTTTGTAGGAGAACCTACTTAAGCAATTTATTGATGATTCCATTATTGTCATAAAATAGGCTAATACTAAAAATAGGCTATAGAAGGGTGGAAAGAATGATGTTATGACTGAAAACATTATGGTGGGCAGTACTATACATAAGGGAGTTGTGCAACAACATGTTCATGAGTAAGAGGATGCTCGCTTTATTCCTAATAGCCACTACTCTCATATGCATTGGGCAAGAGCTACAACAGAAACTCTTGTGAAGATAGGTGAGCAAAAGATGGTGTCATACATTTTCGCATAGTTTATAAACCCTAGTAAAACATCAAATATGTAGGATTTTTTGTGTTTAGTTATTTGTATGACTTTTTTTGTTGTTTTTAAAGTTACATTTTTGTGTTGATTAGACTGGAAATTGTTTTTGTCATTTTTTTGGATTTGTTGTGCTTAAAAACTAGTTACTCTTGGTTGAGATTGGTATTTTTTTGGATAGATTAGAGCTAGATTTTGATTGTAGCTGCTATACATCTTGAATAGGATAAACTTTCTTGCCAAAAACTTTGCACATCACATGGATTATGGGTTCACAAGTACTTCACATTGCACTTTTTGGATACATTGCACTCGGGGGTTGTCTCTTTATTTTTTCAATTACTTCCATGCCATGGGTTGAGTTGATGCACTCTTTGCATCATCCTTGAGCACTAACATGGCATGATGCATTCTTTGCATCATCCTTGAGCACTAGCATGGCATGATGTCTACTACAGCTATATGTAGTAAATCTTAGATGCACACACACTTGAGAGAGCACCCTTCATTGTGCACGCATAGTTCCTCGCACGCACAAGAGTTGGGGTTTTCATCACCAAATTAGGAATCTCATGTAAAGATGGGAAAGGTGGCTGGGTGAGTTTGAGGGTCATGAAGGACGCCTTCAATTGTGAGATCGGTTATTTATTTTGTCAACATCATGAGGACCATTTTTTTCATGAGTGTTTTTTAGTTTTTGGTAGGTGGAGCAGAGCGTAACATTTTTTTCTTTCACTGAGTGTTGAGAGGTGAGATTAAGGATTGTAATTTAATCAAGGAACTATGTTTGCATCTTGCATGATGCATGGGCACTTATAGATAGGCTAGGCACTATTTCTTCAGTGCATTCATCATTTCATGTATGGCATTGACTATGTGATTGCATGTCATGGATTTTAACATTGCACTTATTTTCAAAATCATGTATGATTGAGCACAAAGTTCATCCTCAAAGCATGTTTTTGAATAGGGCACAATGCATGAACAAAGGCAAGTACATCTGAAGAAAATATTAGTTTATGAAGACTCAAGGGGTGTATACACCATAATGGGATTTATGGAAGAATACATGTGAAGAATTATGAATGAGGTTTCAATTGGATTGGACAGTGTTCGAATGTCATCAAATTCCCTTACTTAAGGGATAACATGGAAAGAGGTTATCAAGGATCTAATCTTATTGGTAAAAGGAAGGCTCTCATTATTGATGCTACATGTGCTTGGATAAGGCAAAAATGCTTCGATTTCATGAAAAAAAGGAAATCCTTATGTTACTAATCTTGAGATGGTGGACTAGTTGTCTAATTGTTGTCATGGCCGCTTGCCATGTTAAAGCTAGGGGAGACTATAGCGGGTTTTGCATGGAACTGGCAATAGCATTTTTTTTGGGATTGCAACAAAAATTTTGGGAAGGACCAGCATAGAAAATAATATCGAGGGCTATCTACGTGTCCTAGAATCCCTACAACTACAATATGATGGGTCATGCTAGTTGGTGTGTTTGAATGGGGGAGCAAGTCATCCCCTCACTAAAGTATGGATCATGCATAGATTGAAGTGCTAATCCCAAAGGCATGTGGAGAAGGTGAAGCATCTCATCGAAAGGCATGTTTGCTATGTTTGATGGCGGGGGCCCATTTGGATGAGTTGATGGGCTTCATGGGAGGATAGTCAACCTTGTTTTGGGGGAACTAGTCATCATGATTAGAGGCTTGGCATGTTTGTTTGAGGAACGATGTTTGCAAATGGAGTCAATATATTAGCCTAGAGGATAGTTTCCCTCTTATGATCTGATTGTCATGATTTATAGTCAAAGCCTAGTCTATGAGTTCTTTGGAAAGGCCACATATTTTTATGATGACTACCAAACATGTAAAGTGGATATTGTAACTTTATGAACCTGAAGAAGAAAAGTAGGGAATTGAGATGAAAGCTATTTGGAAATTACAAAATGCATAGGAGGAGTCACATTAGGAGAGTAGAAGCCCATGGATTGATGACAAGCGTAAAAGATATCGTGATGATCATCATGGTCATGGTGGTTGTGGATATAAGTGCAATGGTGATGTAGATGAGCATCAATATGATCACGATGACAAAAGAAGTAAAAGGAGAGATTATGAAAGAGCATTTAGCCCCAACACAGCCGTCAACTTAGCTGATCATATGGTGAGTAATGTCTATGCACAATTCGGAGAGGAAGAACATGCATCGACTGCTTTGCAAGGGATGACTGGGTGTTTTTATGCTCGTCAACCTATCATTGTAGATTTCTTCCCCATGACAGATTTTACAGAGGCAACATGCCTACAATATGAGAAAAATACATATAATCAAGGTGGATATTGAACTTTGTGTTGAGAGGAAGGCTTGAATGTGTGATTTGCAATAGCATGTTACGAGGCTGGAGGTTGTAGATATTGTGAAGATTCTTGAAAGTTGTGAAGAAGATAATTAAAATAGCTTGAGTAAGATAATATTTTTTAAAGTATCTTAAACCATATAAGTTAGAGAGCATGAAGACTGAAGAGAGAGAGAGAGAAGCAATGATGCTTTTCATTAACACAAAAGCATTAAGCTTTTGTTGTGTTTGCAGGAAAGAGGAAACTATATAAACCCCTCAAGGTTTAGAAGGAGGGGCCCTTCTCTATAAAAAAAAGTTTGCCTCTTTTGAACAAAGTGGGGGGTCATGTATTAAAACAAGTTAGAAATTTGAAGCTGAAAGCTCATTATTATAACGTGGGATTTCTATTTCTCAAAGAAGCCAGTGGTTGTAGAATTCTATTGCCTATTAAGAAAGGTACAATAATTTTTTTAATTGAACTTAAGATCTTCAAATTTTTATGGGTGTGTGTAAGTTTTTTTTAAAGTTATAATCATTGACAAAGTCATTTTATTAACCAGCACTCCTTTTTCTCATGAGTCTTCGTGTTGTGATTGGGGTTTTCCTCGATCACCACTCATGTGGCATCTTTTTTGGTACCCTCATTGAGGAGTGCCAATTTGACTTTGTTTTGAGAAAATTAGATTTTTGTTAAGAATATTTTTCAATAGCCAACTCTTGACTAGAATTTTATGGTTCTAAAGGAGAGGATCCTCAGTGATTCCTCTAGAAATTAAAGCTTGTATGCATAATCCAACAAATCAATGACCCAAACCTAAAAATTACAAACTCTAAAAATTCAATTGTTGAATGAAGGTAGAAATTGGTTGGACGATTATGAAATTTTTTTGAAAATGACAAATCCTCTAGTTCCTATAGAATATGAAGCTACCAAATATGCATTTCTTTTGATAGATTTAAAGAGATCGAGACTTCGCGGGATCTTTGGCAAAAGAATAAACTTTGTCAAAAAAAAGAAGATCAGATCATAGAATTTTTCGCCCTAGAATTCACATGGCTTTGGGATCATTAGAGCACATCAGTAGAGGTACAAGAGAGAGAGAGCACCCGAAATATTAAAAGTAAAACATTTTGTGAAAAATTTACGAGGAGAGGTGAGAACTAAATTAGAAATAAAGGAATCAAGCACTTTGGAGGAAGCAGTAATGATTGCGATTGAAAAAGACCATACTCCATCTCAAGCACTAATACCAACAACAAAAGAAGTAAAAGGAAGGTTGCCATAAATTGTATTCTTGTTAAAACAAAGAGTGAGGAAAATAAAACAATTGATGTGATGCTTGGAACCAAAAGGAAGGAGGGATGTAGAAAGAGAGAAACCCGAAACTAGTATGGCTAGTGAGGAAAGAGGGAGAAAGATTTAAAAAAAGGAGAGAAGAAAGAGAAGAAGAAAGGAGAAAAAAAGAGAAAACCTAGGAAACATTATCATTCTTCTGATATTCCTTTAAGGGAAGGGGAAAGTGATGATGACCCAAGAAGGGATATGATGGATAGAAAAGTAGATATAATGCACAATTAATGGAGTTGCACCCTAGGATGAGAGGACAATGGAAAAAACTAGTAAATTCAAAAGAGAAGAAAAGAAGAAAAGGAATGGTAAGAGTTCTGAGTGTAGAAGAACTACCAAATATATGTCATATAGTTTATGCATGGTATAAGAACCAAAATATAAGAGAGGCACACATAGATGAAGGAGCACAAGTTAGTGTGACTACTCAAGCATGTGTAGAACAATTTGGCCTCCGAATACTTGCAGGATGTGGATTTCAAATCAAGTTTGCAAATCACACTAAAGTGAAATGCATAGGAATAATTCAAGATTTGGATGTTAAAGTCGATGGCCTAGCAATGAAAATAACTTCCCATGTTATGCCAGTAGGGTTGGAAGCTTTTTCTCTTATTCTTGGTAGACCATGGCTTGACATGGCATCAAGACAGAAAATGGTGAATGAAGATGATAGTGAAGATGAAGTGAAAAAGATTGATAGTACAAAGGAAGATGAAAGTGAGGATGAGAGTTCAGAAAGTGATTCAGACCTAGAAGTTTCATCAATAATAATAGAGAAAGTGTTAGAGAGAAAGAAAAAATAGAAAAAATCCTTAAATGCTATAGTAAGACAAAAAATAGAAAAGATTAGAGAGGAGTCAAGGACACTCATACATTTTTTTTAAATAGTTTCAAGAGTTTTTGAAATTTTTGGTAAAGGAAAAACAATTCCTTCAACAAAACAAAAATGACTTTTACTTTTGTTGAAGGATGAGGGAACATCAAAAGAAGAAGAACTACCTTCTAGTATTCAATTATTAGATGCAAAAATGAAAGAAGTTCAAGATATCATAATGATTGGAGAGGATGAAGAAGGGAAACTAGAGGAGTTAGAAAATTTGATGGAATGATCTCAAGTTTCATAAAAAAAAGAGAGTTGTTGGAAAAAATGTTGAGTCCGAATTTTATTGAAGGAGAAAAAAAACAATACCAAATAATTATCAATAAGGATCTGAATCTCTTTGTAACCTGTTACATAAAAATAAGAGGGATGCAAAGGGAAGGGCTAAAAATTGAACTTAAAGAAGATGCAAAACCAATTTGTGTCAAAAGTTAAAGCCCTCAACTTTAGAACAAATGACTATTTTGAAAGAAGAGGTTGACAAATTGTTGCAAGTAGGGTTTATTTATCCTGTTAAACATTCTGAATGGTAAGCACAATAGTCATAGCTCCAAAGAAGACAAGGGGTTGGTGTATTTGTGTAAAGTATAAACTTCTAAATGCAAGCACAAAGAGAGATCATTATCCACTTCCTTTCATTGATGATATCTTGGATTCAGTTGTAGGATATGAAAGGTATAGTGTTTGTGATGGCTATTCAAGTTATTTTCAATTACTAATTGCTCCTGAAGATCAAAGGAAAAAAACTTTTATAACACCTTGTAGATATTTTTGTTATAGAGTTTTACCTTTTGGACTTAGTAATGGACTAGCATGGTATCAAGGAAGGGTAAACAGAGTGCTAGCTCCCTTCCTAAAAAAATTTGTGAGAGATTTCATTGATGATGTCTGTATGCATAGCTCAAGACTTGATCGTTATGAAACGTTGGATAAAGTGTTTGAAAGAATGGATAGTTATGGTTGTCAATCGAATCCAAAAAAATGTAAAATAGCTCAACCAAAGTGAAACTTCTTGGTCATATGGTTTCTAAAAATGGAATAGAGCCAGATCTTGAAAAGTCAAAGCTTTGGTCACTTCAATGTCACCTGCAAATACTAAGAAGCTTATGACTTTCATTCACAAGGTAAGATCTCTATCAAGATTTATACCTTTGGCTTCTTAGTTGCTCTACCCGTTGGAGATGGTAGCCAAGGATCCTTTAAAATGGATAATAGAAGTTGAGGAAGTATTTCAGCATGTCAAGGAAATTGTAGGCCATGCTTCATCAATCCAATTACCTCAAATCTTTCGAGGAGAGTTATAAAATGGATTGTTGAGATTAAGGAATTTCAGTATAAATTCCAAGTTGATGATTCAACTCGAGCAACAATAGCAAACCTTTTGACTTATAGGGGGAGTTCATTCATATTAAAGGTAAAATTTGGGGACAAAGAACAAGCTAAACTAAAAATTGAAAATTCATTTTTGATGTATTTCGATGAATCATATCGAAAAGCACATCAAGCATCATCAAGTGGGATTGTGCTTTATGATCCACAAGGAAATTTGGTAAAAAAGAATGTAAGAAGCTGGGAATAAGGACTTAGTGTAAAAATAATATTGATATTATGCCATGTCACACTGACATTGGTATAAAAGGAGAGGACATGTAATTTTTCACATCTTTTTGACACATTAATACAATTATTGTCCTTCTCTCCCATCTTGCTACAACTTCCATGGCTTCTCTCTCTTTTCTATCTTTCTCTCTCCAAATCTAGTATTTCTCTCTCCTCATCACTCTCTTTCTCTCTCTTCTATAGTCTTATCTCTCCTCTTTTTCTCTCTCTAGTTCTCTCTCTGACAAGTGGTATCAAAGCATTGGTCTTTGATCCATTTTTCCTTCTATTTTTAGTCCTATTTTCCTCCATCAAAATCAATTTCAGACAAGTATTGTACAAGTCAGTGACTAGTGGAGTGTTGCAGACCATCTACAGTTAGTAAGAGACTACATCTGGAGATATCCAAGGTTAGATATGGTGGAGGATGGCTAAAGTGGCAGGTCTTCATCAAATTTCATGCAAAATTGGAGGTAACTAGGGTAAAGGAGAGTTAATTGGGCTTAGTTTGGGGTTAAATTGTGGTTACTTTGAAAAGGGAGGGTTCTCTTTTCCTTTTCTTTGGGCTTCCTGCAAGTTTCTTCAACTTTCATGGTGGAATTCCTTCAAGTTCTTTCTTCTCATGCATCAAGAGTATCAACGATGGTTCTTTTTGGATTTTCCTTACTTCAGAGGTCACAATGATTACCATTATTGTTGGAGATTAATGCCACATGGACAGCATACTGCTGGTGCATTTTGCGCTGATTTTCAACCTGGGAAAACTTGCTAAGGTGCTGCTCTTCTTCCTCCTGCTCATTCTAATCAATCTCTGGCATGAATCACTTGCTTTTGGAGGATACTTTGGCTTGGAGAGCTGCCTATTCTTCATCCTTTCTCTCTCTTGAAACCCTACATGAACAGTCCATGGGCAGCCATGAAAGCTTCAGTCCAAGCTTTCATTTCTCAACAATTTCTTGAGGATTCTTCATCTTTACAACCTGTGGGATCATTTCAGTAATGATTCTTCAACAAGTTGCAAGGATTAAGCACAAATGGTCAAAGATTGAAGCTCAAGAGCTTCTATGGAGCCAAAATTTGGGGGAAACAAGTTTAATGCTTCAATCTCAAGTATCTGAAGCTTCAAGATTGTTCTTAAGCATTAAATACACAAGTCTTGAAGATTATTTTGGCAACATTGGACCACCAGAGGCTTTATCAAGCATATGAAGATTGATCAAGTCATCATCAACCATGTCAAAGGTACTCTTCTTAAATTCTTAATCTCTCTCATTAATCCATTTTCTGAGCTTAATCCATTTGATTGAGAGATTAAAATTTTGAATAATATCCATCAAATTTCAGCCAACCCTTGATTGAATCAATCCATTCATGCAATGCAATGTTTGCTCTATGCATATTAGTTCTAAGCAGTGAATTAGAGGCTTCAATCTGAAATTTCCAGCATAACACTTGAATCCAATTGATTGAATTTATTGATTGATGAATTTGCTCACTCTAATCCATTGATTGGTTGAATTCTTTTACCCAAGCTGAAATATTGTAAAAGGGTAAATGCTAGCAATCTGTGAGTCACTGAATTGTATTGGTAAGACCTTTATCCTATCCAGTTTTGCAAAATTCTATACAATTGCATCTCATGAAAGGGGCTGAATGAATATTTCGGAAATGCATTTCATGCTGATTGATTAGATTAGCAAGCTACTAACATGTTGATATACCCAGCGAGGAAAAAGGTGGATGCTGGGGGAGATAGTGGGACAAAAGAGAGGTGACCCTCCCTCACTATCAAAGATCTCAAAGGGGTGCAACCAACCGACCCGGGGGGGACTTTGCCCACCTCTCGGTGATTCGAAGCCCATGTAGGGAGCCTGTCATGCCGTTTCATCCCTCCACAGGCAAGTGAGTGGAGAATTGAAGATTGAAGAGTTTCCAAAGGCTCAAGTATCTTCAGGATCAAAACAAGGTAAAACAGGGATTTTATAGGGCACTACAGGGCATTTACAAGTTGTTACAGGTACACCCTTCATTACTAAAGTACAGGTGCAGGTACTACAGGGTACCCAAAAGATCTACTCAGCCTTCTATAGGGTTTAGTAACCATTTGCGGTTACTATTTTACCTTAGAGGGTCAAAACAAGGCACTTACAGGTTAAAACAGGGTGCAGACCTGAACAGATCAGACTCAGAAATTGAGTTTCAGAATTTTCTATCCTAAATTTATTATAGCGTGCTATAGCTCATCTCAAAGAGGGCATTCTTGGCTTCGATTTGAACTAAAAAACTTTGAAATCAGAGTTCCCTAGCAAAAGGTATAGCCATTTTTCTAACAGGGGGTACTACAGGACTGCACTATTATGGCAGGACATAAGGGTAAAAATAAGGTCCAAGATGATTATGCTTAGTAAATCAGAGATTCCATGTTGGATAATGCACTTCAAGAGATCCCTAGAGAGCCTCAATAACAAGGGAAAGTTAGTATACTCAATAATACCCAATGCATACATGAACAAAGACATAGAGAACGTCATGAGGCCCTATTATCAAGAATGGAGCAAATGGTTTTGTCTACTGATCAAACAAAGTCTTCCTTTGAGAAGTTAGTAAATTCAACAACTCAAACAAAGTCTTCTATTGACAAGTTGGTGGAATCTAATGCTCAAATTATGGCACAATTCTCCCAATGGATGCAGATGCAAATGGGATCTAAAGAAGCTAAGGAGAAAGCCTATTCAAACAGCGAGCCTTCATTCCCACTTCAGCCATCTAATCAAAATTGTCATGGTCTTGGGATTTTTGGAAAAAGAGGCATCCCAAATAGCCAATATGAAGTAGGTGAGGCCTCACAAAGGCATGATGACTATTTGGGCAATTTGAATGGAGCTAACTCTCAAGCTTTTGGGTTGAATACTCAAATTCCTACAAGTCCTCTACCAACAGCAAGATTGCATGGTGGTTCTCAGCCACCTATTGGGAGATTTCCATCTCAATTTGGGGGTTCAATGCATGGTACTCATGATCAGTCTATTTTGGGATAGCAACCATTCTATGAAATAGAGCTAAATGGCAAGATTGTTTCAGCCAAATTTAATGGTCAGTCATCTTCACCATCTGATTTAGAGGAGTGGACCTCTAAGATGGAATCCTACTTTGACATATTCCCTAAAACTGATGACATGAAGATTCATTTTTCTTCTTTGCATTTGGAGGGATTTGCCCATACTTGGTGGAGGTATATAAAAAAGGAAAACATACTTGTAGAGAATTGGGAAGCTTTCAAGGCACTCATGGCTGAAGTATTTGTCTCCCCTCTTGAAAAAGAGAAATTGGCACAGAGATGGTATGGTTTGGAACAAAGAGGCCTAAGTGTAAGAGAGTACACTAACCAATTTCTCAACCTAACCATGTATGTAGAAAGCATCAGTAATAAGGCTAAGCTCCACAAGTACATGTATGGTTTAGAACCATCTTTATCAGCTGATGTCATGGCACAAAACCCTACTTCCCTCTTTAAGCCTATTGAGCTTGCGGAGTGCTATGGAAGAAAATATAGAAGTGAATCTTCACTTTAGCCTGGTTTTGGATAGCCAAGGACTGTTTTTAAACAAGGATAAGTTGATAACACTTATGGCAGCAATCATGTGCCAAATGGGAGCTTACCTGTACCAACTTATCCACCATTCAATGCTTCTAGACCTCAAAGTAATTTCAGGATATCAAACAATCCTAGAGTTGAAACAAGGGGACATCAAGCCTAAATCCATTTTAGCCAACGTGAATCCTAAGTCTATTCCTATGGATCTTTACAAAGAAAGAAAGGAGAAATGCTTATGTTTCAAGTGTGGGGAAAAGTATACACCTGATCATGCCTCAAAGTTTGTATATAAAAATGTCAAACCCAAGCTTCAGAGTATGTTAGTCTTTGAGGATTTTGAAGACGAGATGGATGAAGCTAATGCAATTGCACTTAATACTAAAAATGAAGATCTTGAGGAAGAAGTTGGGCAAGAGTATTTCTATGATCCAGCCGACTCTTTTCCTTTTGATCCAGGTGGAAGTATTCCTTTTGATCCAGATGGGACTTGTCATGAGCCACTTGCTACCACTAGTTGTTCTATTCCATGGATGCTTGGATAGGATCTAAGAGCCCTAATACACTCCTTATGAAGGGTAATATTCACGAAAAGCCAGTGTTCATTCTAATAGACAGTGGTAGTACCCATAGTTTTGTGAATAAGTCCATCATGGACAAGTTGAATTGTATTCCCACAGATTTACAGTAGCCCATTAGAGTTCAAGTGGCCAATGGTGAAGAGGAAATCAGCACATAGATATGCCCACTGGTTTCTTTACAGTTGGTTGAAAATTTTGAAGCAAAAGTAAATCTGATTACTTTGCAAATGGGCCTATAGACATCATACTCAGTTGTGATTGGTTGATCTTGCATAGCTCATCAACTTCCATCCAAACATTATCATCCATATCCTCAGGTTTGACACATTTGAAACATAAGGGTTTAATTTGCAACTTCTGTACCAAAACCTGCCATATTTGGGACTTTCAATACCCATAGTTGATACCATCCAACTTGGCAATGTTAAAGAGAGCTGTGTCTTTTAGATGATCAACCATATTTGGGACTTTCAATACCCATAGTTGATACCATCCAACTTGGCAATGTTAAAGAGAGCTGTGTCTTTCAGATGACCAGTCATACTGTCCCAAATCAATGCAAAAAGGCAAAATTGCAGGTTGCTGTAATTAGCAAAAAATGCACTAAAACCACTGCTAAAACTGGCTGAAAGAGTGGATTTTACCAAGAGAAACACATGTCCACCAAATATAACCAAGATAACATCAAATAGTGAGCATTACCCTCAAAGAAGTGCTCAAAATCTGCAGTTTTCAACTTGCTCTAGTAAATGACAGATTTCAATAAATGAGAGCTAACTGTGCCAGAAGCGGATCCCAAGTCAATCATATACTGCCAAGACCATAATCAACATCATGCGGGCATAACATAGGCATATGACAGTCAATAAGCATGAATCCAACACCCAAATAGTCATGAAATATCTGCCAGTGAGTAGGCACACACCCCAATCAACGGAGCAAAGTGTGCCTGCCACAACCAAGACTTGACATAAGTAGGTGTCAGCTCACAAGGAAAGGGACCCAAGTCAAAGAGTCAACTCATAAGCATAGGAAGGAACCAAGATATATGAACCATGCATCATCCCAAAGGGTAAGAAATCCCAAATAGTCTCAAAAGCTCAAATAGCATAAGATCCGCTGCTCTATGTCTGCCAAGCATCCAAAGACACTCCCACTGGCACAAAAGCCATATGTACGAGCTCAAAAGCTCAACCAAGCCAAGTCAAAATGCCAATGATAGAAGACCAAGACAATACATCAATAGTACCTAATGAGCATGTCGGCTAGAGAGCATCTATGCATAAGCATGTAAGACATCCCCAATGTAGATCTCTGGCAAACCAAGTAACATCCAAGACAAATTCCAAATGATCAACTATGAAGCGAAGCCTAAGCTTCAGTGAGCACTCAAGCTCAACAAGTACATGGGATAATCATTGTAACATGAGCATCAAGCCATAGGCGATGGGCAAGCATGTACCCAAAGAGCATCAACTGTCAAAGCGTATACCAATGTCAAGCATAAACCAAAGTCAATGACTACGGGCTAAAATAAGCTCAAGCTTTACAAAAAAAGTATCCGGAACCAAAGAAAAGCTTAAAGTCATATCCCGAAGCATCAATATCTCATTGGATAGCCCAAGACATAAGGCCGGAAGCAATAGGCATAACCCAAAGCATGTAATGTAGCATCAGCCACAGTATTACATCATGCAACTAGAGTCCAAAACTGTGCATTTGCAGGCCCAAATGATCATCAAAGTGATGGCAAATCAATAGCATTACAATCACCAAGCATTTGGCATACATCCAATGGCATACGGGCATCAATGTATGCAAATAGGAGCTCCAAGTGATGAAGAAATGATTGCCATAGATCTGTAACAAACCTGCTGGTGTATACACAGCTAATAGGAGCTCAAGATCAAGGTCCAAAGCCAAGTATAAGCATCAATACATTGCATTTGTCATTGCCAAGTGTGCCACAATGATGAGGAAGCTGAGCATAGCCATGATTGAATGGAGGAGCTGCTGAATAGACCTATAGAAAACCAGGCGCAAACAATGCAGATTTTGCTGCAGGATCAGCTGCTCAACGTGGTGATGAAGGGGTTGAATGGGGGGCCACAAGGGTTGCCACTCAAGCCCTAGAGCAAGGGCATAGAGGCCATAGAAGACTCAAGCCAAGATATGGCACCTTCAAGCTTCAATGGGTCTTGGATATTGTGCCCCTGCCCTGCCTAATCTGTAACCAATAGTAAAGAATGAAAAAGAAGCTTCAATACCTTTGATACAATGCCCTGAGGGTGCCCAACAATGTCGGGAAGAAGCTCGGGAAGCTAGGGAGTGACAGAAGCTTGAGGGAGTTGGTTATGGATGCCGGGATGGAGACCCAATGCGAGTAGGGAGTCGATGGGAAGCTGAGAGTGCCATGAGCCAAGCTCAAGAGTTGGGAAGCCGAGCTTCGATACCAGTTAAAAGGTGAGAAGGATCGAAGCTTGCACGGGAGAGCTATGGCGAGAGAGCAAGAGCAAGAAAGAGAGAGACCTAAAATGGGAACTCCAACAACCACAATGTGTGGCCGGGCCTTCCTTTATTCAAATTGTCACTAAAAGAATAAAGAATAAGTGACTGTGATGGGCGCCCGCCATTTGTAGTGTGCAGTGGCGGGTACTGTCAGTGTAGTAATACACGGGCAGCCAGGTGGAGGCGCCTTTATCCCTAACACGACTCAAGTTGCATATTCAATCTTTGATAACAGTACATAATCTTTGCAACATACCAATCCTTCAATCACCAAAACTCTTGTTTCCCCTCTCTAACTGATGAGAAACCTCAGATATGTAACACGCACCATCAACAATACAAAGCAAAATAACCTTCTTGCTATCTCTCTCGCCCTGTGACAACAACACCTCCAACAAATGATTGAACTCATCGTGCTTTCTACAATAGAAGAAAGGGAAAGAGAAGTTGAAAGCAAATACTCAGTATCATAGTTAGAGAATAGAGGAATTACAACAATAGATTTTATCCCACAACTCCATTCTTCAGCAGATCGCCATCAAGCTTTGAAACCATGCAAGCTTCAATCATTTGTTGCAGGTCTTTTTCCTCATGCTATGTTTTTTACTCCTAATGACATCTCCCACATTTTGCCTTTTTACTAAGATCCCTCTTCCTTGCCACATGACAAACATGTTGCTAAACACTAGGAAATTCCACTTGAGGTTACAAATAGCATAGTGGGACTACAAATCCTCAGAGTAGGATTGCACTTTTTGCAATAGGAATAGGTTTCAAAACTAAGTAACAACAAAAACATGTGGCAAACATGCGAGTTACCAATGAAAAGTTTGTCTACATGTGGTGACATGTCCATGGTTAAGCATTTTTACACACCAACGTGATTCGCGAGACGACATGCAATCTCTCTGAGCAATGCACTGAGAGAAAAAGAGAGAGACTCTTCTCAAACTTATGTGCCCAAGCCCAAAAAAAAAAAGAGAGAGAGAGAGAGAGAGAGAGAGAGAGAGAGAGAGAGAGAGAGGCCATCCTCACACTTACCATTGAAAGGAGGAAGAGAGAGTGCATGTGAAGATCAAGATTAGAAAAAAAGAGAGACAAAGCAAGGGTGAGAGGTGGTTTCTTCCAAGTAGGCAAGTCCAAATGGGCGGGCACATGAGCTAGAAGTATATGACATGTGGTACACCACAAGTGCTTTTGGGGGTTCTCATATTCGATAAATTTGGAAGTTTGAGATATATATATTTGATAATTTGAATTTGTAAATCTTGAAGTTTGTAATATATTATTTTTAGTATATTATTTAAATTATTCTATATACACAATGCTTAATCAAGTGCTTCACAGGATTGTTGGGTGGAAGCAAGGCCCCTATTCCAACCTCCTTTTTTATAAGAACATTCTAATGGACTTCATTAGCTAAGATTCATAGATGTTTGCCTACTAAGGTCTAGATTAGAAAATATTTAAATATGCTGTCACATTTATAGAGAAGGTCTTTGAGCTTTAGTGCAAATAATCAAGAGAATATTGTCGTTAATAAGCGTCAAGAGGATCTAGATATGGAGCGCCTAGTGTGCTTTATCACCAATCATTGGTGCATCTATGACATTGTTCATGGTACATTGATTTTTCACAAATGTGCTTTATCCCCATTCCCATTAGTTTCATGTGCATAAAAACAAAATGTTGATTTATCCCCATCATTGTTCATTTTTGAAGGGCTAGTCCGTACTTTCTCTAGAAGGTTTGTCCACAATCTTGCCCTTCGACTTGAAGGTCACTTTTTAAAATATGGCATTCGAATGATGTGTACAATAAGTATTACCTTTCAAAATCTAAACTTTAAGCAAGCAAGCTTTTTAATCAAAATCACTTAACAACTATAGAATTCTAATTTATTTGTAAGGCAACTTTTACTTTCAATTTTTACTATACATATTAAATGTAATGAACTCTGTTGTAATATTTTTCGCATAGATTTATACCTAAAGTCTTGGTGATTGTTGATGTGAAAGAGAGAGACTAATACCTTTTTATTTGAATTGAATGCTAAAATGACAACTTTTAAATCTCAAGTCAACAAAGAAAAGAAATTACAATAGTCCATACAAGTGATAGGATAGCGAGAAAACACAATTGTCTAACTTGTGGTATGGGTCTCAACATCTTGATGAGGCTTCAAGTTATCCCAAGGAGAGTAGATCGCATCCCAAACTACCTCTCTTGGATCTCGTATGCCATTGTAAGAAATAAATTTAGCATTATCTGTCATGATGTGTGTAATTGCGTTAGCAGGGACTCGTGAGCCTGGAAGAGCTGGCACTAGCAATGCTGAGTGGGGCTGGCAATAGGCGGTGGTGGTTGTTGGAGTGTGGCGCAATGGCGCTGATCAACAGTGAACTTGCTGAAGCCTGCTGACTCGGTGAGGGTGAGTCATGACACACTGACGAGTGATGTGTGACGTGTCTCTGTCTGCAAATTACGTGTCTCTGTTTGGCTGACAGCCATGCGGCGTGCATCGTGCTGGTCTCTGGAGCCTGGAGTCCAAACACGGTACTGCCAAGTGGCCATTGGTGGCGGACCGACGGTGCCCGAGTGGGTTAATACCACAGGTCACCAGGTCACCCATGTGACATGACAAACTACAGTGCCTACAGCCCCACACTGTACACATCCTCAAGCCTCAACGTTGACTACTATGGGCGCCAGTTCTCAGCTCTGGAGTTTGCATACACGAGAGAGACACTAGTGAAAGACTGAATCTGTAGTCCAAAGGGCAGAGTCAAGACACATGCAAGCTACATGCGGATGATGCATAAAGAGAATGGAGAGGACCCAATGACTCTACCTTGAGTGGTGGTTGATGACCAAGTCCCGAGTCCCAACTTTGAAGAGGGCTCGAGGCTCCAGGGTTCGGGAATTTTTTTTTTGAGGAAGAGGAAGTAAATCCTTTTCATCATCATCTGAGAAAGAAGTATCCCTCATTGAGACGGTATCTTATACATATATTTAACAAATATAGCTATATTTTTAGAAAATTGAAGAGGATTTATTTCCTTCTTCCAAAGAATTGAGAAGGATTTTTGTCAAGGTGAACAAGTTCTAGGTTGAAGTGAACCCGTCTTTTCTCGAACCCTGGAGCCTCGAGCCTTATAGGCAATGGCGGCAGCTTGTAGTTTCAGGATGAACGTCGCTTTCAAAAGGATGAGGGAAGGGTTTCCAACTTTTTAGTTCAAATATCGAGGACTAAAGTCTAACTTCTAAGGTATACTCAAGTTTCAACTTGAGACTTGAGAGACTAGTTATATGACTCATTTCCAATGGGTCTTGTGTGTGACAAGGCTCTGAAAGTATTAAGTGTGACTTGAGAGACTAGCACGACTCACTACTACGAGAGTCTAAGCCTCTAAAGAATCGAATGAATAATTTATACATAATAAAATATGTTAAATTTTATTGAAAAAACTGCCCTTCGAATGCAATGGTGGGAAAATTTTGCCTTTCTACAAGAAGGGTAAATTGTTTCCTTTGTATTTCAATAGAAAGGCTCATGATATTTTGGGGTTCCAACAATGGATTCGAAGGGCTCTCCAACCTTCAAAAATGAACCTTGAAATTTTCTGATTCCCTATTTCGAGAAGTAAAAGCGGAATCGCTTGGGATAAAGAATTCTCCCTCCGACTGGTGGTGTTCAAAGCAGGCGGAAGTGTTAGGACTTTTAAAGCCTTTTGAGTCACGCAAGCAAGACTCCTCCGGGGCTGCAAGAGGCTACAAGAAATAAAGGGCAAAAAAAGGAAGAAAAAGGGCAAAGGGCAGACAGGAAAAGGAAAAACCGAGACGCCATAGGCTGTGGAGGGAGATGGAGGACTCGCAGGAGTGGGATTTTGCACCTCACTACCCTCACATCAACCCTACCGTGGTCCTGGTGGGGCGCACCGGCAATGGCAAGAGCGCCACAGGCAATTCCATCCTTGGCAGGCCCGCCTTCAAGTCCAAGCGCTCCTTCTCCTCCGTCACCGAAACCTCCGAATCGCAGGAATCCACCCTTCCCGATGGCCGCTGCATTCGCGTCATCGACACGCCAGGTACCAACCTTGCCGTGCTGCATTTCGAGTAATATACTGTAACATACTTTGGTAGTTTCAGGAGGTCACGCTGCGCTTTTGTCTTCCATGTTCGTTCGTGTTTGCTGGTATTTGTTTTTTGTTTTTATTTTGCCCCTTTTCTTCTGGTGTTTTGATTGCCTGTGCTTTTGATCCTTAGCAGTATCTCAGTCATATGTAGTTGTGTTTTCTGGTGGACTGCACCTCTTGATACTTTTTGCGTAGAAGCTTCAGCCCCCCTGTAATTTGGTTTCCAGCCTTTAGGTTTGGTTTCTACCTGAGTTTGAGTTTGAGCTATGGGTATGAGGTTTTTGTGAAAAGCTAATATTTAAGGGACCAAGGTGCTTGATCCTAGATCGTGGCTGAAAATCAGAGATTTTGGGGCTCAGCCTAATACCTAACTTGCAAATTTCATCTTGTTAGAAATCAAAAGAAAGGCTTGAAATATGCATGGAATTTAGTAGAGTTGCAAATGCTCTAACTTATCCATGATCCTAGTGTATGCATTCCATATGATTAGGACACCACTACCTTCGCTAAAAGTAATGGGAAAGGATGCCTGAAATATTCCTAGATGAATCAGGATTGCACCAAGATACACTCAGTTCACATCACCCTAGTGTATGCATTCCTTATGATTAGGATACCTACCTTTGCTAAAAGTAACTGGAAAGGATGCCTGAAATATTCCTAGAGGAATCAGCATTGCACCAAGATACACTTAGTTCGCATCAGTATTGAGATGTGCTAATGCCAGCATTCAGTCTCATCGCATATATTTGAACAGTACATTTTAATCCATGTGTTGCTTCCAATCCTCTATTATTTTTCAAAAACTGTATGGTAGTCATATTGTATTTTGTGCTGCAGGTGTTTTTGATCCAAGTACACCTTTAGAATTCATAGGCAAAGAGATTGCGAGATGCATAGATTTGGCAAAGGAAGGAGTGCATGCTGTAGCCCTTGTGCTGTCCACAAGGAATCGATTTACAAATGAGGAACTTGCAGCAACGGAGAGCTTGCAAGCAATGTTTGGACCTGAAATTGTGAAGTACATGATTGTGGTTTTTACTGGTGGGGATGAACTTGCCGAGGATTATGAAGAGCTCGACCACTATCTCAAAGATAATGCGCCCTCTACATTACTGGTACAAGTGGCCATGTGTTGAGCATTTCATGTCTTTATACTACTATATGTGAGCTTTTGGATTGAGTACCGTGGCAAATATGCAAATGTTTGGAATGTAGTAGAGGTAAACATTTAATAGTTATTTATGTGAAATTTTGACTTGTGCAGGAGCTATTGAAGCAATGTGGTGGTCGCCAGGTCCTTTTTGATAATAAAACGAAAGAACAGTATAAAAAGAACTACCAGCTCAATGCTCTACTTGACATTGTTGACAGAGTCATTGCTGAGAATGGTGGTCAGCCTTACTCTAATGAACTGTTTAATGTAAGTGGTTATTTGCTATGCTTACTTGTACATTACTAGGTCTATGGGTTATGTTGTATGTGTGTTGGATTGTTGTCAATCTCATAGTTGGACTTGTGTTCTTAAAGCAAAATGCTTTTCAAGATTCTCATCGAAGGGAAGCGACTTCCTCCCAAGGCAATCACCAGGAGGAAATTGCAAGATGGAAAGAGGCAATGGAAAAAGCACATGCAGATCATTTGCAATATGCCACTAACTTGGTAAAATCCTTTTCTAGGGATTTGGAGTGAGGTGAATCGACATTGGAGTAAGTTTCTCACTTCCATGTTTACTTCTTGTAGCTTGAAGAGAAATTGCGGGTATATACGGAGCAGTTGGAGGAGCGACTTAACAAAGAGCGACTTGCTAGAGAGGACATTGAGCTCCGTGCTAGAGAGGCTAGGGACAAATCAGAAGCTGACATAAAGAAACTTAAGGATGAATTACTAAAGGCCAGTCGTGAAAGGGAGGAATTTATCAAAAGATACAATGAGGCTTCAAAAAAATCATGCATTATTCTCTGAGTCAGGCCGATGTATTCTATGTATAGATTATTTTGGAGCTTCCATGGAGGAGCGTTGCACAAATGTAATTAAGAGGTTTTTGTTACAGTTATACAGTGAGTGATATATAAGTGGGTCCCATATAGTTTTGATTGGTGCTCTTACAGTTTATTAGAATTGTGTCTGTTGCAATCACTTCAGTAGATGTCTCCCAATGGTTATCCATTGATACATCAAAGTGCATACTTCTTACTTGTCCTTTTATGTCAATACCTAGGTTTTGTTTGAAAAATTTGGACTTATTTTGTAGATGCATGTATACCACATGTTAAAACTATACAATATTAGTTATTTACCAACGTTGAGGTCTAGTTACGTATGGGTAGGTCCTTCCTAATAAATCAGGTGGACTTTAGCATGTCTAGAAAATTCATGTAATGATTGTTGAGCCTCCAGATTTTTTTGTATGACATGACTCAACATACACAAACTCAGGAGTGTGAACAATATGTTAACTCATTGTGAACGATATGTCCATATACTCAAAATCTATATATATGGGCTTTATACATATGGGTCAAGGCCTTTATGTAAGTGATTCTTTTCTCAGTGCAACACGTGGGGTGTATATTTGTGAGACTGTGAAGGAAATGTGGGGCATATATTTGTGACACTATGTAATTTAGATAAGACTGGCTGATAGGGAAAGAATATAAGCAAAGAGTTGTGTGGGTCGCTTAAGATCCATGCATTAAATGTCATTCAATCTCCTATTTGACATGTAGCTGGTTGTTTATGCAAGCGCTGGGCTTTATACATACGGGTCAAGGGCTTTATGTAAGTGGTTCTTTTCTCAGTTTAACAAATGGGGTGTATATTTGTGAGACTGTGTGAAGGAAATGTGGGGCATATATTTGTGACACTATGTAATTTAGATAAGACTGGCTGATTGGGAAAGAAATTAGCAAAGAGTATCGTGTGGCTCGCTTAAGATCCATGCATTAGATGTCATTCAATCTGTCCAATTTGACATGTAGCTGCTTGTTTATGCAAGCGCCATGGCTTAGATTTCGAATTTTTTTCTCATATAACATTATGAAGAAGTATATGGAAATATTTGTAATATATTTGGGCACGAGATCATGCAAGCACAATGTTATTCATACATTTGGAGGTCAAGAATATCGTACTTAAAAGCATGAGGTTATTCGTATATTGAAAGGCATGTATACTCTAATAACGTAGCATTCAAAAATGTCCTACACAAGATCTTGTTCTCCAAGGTCGGTTTCCCAAGGCATTGCTCTAGCCTTTTGTGTGACTACTTGGGTTGCAAGATTGAGGATAATTTAAAGACACATTAGTGAGCTTTAATGTCGTGAAGTAGCTAAATGTCGTGAAGTAGCTACAATAAGGAAGAGAAATGTTATATGACCATTTACTTTTTCTTATGAGATCAAATACTAGACCAATTTTGTTGGCTCTACAAGGTTCAGAACATTTATTGATAGATTTTGAGATTTTTAAGATTTTGAGAGAGAGAGAGAGTGTCACAGTCACATTTGACAATAGAAGATAAAAGAGCAAAGATGAAAGTTTAGAGGACTCTTGTCGTGGATCAACCCACATTCTCACAAAGTTTTGTACACACAATGGCATTCTAGTGATGACTTGTTTGTCTGCCCATGTACTTTGGCTATTTTTGCATGTTGAACCTATCCAAACTTAACTTATCCTTAACTTCCAAATTTATTCTCATAATAGTTGGTAACAACTTTCATGTGTTATAGTTGATCCACAGTTTTTTTGGGGGTCACTATAATCATGAGTGAGTCAAGACCAAGTTTTGTTTATCTAGCTTTTAAGGGCTCTAGGAAAGAGTTATTATTGTCTTAGACCTTATGAATCTATGCAAAATGATGAGGTGAACCTTAATTGTTGTTTTCTTGTTTTAAAGAGGCAACCATCATTATTTAGGATAACATGTTGAAGACCATAACTCACCATTGTCGAGCATTTACAATGAAAAAATGATGGAGAATATGATACCTATAGATTTTGGATATGCAAATTAACATCATGAGGTTTTTTGGGAGTAGTCGTGAAGCCTTTCACTTTCACTCGTCACTATAGGAAATTATATTCATTGATAATTAGTCATGCTCAAGTATTTAGAGAAGAGAGATCTTCATGTTCTATAAATAAATACGAATATGGTATGAAACCAAATTGGTGACAATCACTATGCCATTGGGAGTTGTCTTGGAAGCACTTGAAAAGAAAAGAGAAGCATGGGTATTCTCTTAACATGTTTTAATCCCTATTATCCAAGCACACATATTGTGTAGATAACTTTAGTGGCTAATGTTAATCAATTTGTTATTTTTTGCAAAAGCTATGAGTTAGGTTTTGAAATTTGACATGGTGCGTGCACAAGTTTTTAAAGGACAATCAATGCATACTTTGAAATAATGGTTTTAACTCTAAATAAATTCACTATATTGGACTCCCAAAGAAATGTAAGGTATATTCTTTGTTCCTTGTCTGGATTTGTAAGGATTCCCCAATATATCTCTAAAATTGAAAAGAGCTAAAAACATTTATATATTATTTATATATATTTATTAAGGATTCTTCAATACATTTATGACCTTGAAAACAATTAGAAATCTTGAATTCATCAAGTATAATAACTCCTTATTGTGATCCTTTGTTACAACACTTGATTGCCACTACCTAGGATTTCATGCTTAAGAAACACATTCAAGTAATGCTAGCATCAACAACTATCTTCATCCATGCCCCATTGACACATTTGTTACTTTCATAGGTTCTAAGCCACATTAATGGTGACCTCATTGCTTATTGCAAACTGTGTATGCAACCAAATCTTAACTCAAATTTAAAAGGTTCCACACCAATGGTGACCTCATTACTTATTGCAAACACTCTATGCAACGAAAGCTTAAGTAAATTTTAAAGAATGATTTTGTGGCATTCCATATCCTTTAACAAAAACCTTAAATGCTTTCCTTAGAATCCCTACTCAATTGTAAACCTCGATTGTTCTTGAGCATCTACAACCCCCAAATACAAGCAAGTTTTTTCTTGAACCATGAAACTTTGACACTAGGTCCAAGGCTATATAAAACTTGGTCTAAGAAGAAAATCCCTAACTATGACACATCTTTTCCAACCACAAGGAAAAAAGCATAATCTCTTTGTACACACAAACATAAAAGCTCAAGATTTATAAACATTTCTTGTCCCAATGTCTTGTATTCAAACTTCCCAAAGAGACAAACACATTTTAAGTGTTGGTCTAATAAAATTAAAACATCTATATCATATTACAATTAAGGATATCCAAACCTCACACCTACCCTACATGGTGGATAAAGGGTGACCGCTAACTTGTGCAAATTCCTTGCAATATGTAAAGCTATCATCAAATCTAACACATAGGATTGTATGACAGGAAAGGGTGAGTCATGGCTCTCTCTCTCTCTCTCTCTCTCTCTCTCTCTCTCTCTCTCTCTCTCTCTCTCTCTCTCTCTCTCTCTCTCTCTCTCTCTCTCTCTCTCTCTCTCTCTCCACCTTGGAGAGCACAAGTATGTGTGGCATGAAGGAGAGAATTCCTAGCTCTTCATGTGCTTCAAAGAGAATGGGAAACGAGAGGGGGAGAGGGAAGGGGAAACACAGAGAGAAAGGCAAAGAGAGAGAGAGAAGAGGCTCAAGATCAAATTCCTTTCTTGGGCGAAGGCTCGAGTACCCTCTCTCCCCATCGCGATCCTCGTAACCTCTCCGTCGACTAGCTCTAATTGACAAGGAGATTGCGAAAGTCAAGACAAGGAGTAGGGAATTCGGCACCAAGGAGTCCTTCGAGACAAGTGGTCACTTTTCAGTTCCGAAATGGCCCCAAAGCGTAAACTCTCCCAAGTAACTGGAAAAACCACGACTACGGAAGAAGGATCAGTCAAAGATGTCACCATCAACATGAATGGGGTATCAGGCATGAACGCTAACTCGACACTCCAAAACTAGGTACCGCTACCATGTTTAATAATTGAAACCAAATATTTAAGCATGGACATCAGTAGGAAGAACCATACCTTGCATCGCGTAAACTTACATAATTGGAAAGGTAGTTGAAAGGGCAGATTAAGCATCTACGAGTTGTCGCAGTAATTAAGTCAAGTATTAGGTTCGAACTTTCGCAAATGCATCATAGATTGCCGGGGTACATAAATATTCCATATAGGCTAATTGCATCCCATAGACCATTGTAGTGAATTAAGTCGCATTTACAATGAACTCATGTACACTCACATTTGAATAATTAGGTCATGCCTTATGAGTTGCATAAATGCACCAGAAGGAATTTTTATGAATGGGGATCTCGCATCGTATTGACAACTTAGGGAAGATGTGCATCTAGATTTGCATGGCATCATGAATAGCCTCAGTTGCACCACATAATAGGGGATGCACCTAAAAAGGTAGATTTAAGATGCACATGTGAAGTGCTAAGCTAAATTGCAAGGGCCAGTTTGGTAAATGAAACCCTACATGACGAGTGAGGCTAAGCTTTAATTCGACCCAACTAGGGGTTTAATCGCAAATAGGTCAAGTTGCCCTTACATCCATATTTTTATTTAGAGTCAACATGCTCTTTGGTCCCTACCCCAATAGCCAACGGTGATGGATCCAAAACACTCTGGGGTATATCATTTTCAAACTATGATACATCTCAAAGCTAACTCAAGAAAGCTTGAATGTCATACCTACAAGAAGAGTGACTATTGGCCAAGTTACATCCGATGCTCACAACTATTTTAGAATGGTAAATATACTTAGTTTACACTTGACTTGCGAGAGGAGTGAACACTAATTCTTGCTATCTTGAGGGAAGGAAACCCTAGGGCAAACTTAGAACCCCAATTAAATTCTAAAGATGGGAAAAATGGTTACCAACTGACCAAATAAGATCCTAGACCAAGATCTTAAGATAAGAACCAAAGGATAGTAACCTAGGAAAGCTATCGTTCGAAAGTATAGTGTAATTGCTCACCCCTATTACATAGAAGAGAGGTCAGAAGGAGGGTATTCTCTATCCCTTGGAAGTTAATGGAAAATGATGACAAGGCAAGAAAGACCCAAGAAGGGCAACACTAAGCATTTAAGATGAGGACTCCACCTCAGCAGATGTCTGAGCACTCGCCTTCATTGTCGTTTGTGCTTGTAACACTAGATTCAATGTCTGTGAAATGAATGTATGAACCAACTCACAAAGGAAATTTGAATAATGAATCATGTTGAATTCATGGAGGGTGCGTCAAGCTACCCTTAGCTGGCTGCCAACCCTAGGTAAGGGGGTTCCAAATAGCCGTGACGAGAATGTGGACTGAACCTGCCACAAGAGGTCTCTCCGTGGGTTAGGTTGAATGTAGGAGGACACTTGGATGCCAGGGGGGGCTCTGGCTATAAATTCCCTACATGCGGATCCTACTCAAACCATCTACGTGACTTGGGATATATTCTTAAGGGCCTGTTACTAGTACAAGGGAGGAATCTTGGAGGAAATAAGATGCATTCTCATGGATTGTGGAATTCATCCTTTTTGGACAAGATTTGTATTTCAATTAAGATGCTAATATAAAGTTTACTTCCAAGGAACTTGTATGATCCGTTTTCGTGTCAATGCCATAAGTTACACGAATGAACCCTGTTCCCTAAAAGGCTTAATTAAGGAAGCCGATTTTAAATGTCACACATAAATGTGATAGGACCTAATTAGATAACTAAAGAACACCGATTGAGGGAAGTGGGTGGGCGAAACCCCTGATGGGTCTGTCCTACGGAAGGGTGGTCCCAGAGAGCTGGGAGGCTTCTCACAAGGTTCTATAGTTGTACAACCTTTAGGTAATATTAGGTTAGAACCCGATTCATGTCGTTTTAGGGGATCGGAATGGGACTATGCCCTATGGGAAGAGAGGTTGAGCAGTGCACCCCTCTCGTTTCCCATTCTCTTTGAACCAAGTGCAGCATGGGTCTGCTTCAGCTTGGGTTACCTGCGTAAAGTAGGATATCTAGGATCTGATGCTAGAAAACTGTTAGGAGACCGTGGCCACTAGGAATCATGATCTCAAGTCGATCCTAGTGGATTCACCTGTGAATGTTCCGTTGCGAGGCAGACTCGGGAAACCTGAGGCAAAAAACCTCGAAACATTCCATGGGAGTGTCGGGCAGCGACACTTAGATTTGTTTCTTGATGGACCGCTAAAAATGTGCCTGAATAGCCATTAGGCGGGCACGTTACTTGTTGGAATCAGAGCGACCAACGAATAAAACAACCAAGATAGGGATAAATCGGGAAGGGAGAAGTGATGTTTTCACTAGGAAAATATTTTTATGTTACTCATTTGTGGATTGTTGCCGCTTCCAGACTTATGAGGCATGGAGCAAGTTCCTCGTATTTCACATCATGTTCAAGACGGCTACAAACTCAAGTTATCACCAACGATTCGAAATGATGGGAATCCTAGATCGAATCTACAATCCTTCACCGTTGTATGTGAAAAGGCATTGAACTTGGAGCGCGAGATACTGCTATATAGATGCCAACCGACTTGCTTATCTTCAAAACAACCTGAAGAGGCTAAAATGGTTGGAAGACTTGAAGATTATCAAGTTATTCATCTTCCATGAGGCTCATGTAAATTCCATCCTACACATTGGATGCCGCCAAGTAGAACAAAATCGCTACATCTATGACGAGGTGGTCAAAGTCTTTCCAACAGACAAAATTAAAGTAATGGGGCAAAACAAATGTCATGGCTATCAAAAATGGGGATTTCCTAAACTTCCCATGACTTATTGCTTCTTGAGAATCCATTCCCCAAATCCATACTACTATTATGTCCCTGTAGAGCTGAATCCTATTAATAGGGAATTATTAACCTGGCATTGATGTATCCCCTCAAAAGAAAAGCACCATATCCAATCTCTATCTATTCCCAAATAATTGTACTTGAGGCTTACGCTTCTTAATGGATAAATAAGAATTTTATGTTCATTTGATTTGTTGTATAGTATCGATGAAAAATAAACTGCGCATTGAGATAAGTTATGAAGAGATGTGTAGATGAAATCTTAACGCGAAGATTTTAAATTGAAAACCAGACACAACCCCAAGCGCAGAACTAGGGTCTTGTTTCTGCACTAAGCCCAGCGGAGGTACAAGAGAAGAAGTTTCTTCTCAAACAGATCAAACCACTAGAATTCGATGGAAAAGGGGTCTGTTGAAGCTGATGCCAAAGTCCGGATTGAATCAATGGAGGATTACTTCAGTGCATCAGGAATAGCACCTGTAAACCAGGCTATGATTGCCAAGCTCAAGCTTATCGGCGAGGCTAGACTCTGGTGGAAGCAATGCTGTAAGGACCAAGTAGTCTTTGAAAGCACAATAACTTGGGATAAACTAAAGGAAGCAGTGCAGGGAAGATACATGCAACCTGTGTACAAAACTCAGAAGATGAATGAGTTCTTCACGTTGAAAGAGTTAGGCCTATCTCTAGAGGCATACTACTCGAGATTTGTCTCCTTGTTGAAATACGCTCTGACAATGAGTATTCCCCAACAAGCCTTGAAATTCTGTGATGGAAACGGAGATTGTAAATAACGGAATCAACGAAGAAGAAGATGCATCCATGGAAACGGAGATTGAGAGGGCATCCATTCATGCCGCTCTCCATAAAAAGGGGCCAAACTGCCAATTTTTGGTGATCCAAACACCATCAGATTACCAAGGTAAGAAATTCAAAACCCTGATTGACTGTGGCAACACTCATTCTTTCATTTCACCAGCTTGTGCTAGAAGGTTAGGGATAGCCACTGTAGCTGCACCCACTCTGCTTGTTGAACTTTCTAATGGGTGAGAAATCACTTGCACTAGACAAACTGCTAAGGTGGAATTCCTACTTGGAAACAAGGCCACATCTGTTAAGTTCAAGGTAATGAATCTAGGAGTCCATGAGTGTCTACTCGGGATGGATTGGCTAATCCCCAATGATGCTCACATTCATTGTGGGAAAGGACAAGTCTCCTTTCATAATCCTAAAGGTGAGTAGGTGACAACACAAGGAGAAACAGGTAAACCAAAGATCTAGCTAGCTAAGGCAATACGAATAGTTCAAGGAATAAGGAAAGGATTACCCGTCTACCTGATTAGGCTAAATAAACTAGAAAAGGTAGAGGGCACCAATGAGGAACCATCATGGCTAAAAGATTATGCAAATGTGTTTCGAGAAGATTTGACTGAATTACCACCACCTAGGGAAGTGGATCGTGAGAATAAGCTAACAACCAAGAACTGCATAGTCGCAAAAAGGCCCTACAAGATGTCCATTCCTGAAGCTATTGGTTAAAGGAACAACTCAAGTAGCTATGGGACCAAGGGTACATACTCCCCAATAGTTCTCCTTAGGGGGCTCCAGTCTTGTTCCAAAAGAAGAAGGATGGTACACTTCGCCTTTGCATCAATTATAAAGGCTTGAACCAAGTAACCATCAAGAATAAATATCCTATCCCAAGGATAGACAAATTACTTGACTGATTGTTGCAGAGAGAAAAAATCTTTTCCAAGATTGATTTAAGGTTAGGATACTACCAGATTTGCATCAAAGAAGAACATATTCCTAAGACAGCATTCAACACAAGATATGGTCAGTTTGAATTTACAGTAATGTCTTTTGGATTGACTAATGCCCTTGCCACCTTTAATAGGCTAATGCAGGACATTTTTAGACCATATCTTGATGATTTCGTGCTTGTATTCTTTGATGATACCTTGATTTATTCCAAGGAAGAACGGGACTACGGATCCCAAGTCCGCATCATCCTTGAGATCATCAGGGCTCATAAGCTCTATGCTAAGAAAAAAAAGTGTGCCTTTCTCATGAGAGAAAATCGAATATCTTGGATTTATTGTGTCAAATGAAGGAATCCCTGTAGATCCTACAAAGGTCAAGGATGTCCAAGAGTGGCCTCCACCGATTTCTATCAAAGAAGTGCGTAGCTTTCTTGGATTAACAGGTTGGTATAGGATCTTCATTAAGGACTATGCCTTAATCGCAACACCACTCACGAATTTGTTGAAAAAGTAGGTTTACATAGTGTGGATGCCCACTGAACAATCAAGTTTTGATCAACTCAAGCATAGCTTAGTGACAGCACCGATTCTGAAACTCCTTGACTTGAGCAAGGAATTTGAAATTGTCACTGATACTAGTTCACTTGCACTAGGTTGTATACTAATGCAAGAAGGTCATCCTATAGTGTATTCTTCAAGGAAGCTAAAGACCCATGAAAGGAATTATGCTACCCATGACCTGGAGCTATTAGCAGTTATTCATGTTCTCAAGCTTTGGAGACACTATCTGCCTGGTAACAAGTTCTCTTTGGTCACGGACCATAAGATCCTCAAATGGATCTTCACCCAGATTGATATGAGGCACCCAGATTGATATGAGCGTTTCTCAACTCTCTTATTATGGAGGAACCCTTGATGGCAGGATCATTGGCAACCATGGTGTCAATGCCTAGCAACCCTATCCTTGAATTAGCAAAGGAGGAAGCTAGCCATGACCCATAATATTTGAAGATGATAAAGGAGAGTTTGGAAAAGGACCAAGACCCTAAACTTAAGGTCAAGTACCAAGAATTTTCAGTCAATGAGGGATTGGCCTATTTCAGGACAAGATTATGCATACCCTCAAGTAGGAAACTCAAACAGAGAATACTTTGGGAAGCACGTGACTCCCCCTTTTCAGGCCATCCCAGATATGTCAAGACCCTCAACACAGTCAGGAAAAGTTACCATTGGGAAAGGCTTAAAGGAGACGTGCTCAAATATGTCACATAATGTTTGTCTTGCCAGCGTATTAAGGAAAAACATGTCAAGATTCCTGGAAAGCTACAATCTCTTGACATCCCCCAAATGAAGTGGGAATTTATCAGCATGGACTTTATTGTTGGGTTACCTTCAATTCAAGGAGGATACAATTCAATTATAGTTATAGTAGACATGCTCACCAAGGTTGCATACCTCATTCCAGTCAAGACAAACTATAAAGCTTCAGATATTGCCAGACTATTCATCAAGGAGATATTCAGACTCCATGGGTTGCCTGCAAGGATCATTAGTGATTGCGATTCCCTCTTCAGTGTTCACATCTCATTTCTGGAGAGGGATATTCAAGGCCATTGGGACTCAACTATGTTTTAGTACAGCCTATCACCCTCAAACTGATGGCCAAATAGAGAGAGTCAACCAAGTCATTGAAGAAATTCTTAGGGCATATTGCTGTCGTGAACCCAGGAAATGGATCCAATATCTGCCATTGGTAGAGTTCACCTATAATGCTTCCTACCAGCAAAGCATTCAAATGACACCTTTTCAAGAATTGTATGGGCATGATTGATGTACTCCATTTAACTTTTCAGATCCTACCTTAAGGGTAGAAGCTTTTGAGAAAATTCTTGAGGAGATGGATGAGCAGGTCAAGGCCATCAGCCAAGACATTAGAGCCGCCAAGGATAGGCAGAAAGCCTATGCAGCATGGGTCTGCTTTGGCTTGGGTATCTCTACATAAAGTAGGATGTCTAGGTCCGATGCTAGAATACTATTAGGAGACCCTGGCCGCTAGGAACCGCGATCTTAGGTCAATCCTAGTGGGTTTGGCCGCAAACATTTTGTTGCGAGGCGGACTTGGGAAACCCTAGGCGACAAACCCCAGAACATTCCATGGGAGTGTCGGGTAGTGACACTTAGATTCGTTTCTCGATGGGCCACTAAATGTTGGGGGTAAAGGCGCCTCCACCTAGCCGCTCGTGTATTACTACACTGACAGTCACCATCACTGCACACTACAGGTGGCGGGTGCCTGTCACCGTCACTTTATTCTTTATTCTTTTTAGTGACAGTTTGAATAAAGGAAGGCCCGGTCACACATTGTGACTGTTGGAGTTCCCAATTCTTGTCTCTCTCTTTCTTGCTCTTTCTCTCCCACCATAGCTCTTGAGTGCAAGCTTTGATCCTTCTCACCTTTCAACTAGTATCAGAGCTCGGCTTCTTGACTCTTGAGCTTGGCTCGTGGCATTCTCAGTTTCCCATCGACTCCCCACTCGCATTGGGTCTCCTTCCCAGCAGCCATAGCTCATTCTCTTGAGCTCCAGTCACTCCCTTGCTTCCCGAGTATTGCTTCATTATTTCAGAGATTTATCTCAGTCCACAGGTCTAGGTAAACAGGGCAGCCACCATTGAAGCTTCCAACCTTCATATCTCTTTGCCACAGGTTGTGGGCTGCTAGAGGCTTGTTCCCATGCCTCTTTGGCTCATGTTTGAGCCCTACAACCTCTCCAAATCTACCATGTGGACCAGCAAGAGAGCAGCAACAACATCACGCAAATCTGGGGCTGATTCTGGACAGCCACCATTCAGACATTTCACCTCCAACTCCAGCTTGGCATTAAGCACCTGTTCGGGCTCCATTTCAGGCTTCTTGCACATGTATTGATACTTGGCATTGATCCTTTGAGATTAGGAATTGGTTTGGTGGCTAAAAAAAGTATTTCAGGACTGTTATAAACAGTCCACAGACATTTGATGCTAGTGCTACATTCACAGTTTATGCCTATGCTTGTTTGGGCATGACTACATAACCGGTTTGATGCCTATTGCATCCCGATTGATTGGGGGATTGAAGCTACATGTCATGCTATGATTTTGGCCTGATTGTGGAGCTGGAAATACACCTTTTATAACAGTAAATGCACGTTGAATACTCTTGGGCTGAAGCTATTTTTTATGCTTTGACATATGCCTATTGGTTCCGTGTGTATATCTTGGGTTATGCTATGATGTATTGATCATCGAGGGACGACTTCGAGCTTGTCATTGGATCTGGATGCTTTTGGAAGCTTGAGCTTATTTCAGCCCGCACTTATTGATATCGGTCTATGCTTGACAGTGGTCAGTGCTTTGACAGTTATATGCTCTTTGGGTACATGCTTACCCGACACCTAGGCTTGATGCATTTGTCTTGGCACAGTGTACCATGTATTTGTTGAGCTTTAGTGCTCTCTGAAGACTTGGCTTGGATTCTCATCTGCTATTCTGGAATTTTGTATTGGATGTCATTTTGGTTGTCAGAGATCTTTATTGGGATGCATGTCTTGCTCATGGATGCTACCTACAGTTGCTTTGTAGCCATCATGCTCTTGGGATGCTATTGAGGCATTGTCTTGGTTACCTGTCTTTGGTACTTTGACTTGGTTTTCTTGAGCTGTTGAGCTCGTTTATCCACCTTTTGAACCAGTGGGAGCATCTTGTATGCTTGACCGACATTGAGCAGGAGGTTTATGCTATTTGAGCATTTTGCAGATACTTGAGACTTTGGGATCTCTTACACTTACATGTTTTTCTGTCTTTTGAGCCAGTGGGAGCATCTTGTATGCTCAGGGTCTTGATTTGATTGTTTGGTGCTGATTTATGCCTGTTTATGGCTGGTCATGTCTTGGCTGTCCTTTATTGACTTGGTGCAGTGATTTGGTCAGCAACTGACTCTCATAGTACCCTGCTGTCATTTATTACAGCAAGCATATAACTCCGGACTAACATGGATTTTTCATGCTGAAATATTCTAAAATAATATACTTTCACTAGTACTTGGTGGGCAGCAGCTTTGGTTACACTTTTCTCGCCATTTTCTCTCGATTTGGGTGATTTTTGGATCATTTTCTGCAGTAAACAGTAAGCAGTTTTGAACTATCTGCAGTCTTTCAGCCTGCATTATGGCGAGTTCATCCACTGATCATGCTATTTTCAACATCACTAAGCTTGATGGTACGAATCTCTCTTACTAGAAGAGCCAGATTTGGTAGGTGTTGGTGTAGAAATTGCAGATCAAACCTTTGAGGTTGAGCGGGCATCCGCCTGCAACTATGCCAGATGAGGAATGGCTTAAGCTTGATGAGTTATGCAAGTCCACTATTGTATTATCTCTCACAAAATAGGTTCATTACAATGCATTTGAGGAAGAACAGAGTGCATGGCAGTTGTGGGATAAAATCAATAATCTCTATGACAAGAAAAGTCCAGCGAGTTAGATGTATTGTGGTTGAAGTAGCTTATGGATCTGCGTATGAAGGAGAATGTGACTATGTCTGCTCACTTGAGCCAGTTCCATGCTATACTTAAGAACTTGACTTTGCAGTGTCAAGTTTGTGGGAGAGAAGGAAGGAGTCTCACTTGTAGCTTTCTCACTTACATAATGGGGGAATATACACAAAGGTGGAGACTGAAAATAATTTTCCTCTTCTTAGTTGTGTAAACCAAAAGAACTCTAGTACAGAGAAATAGAAGAACCCTATATATGGGTCTCAAACCAAACTCAACTAGCTAAGGTGGCATACTAATTGAGCCACGAACTAGAGTAGATAAGGATAGCTGTCATCTAGCTATTATTCATGGGCGGTGTACCAACCGCATCTGCAGCTAACAAGTCGGTGACATAAATGCACAACGGTCACCCTAGTATATCACGAGTGGAGCTCGATATCTCAACACTCCCCCTCGAGCTCAATTCCAATTCCTGCACACTAAGCAGGTCTCTGAACTTGCGCAGCTTCTCTGGCCCAATGCCTTCGTGAATATGTCAGCTACCTGATCCTCTGTGATGACATAAACTAGATCAATAAGACCTAGTAAAACCCTCTCCCGCACATAGTGATAATGCACCTCAATGTGCTTTGTTCTAGCATGATAGACTGGGTTATTTGCCAAGTGTATACTGCTCATGTTGTCACAATAAATGACAACTGGCCTATCTGTAGGCTGATGCATATCATAAAGTAGCTTATGCAACCAAGCTACCTCACATGCAGCCATTGCTGCACCCCTGTACTTAGCCTCTGTGCTCGACAAGGCAACTATAGGTTGTTTCTTGCTGCTCCAAGTGACTGCAGCACTCCCAAAAGAGAACATATATCCACAATAGTCATATAAATCAAACTTCCTACTATGCGTTTGTACATTGAGAGCGGAATTTTGGTTCCAGAAAGTGCTTAAAAATAGCTAAAAATTATGAATATCAAGGGAAAAATATTCAATGTCAAAGGCGGCAGCTCGATCTAGGACGATTTTAAGCGCCAAAGTGCTTTAAAGGCGCCCGAGCGACACTTGTTGATTTTTCATAATTTTTTAGACAGTTGTGCAGGTTGACAAGAGTTACTGACCAATACAACATGCTAAGCTGGATGCCCAGGATTTTTCAGAGCTCAATTCCAAGTTCGGACGGGGAAATGGCCAAAAAATGGTCAAGATATGAAAAGGTGGACACTTGGGAGGCCAAATTTGAGTATGGCTTTTGAGTTTGGACCCCCCCCCCTCCCCCCCCTCACCCCCCAAAATTTTATGCACCTTATGAAGAAAAAACGTGGAGAGAGAATGAAGAGGGATGAAAAAACGTGGAGGAAGATGGTGCCCGAAAAATGCGCCATGGAGGATGGAGAGGCAACTTGCCTGCTGCAAACAACCCCCCCAATGGATTATGGGGCTTCATTCCCCTCTGTCTGTGGACTCTATCACCGCCTCTCGCCCGAGAAATGGTGGTCTCTGTGAAGATATCTGATTTCAGTCTTTCTCTCTCCTCCCTCTCTCTCTTCTAAAGGCAAGTTCATGTGGGAAGAGGAAGAAAGAAGAAAGAATGATGGAGGCTCGATCGGATTGCTCCACGGGTTGGAAATGGTGACTTGTGATCGTCCTGAGCATGAAGTGCTGTAAGAAGCAAAAAACGTGGAGGGAGAATGAAGAGGGATGAAAAAACGTGGAGGAAGATGGCGCCCGAAAAATGCGCCATGGAGGATGGAGAGGCAACTTGCCTGCTGCAAACAACCCCCCCAATGGATTATGGGGCTTCATTCCCCTCTGTCTGTGGACTCTATCGCCGCCTCTCGCCCGAGAAATGGTGGTCTCTGTGAAGATCTCTGATTTCAGTCTTTCTCTCTCCTCCCTCTCTCTCTTCTAAAGGCAAGTTCATGTGGGAAGAGGAAGAAAGAAGAAATAATGATGGAGGCTCGATCGGATTGCTCCACGGGCTGGAAATGGTGACTCTTGTGATCATCCTGAGCATGAAGTGCTGCTGATTTTAGATTTGTAGCCATGGACATAAAACCCGAAACACGTAAATAAGCGGTAATTCAAAATTTTCAAAGAAAATTTGAGATTTCATGGCTTTTGATTGATAAAATGTTGTTCATGTGGGCTAAAAATTGTTTGTGTTGCTGTTTTCCATGTTGATCATAATCAGAAAATCAGAAAACCATGCATCTTGTGACTCAAAATAATACACTAAAACACGTAAAATATGGAAAATCAAGGAAAAATGATGTTTTTGGGCATAAAAATGGAAAAATGAATAGGAACACCAACTAAATTTTCATTTTTGCTGCAAGAAGGAACTAAGGGCCACAGCCCATAACCTATTTTTAATTTTCAATAATAAAATAATACAAAAAATAAGAGAAAATACAAGGAAAATAGAGAAAAATCACTAAAAATAGGGGAAAAATGCATTTTGGGTGCGAAAAATTAATGATAATTAAGAACAATGTTTGTGAATGTTTGTGGGGACTGAAGCATGAGGATTTGCCTCATTTCAACCACACCTTCTTGTTCTAGTGTGTTTTTTTCGCTTTTTACACATAAAATGATGGCAAAATGCCCTATAAATCCATACCACAATGCAACATTTGATCGATGGGAGGGTAGAGTGGTTAAAATGTGTCTAAATGTGGAGTCAAATGATGAAGAGATTGCTGGCTTTTGTTTGCATGCCATATAGGTCGGTGAATAATTATAAAATAAGGGCCTAGTAGCACGAGGGTTTCTTCGGTGCTAGGATTGTGCAACGCCGCATAAGAACGGTAGTTGAAAACCATTGAAAGGATGTTTTCCACATGTGCACAATATTGATTTCATAACTGTTTGAGCACTTAGCATCCACAATATGCATAAATCATGGAAATATTTAAAGGTATTAGAAATCCTGGATGCAGAGCAATTGCTTTCATTAGGACCTTGACCCACGTTGAGTGAGAGACAGGACACCCTAAGCCATAGGCTAGTCGTGGGGTCTAAGGGAAAGAGAAGTAAGGACAATGGTACATTCCTGTATATGATTAAATGGTACCTTGAGTGGATTTTGTGCGACATGTTTATATGTTGAGTGACTCATCGAGGGGCCAATCCCAAGGTGTAGGAGAGTCGCAGAGGGGTGGCGGCATTCAGCCGTTGGAGGACCCCCTATGTCTGTGCTTCGTGCCATTAGGCAATGTGTAAGGGACTCCCTCTGAGGAGTAGTGGGTGAGAGAAGAGTGGACTACAAACGACGTAATACAAATGCAAGATGTCTAGGAAGGCAATGTATGTGTCATCAACGCTCCTAGCCACGAGGCCGTGGGGTTGTTGAGCGCGTGAGATAGAGGTCCGGCTAGTGCACGAGCCAGTGCCGACCCGTTCTAGGTTCCATCATACATAGTAGGGTCTTCCAGAAGCGCACTTGCATCTGTGCTCAGCTTCACATTCTGCTCCAAAGGAACTGAAATAGGCTTACAGCCTGTCATCCCATATTTGGACAGCATGTCCAATCCATACTGCCTATGCAAGAGCCATATCCCACTTGGTGATCTAATCACCTCAATGCCCAAGAAATAACGCAGCTCTCCCAAATCCTTCATCTTAAACTTTTGCTTCAATAGCATTTTCACATGAAGGATATCTTCATCACTATCACCTGTCCTCATAATCAAATCATCAACATAAATGACAAGTAGCATAATACCTTTCTCTGTTTTTCTCACATAAAGTGAGAAATCGGCCTTGGAAATTTGAAAGCCAATAGTGACAAGATACTGTCCTATCTTGTCAGACCATGCTCTAGGTGCTTGCTTCAAGCCATACAAGGCTTTCTTCAACGTGCAAACAAAATCAGGATGAATAGCATGCACATAACCTGGTGGCTGCTCCATATAGACCTCTTCTTGCAAATCACCATGCAAGAAGGCATTCTTTACATCCATCTGATGTAAAGACCATCCCTTTGATGTGGCCATAGCAATGACTGCTCTTACAGTTGCTATCCTTACAACCGGACTGAATGTTTCTTCATAATCAATGCCATATGTTTGTGCATACCCCTTGACTACTAATCTTGCCTTGTATCAGTTCATAGAACCATCTGCATTGTGCTTTACCTTATAAACCCACTTACAACCAATTGTATTCTTATCTTTAGGCAAAGGTACCAATTCCCATGTAGCATTAGCTTCCAAGGCATCCATTTCTTCATCCATGGCTTTCTCCCAGTTTTCTTTTCCCATGGCTTGCTCAAAAGAAGTGGGTTCTGGTTCGTGTATCATTTTGACCATATAGGCATAGTGAATGGCTGTAAATCCATCATATTTCAGCCTATCCACAGGATACCTAGCTCTGGTAGACCCGCACAAATAGGTTCACTCCCAGGTGCTCTCAAAACATCCCTGGTCTTCCTTACTCCAAGTGTAACAATAGAAGGAATACCCAACTCATCATCAATGCTCTATTCTGAGCCACTGGATTCACCATCCACATAAGAGTGACCTGCATTCACATCAAACATGGGCTGATCTACCTTCTCTTTTCCTTTTCGTTAAACATGCACACCACTATCTGCATTGTTTTGAGGAGATTCTCCAGATCTCAATCTGCCTGTCCATGGCAAAGAATGTGAACCACTGCTAGAGGACACTCCAGGTCCACTAATATTTTGTGACTGCTGCTGTGAATTCTGTGCAGCATTACCATTTTGTGCATCTATATCATCAATCACATTTACTGGTTTATACCAGCTACTCATCTCATTAAAAAAACATCTCTGCTCGCTGTAAACTTACGAGTAGAAGGGTTATAGCATCTATACCCTTTCTGCTGTCTACATAGAGTAACCAATAAAGATGCACTTCTCAGCTTTTGGATCCAACTTGGATCTCAACTCATCTGGCACATGAATATAGGCAATGCAACTAAAAATCTTCAAATGAGAAATATCTGGTTTCCTACCAGTATACCTCTCCTCTGGAGTCATCCCATGTATTGCTGCAGTGGGAGTCTTGTTCATTCTAGACTGCTGTAGCAACTGCTTCAGCCCAGTAAAAATCTGGCAAGTCTTTTTCGTTGAGCATGGCACGAGATACCTCTTCAATATGCCTGTTTTTCCTTTCTGCAATTCCATTTTGTTGTGGAGTATGACTGCATGAATATTGCTGCTTTATGCCATGCTCCTGGCTGAAAACAGTTTTCCTCTTCTTAATTGTGTAAACCAAAAGAACTCTGGTACAGAGAAATAGAAGAACCCTATATATGGGTCTCAAACCAAACTCAACTAACTAAGGTGGCATACTAACTGAGCCATGAACTAGAGTAGATAAGGATAGTTGTCATCTAGCTATTATTCATGGGCGGTGTACCAACTGCATCTGCAGCTAACAAGTCAGTGACATAAATGCACAACGGTCACCCTGGCATATCACGAGTGGAGCTCGATATCTCAACATGCAGGACATCACTTTTGCAGAGGATGTCACTCCTCTTTTCTTGCTTGGTACTCTTAATGAGTCATGGGATGTATTCCGCATTGCATTATGTGCCTCTACTGCTACCTTGAAATTATTTGATGTTGAGAGTGCTCTTCTGCAGGAAGAGGTTAACCGTAAGAATTTGGATGCCTCTCGTGTGTCGCATGCTATGACAGTTAGAGGTAGGAATGATGGATATGGAAAGCATGGTAGTGGCAGTGGCCATGGACGGGATTCTCAGAAATCTCGGTCCAAGTCTCGTGGGAAGTCACGTAGCAAATCCTGTGGCAGGAATGCAGATGTTACTTGTCACCACTGTGGGAAAAAGGGCCATATTATGCTACAATGCCATGAACAATGCAATGAAAGGCTCAAAGATAAGGGGAAAGACAAAGTGCAGGATAAGTTTTCTGATCACAGCATAGTGCCTACAAAGTCCAATGTTAAAATTGAAGAGATCAATGTTATGCAGCCTGAGGATGTTGATGATGATTATATCCTTACAACTTCTTCTAGTGCTTCACAGATGACAGAGATACACTCTATGCATGCACAATGTTGGCTCTTGGACTCAGGTGCTTCCTTTCACGTGACACCTTGCCAAGAGTGGTTTCATTCATACCGTACTATTTCGGGTTCTGTGCGCTTGGGTGATGACAGCTCTCTTGATATTGTGGGCATTGGTGATGTTAGGCTGCAGTTTCCTTCTGGCAGCAGTTTTGTTATGCAGGATGTACATCATGTACCTGCTTTGACATGCAATCTCATGCTAGCCGGACAACTTGATGACACAGGTTATCATGTATCTTTTGGAGACTCTGCATGGAAGATCACTCATGACAGACTTGTGATTGTGAGAGGTGCCAAGGTTGGCAGCCTCTATCCCTTGATTGTATTCGCCTCTTCCCTTGATCACGTTTTGTCTGTGGATTCTATTCCACATGTATCTCTTTGGCCCATTTGGGCCATATGTCTTTGAAGGGAATGAAAATGCTTTCTGGTTTGCAGTACTTACCGCCCCTTGATTATGCATGTTTTGATTCATGTGAGCATTGTCTTTATGGCAGGCAAACTAGGTCTACGCATAAGAAGTCTGGTAGGCCACGCATGAGCGAGCCCTTGGCATTGATACATTCGGATGCCTGTGGGCCTATGCCTTGTTAGTCTATGGGTGGTGCAAAGTATTTTGTTACTTTCATAGATGATTTTTCACAAAAAGTTTGGGCTTATCCCATTAAGTTGAAATTCGATGTCTTGGCTGTGTTTCAGAGATGGCTTGCATTGGTTGAGAACCAGTCTAGGTATAGGCTAAAATACCTAAGAACAAATAATGGGGGTGAGTATGTCTCATGTGCTTTTGAGAAGTTATGTGATGAGAGGGGTATTAAGCGTCGGTTGACTGCCCCCTACACCCCCCCCCCCCAGAATGGTTTGGCTGAGCGGATGAATAGAACCATCCAAGAGCGTGTATGCAGTATGCTTAGCCATGTAGGCTTACCACAGAGCTTTTGGGTTGAGGCACTTAGTAACAGCTGTGCATATCATAAACAGATCACCTTCTAGTGGTTTGGATTTCCAAGTTGTAGAGGAGGTATGGACTGGAAAACCTCCCTCTTATGCGCATCTCCGTGTCTTTGGATGTGAGGCATTTTGCCATGTGCCTAGGGACAAGAGAAGTAAGTTGGATCCTAAGAGTGTCAAAAGCATTTTCCTTGCTTATGCGGATGCAGGCAAGATGGGTTACCGTCTCTAGGATCTGTAGGCGCGGAAAGTCATCCGTAGTCATGATGTAGTCTTCCATGAAGACAAGATGCATAGGCAGCCTGAGAGAGTTCTTGAGATCTGTAGGGTTATATTTCAGGAGGAGCCAAGAGCTCCCGCACAGCCAGTTGGACAGCCTACAGCTGCAGCATATGCTCATGGTCAGGGTGTTGGATAGGCAGTTGGGTAGGCAGCAGAGCCTGCTGTGAGACAGTCTACTAGAGACAAACGTCCACCTGATAGATTTTAGCCCTTGATGCATTATGTCTTGGTTACAAATGCAGGAGAGCCTTTCACTTATGATGAGGCTATGCGCAGGGGTGACAGTCACTCCTGGGAGAGGGCTATGTAGTCTGAGATAGACTCCTTGCATAAGAATGAGACTTGGGATTTGGTTTCCTTACCTAAGGGCAAGAAGGCTTTGCCATGCAAGTGGGTGTACAAGCTGAAAAATACCCCTGGACACCCCAAGCAGACATACAAGGCTAGATTGGTAGCAAAGGGTTTTAAGCAGGAGCATGATGTGGACTTTGATGAGGTCTTTTTTCCTGTGGTTAAGATGACCACCCTGTGCTTAGTCTTGGCTTTGGTTGCTTATCTTGACTTGGATTTATACCAGATGGATGTCAAGACGGCTTTCTTACATGGGGACTTGTATGATGAGATTTATATGGAGCAGTCTAAGGGCTTTGCAGAATCTGGCAGGGAGCACCTAGTGTGCAAATTGAAGAAAAGTCTTTATGGCTTGAAATAGGCACCTAGGGAGTGGTATCATAAGTTTGATGCCTTTATGTAGTCACAGGGCTACAACAGGAGTGCTATGGATCTGTGTCTTTACACGAAGAAATCCCGTGATGGTTCTTTATTGATTTTGGTACTCTATGTGGATGATATGCTGAGGGAAAGCTCATGATGAGCTAGATGCTCTTAAGGCTCAGCTCAAGAAGAGTTTTGGGATGAAAGATCTGGGACATGCCTCTCACATCCTTGATATGCACATTAGACGCGATATGCATCAGGGACTCCTCTACTTGTCATAGAGGGAGTACATTCATAAAGTCATTGAGCGCTTCCGCATGCAGGACGTAAAGCCTATTGGCTATTCATTGACTTCTTATGTGAAGGTATCATAGGCTGATTATCCGCAGACAGATGAGCATAGGGCCGAGATGGCCAAGATCCCCTATGCATCCGCAGTGGTGGGCAATCTTATATATGCCATGATAGCCACTCGTCCAGATATTGCCTTTGCAGTTGGTGTTGTGGCACGCTATATGGCTACACTTGGCAAGAAGCATTGGGATGCTATGAAGGGTATCATGAGGTATCTGAAAGGCAATGCAGATCTGTGCATATGCTATGGCAGCCAGGATACAAGAGTCGTGGGGTACACTGACTCTGATTATGCAGGACATGCAGATAGTAGGAAGTCCACTTCCAGCTATGTATTCACCTATGCTGGAGGTGCTGTTTCTTGGATGTCCAGGGTGCAGAAATGCACGACCCTTTCTACTACAGAGGCTGAGTATATTGCAGCCACTAAGGCTTGCAAGGATGCCATTTGCTTGGGTCGCTTGGTTGCTGACCTTGGTATTGATGCTATCCCTACACTGCATTCGGATTCTATGAGTGCTATTCAGTTAGCCAGGAATTCAGTCTTCCATGAGAAGATGAAACACATTGAGGTGAGGTATCACTTCATAGGTGGGGTCGTTGAGGACAATTCTGTTGACCTTGTCAAGATCTCGACTGACCAGAATCCTATAGATCTGCTCATGAAAAGCCTCTCTACAGAGTGCTTTGCCTTCCTCAGGAGGTTGATAGTTGGGTGTGGGATGAGATGACATCTTTCCTCATCCTGTTGTACATGTGTACATGTTGTACTGTCTTTTTTTCTTTTTTCTTTTCACTCCTCACTAGGGTAGATTTGCCTTTAAGTGGGAGGTTGTTGGGGGTAAAGGCGCCTCCACCTAGCCACCCGCGTGTATTACTACACTGATAGTCACCACCACTGCACAGTGCAGGTGGCGGGCGCCCGTCACCGTCACTTTATTCTTTATTCTTTTTAGTGATAATTTGAATAAAGGAAGGCTCGGTCACACATTGTGACTGTTGGAGTTCCCATTTCTTGTCTCTCTCTTTCTTGCTCTTGCTCTCCCGCCATAGCTCTCGAGTGCAAGCTTTGATCCTTCTCACCTTTCACTAAAAGCATGCCTAAATAGCTGTTAGGCGAGCATATTACATCACCTCGAGCTTGTGAAAAAGAAGGCTCTGATACCGGTTGAAGGGAGGTGAGCCCTGAAGTGAAAGCACGAGCGAGCAAGAGCTATGGTGGAAGGAGCAAGAGCAAGAGAGAGAAACACACACAATGTGGGAACTCCAACAGTCAGATTGTGTGATTGAACTTCCCTTTATTCAAATGTCACTGAAAGAATAAAGAATGAAGTGACAGTGATGGGCGCCTGTCGCCTGCAGACTGTGCAGGTGCGGGTACTATCAATGTAGTAATGCACAAGCGACTAGGCAGAGTACTGTGAGTATAGTAATACACGGGTGGCTAGGCGGAGGCACCTTTACCCCCAATAGTATTATTCTATCAACCTATTGCTTGTTCCATGTATGTCACCCCACTTATATAGCAATGGGTAAAACTAGAGCTAAGCACATGAAGAATTGCAAAACTTGTGCTCCTTGCTTGGTATGCATATGCACTTAGAGAGAGAGAGAGAGAGAGAGAGAGAGAGAGAGAGAGAGAGAGAGAGAGAGAGAGAGAGAGAGAGAGAGAGCCAACATATCAAGTGTTCTTATTAGTGCCTGAATGCAACCAGCTATGTATGCCATCTAGTACAAAAAAATTTGATACTTCTACTCTCTGGGCATTGATTTTAGCAAACATGTTAGGTTTCATTCTACCCTTGTTTGGCCTCTTACAACTGTCATATATTCTCCTTCAGTGTCCACATTCATAGCTCTTCTCCTTTGATCTCTCCTATCTCTCGACGAAGTTACTATATGTATATTCTCCACATCACGTGCGTTCAAGGCCTATTTATAAATATCATAATTTACGATTTTTTCCTAAATAAAACATAACCCTTTTCTATTCAATATGTAGATAAAATATTTATATTACACCCTTTTTTATGTATAAAAATGGTATTTAAAAAATACTTTTTTTTGAACTCACGTGATGCACACATATTCATAAGTAACTTACCCGAGGCACATCTAAATAGATAAGAGAAAATCTTCAATGAGGGAGAAATGGGTTTTATTTAGGTACGACCCAAGAAGAGTTCCTTATCGTTGGGAGAATTTAAGAAACTAAGTCCAGGTATTGCGAACCCTACAGGATCCTCAAGTGCCTAGGGCCTAGTGCCTACAAACTCCGACTCCTTGAGAATATAAAGGTTCACAATGTATTCCATGTTAGCCTACTAAAGAAATATGTATCCAATCCTAGCAATATGCTCAATGATCAACAAGTTGTAATGCCAAGCCAAGGAGTGAGGGAAGTGACGACTGGCATTTGACGGGGGTGGAGCAGGAGATCACAACGGTAGAAGGAGTGATGTGGTAGTAGAGGAGGCCAAAGATCATGACAACACGTCGATGATAATGGGGAGGAGGGGCACACATGTGCCACCTCCAAACCCCCCCAATACCCCTTCTTGATCGGCTACATGGCAACGATCACAATGGCCGTGAGAGTGGAGTTAAGGCCTCCTCATCACGGTGCCTTCTCCCCCAAATAATACCCTTCTCCTGCATATATAAATCCCCCTAAAAGAATACACACACTATTCTCATTTTTTCCCCCTACTGCCAGACTTGAGAGGAAGAGAGAGAGAGAGAGAGAGAGAGAGAGAGAGAGAGAGAGAGAGAGAGAGAGAGAGAGAGAGAGAGAGAGAGAGAGAGAAAAGAGGCTCAAGAACAAATTCCTTTCTTGGGCAAAGGCTCGAGTACCCTCCCCATCGCGATCCTCGTAACCTCTCCATCGACTGCCTCTAATTGACAAGGAGACTGCAAAAGTCAAGACAAGGCGTAGGGAATCTAGTAGCAAGGAGTCATTCGAGAGAAGTGAAGGTCACTTTCCAGTTTTGAAATGGACTCAAAGCGTAAACTCTCCCAAGTATCTGGAAAAACTGTGACTATGGAAGAAGGATCGGGCAAAGATGCCACCATCAACACAAATGGGGTATCAAGCGTGAATGCTAACTCGACACTCCAAAACTAGGTACCGCTACCATGTTTAGCAATTGAAATCGAATATTTAAGCATGGACATCAATAGGAAGAACCATACCTTGCATTGCGTGAACTTACATAACTGAAAAGGTAGTTGAAAGGGCACATTAAGCATCTACGAGTTGTCCTAGTAATTAGGTCAAGTATTAGGTTCGAACTTTCGTAAATGCATCATAGATTTTTGGGATACATAAATATTCCATATAGGCCAATTGCATCCCTTAGACCATTATAGTGAATTAAGTTGCATTTACAATGAACTCATGTACACTCACATTTGAATAATTAGGTCATGCCTTATGAGTTGCATAAATGCACCAGAAGGAATTTTTATGAATGGGGATCTGGCATCATATCGACAACTCAAGGAAGACGTGCATCTAGATTTGCATGGCATCATGAATAGCCTCAGTTGCACCACATAATAGGGGATGCACCTAAAAAGGTAGATTTAAGATGCGCATGTGAAGTGCTAAGCTTAACTTCAAGGGCCAGTCTAGTAAATGAAACCCTACATGACGAGTGAGGCTAAGATTCAATTCAATTCAACTAGGGTTCTAATTGCAAATAGGTCAAGTTTCCCTTACATTCATATTTTTATTTAGAGTCAACATGCTCTTTGCTCTTTGGTCCCTACCCCAATAGCCAACCGTGATGGATCCAAGTTACATCCGATGCTCGCAATTATTTTAGAATGGTAAATATACTTAGTTTATGCTTGACTTGCACGAGGAGTGGACAGTTTTTGTGACAGCCTCTAGTGTTTTTCCATGTTTATGGTGTGCTCGCACTTTACATGTGGTGCTCTCACTAAAACTTGTACACACTTTGTACTTTTCTGGTTGTGATTGAGGAGGGGTGTTGAGATGTTTGCAATCATACCTAACTCAGCCTCTTTGTATGAGGTAGTTCTGGGCTTAGGACATGCATGCAGACTAAATTGCATAGGCACAAAGAGCGAGACTGCTACCTATCCAGCAATTATAAAGCATTGTACTTGACTATCATTTTTCATATATGATGAATGCAATATCATGATGATTTCGTCTTTCAGTTAGTGTCTTGGTCATTGTTAGTCTTATACACAATATTGTGTTTATGAGTCCAAGTCTCAAACTTGGAACCTAATTCACTTGTGTAACATGTCAAGTCTTTGTCTATGTCATCATGAGCTTAATCTTCATCTTCCATCCACCATAGCTTTTGCCATGCTCTAGATCTCATGTCAAGAAAGTGCTTGAGGAATGCATTCTTGGAAGTAGGGCTAAGTTTATACTTGGTGAGGTTCTTGGCATTGCTATGAGTGCATTCCATGACAAAATAATTGATATTATAAAGAGGAAAATTTAATTTGTGGGAGAACCTACTCAAGCACTATCACAAGTTGAAGAAGGCATGGATTCACAAGGGATTATATTGGAATCTATTGATGCATCTATTGCTTTTGTGAAGTAGGATGAAGTTGAAAATGAGCTGATTAAGAGTGGTAAGAGTGTTGTTATGCCTGAAAATGTCATGGTGAATAGTAGTGCACAAAGAGAAGTTATGCAACAGTAGTCTCATGAGGAAGAAGAAGTTTGTTTCATTCCTTGGAGCCACTATTCTCACATGCACTATGATGCCAGGAGGCATATTTCACGGTGGATTCCATGCCACGGTGGATTCCGTGAGGTTCTACGGTGGATTACGTAAACTTTGTTGACCGGGGCTCATACACAAAGTGGATTCTTTGTGTGAGTGGGGATGCCTATCCTTTTCGGGCGTTTCATTAATTTAGTGTGTACATGGGTGATTCCATAGCGGGTGATTTCGCAAAATACATATTATATTAATAAACGTTTATGAGTTTAGAGTGCGCACTCGTGATAAATTAAGGTTAAGATTGATTTCTAACTAGTTGATTTATTTATGTACCTGAAGACTGCTAGGTATTCACTTTTGTCGGTTTAATTGTATTATTTTACTAATGATTGTGAATGTTTCAGTTGATGTGTAGAGATAGCAGCAGTGGCAGAGGAAAGCATTGGAGGATAGCGTGTATTCGAGTTATCACTTATATTTTGATGGGCGCATACCTTAGGCATGGTGCCTATATTTTGTCGCGCCTATTTATTGAGGCGTTGGATATTTATTTATTATTTTGTATGTGCATGGGCGGACGATTATGATATTTGTATTTGGATATTGTATTGGGTATGCCTGACTCTTTGGGCGCCCGCCCATTAGCTTTATTTCTATTTTGTGCTAAAGCAAACTCAAAAGCCAAAAGCGTGCTATTTTGTAATTTGGGTTATTATTTGAGCTTGAAGATGATTAATACATAAAATACATGCTTTGTAGAGCGCTCACACAAGGCATGGGGGGAGATTGCACCCAATTGGTCTCTTGTTCATGTCGTGCATGCTTTCTACCTTGAGTTTTGTGCAAAAAGTAGAGTTCTTTTGTTCTTGGGGACCTTCCGGCGTTCACTACATGAGCATACAACATCCGATCTGCGCACTAGTGGTATCATAGGGAAGTTGAGATCGAGAGCTTCCAATCGTTACCCATCTTGTGCGAAGGCGGAGCTCCTGGAACGATCGAGCTCTATGGTAAGTCTCATTGTGAACGGTCGATACGTGTGGATTCCTGGCGGTCAACAACCTCTGTTTACAGCCTCTGATCGCGAAGGACCAGCCTCTAATGGTGGAGGACCACTCCTACATCCTCTTCTCCAAAACGTTTTTCCGCAATCAAACAGATAAGCCTCCATATCTTAAAAAGTTTAAGCTTGAGTTTAAAGCTTATAAAGCTTAATGAGAAGCTTATTAAGCTTCAAATTATCAAAACGGTGGCAGGCGGCATACTGGCGTAAAATTCGGTAGTGAAAAACAGCTACCCCCTCCTAAATTCGAATCGATAGCAGCAGTCAGTTTAATAGTTCCTAAAGACTAGTCATTAAAGCTTTATAAAAGCTTAATCACTAAAGTCTTTCTAGTTTACCAAGTTTTGCAAGTTTCGTAAGTCTGCAACTCTGCAAGTTCGGCAAGTAACCCGAAGTCAAAACTGACTTGTGCTCAAAACTCCCATAAGGACTGTTCCTGCACAGAAGCACTGAACTGCAAAGTTGTTCCCTGGAAGGCTCTATTCACATACACAGACTTGCTGAACCAGTTTCAGCATATGCAGAAGGTCAAAACACAGATTTTTCAAAGATTTCAAATCCCGCAATTGCCAAAGACGAAGACCGTGAAAGCCAAACAAAAATATATAAGCCTTGTACACCCGATCTTGAGCTATGCTCATCCCGCTAATTGGATTTTGAGAGTGTGAGGTATTTTGAAGTTTTGCAGGATGACGAAACAACATATGGATGATTTAATGGCTGAAGGCGATCTTCCTGAACCTACGGTGGAACAAAAGTTGGATTTAATTATGATGCAGTTGGATGAAGAACGAAGAGCCTGGCAAGCATTGCAAGTTCAATTGGCCAATTTACAAAGATCGACTATCGATAAAGAGGAACCACAATATGAAGATCTTATCCGACGTACCATTGATGCGACTCTCGAAGCTCAATCCATCTGCAAAGAAATAAAGATAAGTAAAATAAATTTCAAATTCCGTACTTTCAATGGCACTCGAGATGGAAAAACTGTTCTTGCATTCATCAGTCAGTTTGATGATTACTTTCATGAGGAAACATACGCTTAAAAAGATAAAATCAAGTGTGTCACTAATCATTTAGTGGATAGAGCATCTCTTTGGTGGATCGTGGTTCGTAAGAGTATAGATTGTCCCACTACCTGGGAGAGTTTCAAGAAGAAGTTTATGCATAATTTCCTTCCTCCATAATTCCATGAAAAAGCTATAAAGCAATGGGACCTTCTTCAGCAAAGAGATCGTGAGCCTATTTCTCAGTACACTGAACGCTTTTGGAATGCCTTACTCCAATTACACATGCTTGAAGACGTACCTGAAGCGACTCATAAGCGCAAGTATATGTCTGGATTACTTGGGCATTACTACGCTGAAGTCAATATGTTCAAGCCTGCAACTCTTGAAGATGCAATTTCTTTAGCTCATGACACTAAAGACAAGCTTTGAGGAAGAGACAAGCGTCCACAATAATTTCAAGCAAATGGTAACTATGGTTCTAAGCAATTCAATTCAAAATTTAGAAGATTCAATCAAACTCGATTTCCTTCATCATCTTTCCGTAAGTCTTGGACAAAACCACTTGCTTTGTCATCGAATACCAATCAAAACCCTAAGCCATCTTCACAGCCAAATCCTAATATTCCTAGACTTCCTGCCATTGCAAACAATGTATCTAAAGCCAAACCTATAGTGTGTTACAAATACCATCAACCTGGACATCTAGTAGCCAATTGCCAATCGAAGAAGCCACCTGTCCATATCAACTATCTTGGAGCAATGGAATATGAAGAACATGAGGAAATGCCTAACTTTACGGAAGATGAGGATGACATTACTACTCCTTCGGATACTTTACCAGGTATGCCAACTCCACATTCTTTGTTGACAATGAAATGTTTAGTGCATGGAAAAGAAAAGATTATTTTGCATGATGATGGTAGTACACATGATTTTATTTCTACAAAGTTAGTGAAATAATTGAAATTACAAACTGTTCCTACACATTATCGCATTAAAGTAGCATTCTTAGGCACAAGGTATAATGGAACACAAGAGGTGCATGATTTAGAAATTCAAATTAGTGAACACACTAAAAGAAGGAATTTTCTAGTTATACCATTACAGTCCAGTGATATTATCTTAGGTATGCCTTGGTGTCATCAGCATAATCCTGATATAGATTATTGCATGCATTCAATTAACATTACTTTTCAAGGAAAACACATTACATTGTATGGTATGTATGCATCTAATGCTTTTTCACTGCTTACTCATACTCAAGCTAAACATGCATTACGCAAAAGTAGTAAATATTATCTAATTTGGGTGAATGAACTGCAAGCTAAAGAAAAACATATGCACCCTACGCATAAAGAATTCCTTGCACAATTTAAAGATTGTTTTGCTGAAGTTCTACCACCTGGACTACCTCCTTCACGTCCTGAAGACCACAAAATATATTTAATTCCTGGTACACAACCACCTTGTAAAGCACCATATAGACATAACCAGATAGAGCAAAAAGAAATTCAAAATCAAATTAAGGAATTATTAAATAGAGGATTGATTAGACCTAGTAGTTCTCCATTTGGTGCACCTGTTTTGTTGGTAAAGAAGAAGAATAATACTTATCGTATGTGCATTGATTATCGTGCCCTAAATAAGATTATTGTAAAGAATAGATATCGAATTCTTAGGGTCGATGATCTTATGGATAAAGTACAAGGTTCTGTCATATTTAGTAAAATAGATATTAAATCTGGTTATCATCAGGTGAGATTAGATAAATATGACATATTCAAGACTGCATTTAGAACACAATTTGGTCATTATGAATTTTTAGTGATGCCTTTTGGATTGACTAATGCGCCTGCTACATTTAGTAGAATGAGGAATCACATATTTTTGAAATACCAGCATTGTGTTATAGTATTCTTTGATGATATCTTGGTATTCAGTAAAAATGAGAACGAACATTATGAACATTTGACTTTGGTTTTCAAGTTGTTGAAAGATAATCAATTGTATGCTAATCCAGAAAAGAGTGAGTTCTTTCAAACAGAAATTGAATATTTAGGTCATATTGTGTCATCAGATGGTATTAAAGTTGACCCTAAGAAGATAGAAGCAATATTGAACTGGCCAATACCTAAAAATATGCATGAGTTACGTTCTTTTCTAGGTCTTGCTAGTTTTTACAGGAAATTTGTGTGAAATTTTTCATTACTTGCTTTGCCTTTGACTAAACTTTTAAAGAAAGGTATTGTTTATCATTGATCTGATAATCAATAGAAATATTTTGATTTATTGAAACATGCATTAACCCATACTCCTGTATTACAACTACCTGATTTCAATAGACCATTCTTTTTAGTAGTTACTGATGCTAGCGGATCTGGAATAGGAGCCGTACTTATGCAAGACAATCATCCCATAGCCTATTCTAGTTGTAAACTGAAACCCTCCGAACTTAAATATTCCACATATGATAAATAATTATTAGCTGTTGTACAAGCTTTAAGACAATGGAAATATTACTTAATGGGTTCTGAGTTTATGATTAAGACTGATCAACAAAGTATTAGACATTTACTTAGTCAAGCTCAAATATCTGACCGACATATCAAATGGGCAGCTTTTATTCAGAGTTTTCATCCCCTTATCCAATATCAACCAGGTAAAGAAAATGTAGTGGCCGATGCATTAAGTAGAAAACCGACTATTCATAATATCTCTGTTATATCATTTGATTCGCTAACCCCTATGAAAGATACATATCATCAGGACATTACTTTTCATGCTGATTGGAATAAATTAGTTGGAAATAACTGCATTCCTATTGATTCACTGTCTTATAATGATGGATTCATGGAATAAATTAGTTGGAAATAACTGCATTCCTATTGATTCACTGTCTTATAATGATGGATTCATATTTTATGAAAAGAGATTATGTGTAACAGTTCCATTTAGATCTTTTGTTTTGAATGAGATTCATTGTTCTCCATATCAAGGTCATAGAGGTATCATATCTACTTTGCATACATTGACTGAAGATTTTTATTGGCCACATATGGACACTGATGTATCTAACTTTGTTTCTGAATGTTTCATTTGTCAAAGAGTTAAGAGACATCATGGTAAACAGTATGGATTACTTATACCTTTATCTATTCCATCAAGACCATGGGAACAGATTTCTATGGATTTTATTACTGGTTTACCTAATACTAAAGCTAACCATGATATGCTTTGGACTGTAGTAGACAGGTTTAGTAAACAAGCATATTTTATTCCATGTAAGCATCTCAGGCAGCACAATTGTTTTTGAAAACTGTTTTCACTAATAATGGATTACCAAAAGTTATTATTTCTGACCGTGATTCGAGATTTTGTAACAACTTTTGGATTACTTTGTTTGCTAACCTAGGAACAAAGATTGATTTCTCATCTACATTTCATCCTGAAACTAATGGACAAATAGAAGCCACTAACAGTATTATTTTAGATCTTTTACGTGCTTACACTATTTCTAAACCATATACATGGGACATACATTTACATTTACTGCAGTTTGCATATAACAATACACCACACACATCTACAAAGAAATCACCGTTTGAAGTGATTTATGGTTATAGATTGTCTACACCTGTTGCATCTTTATCAAATAGAATTCATAGTGCTGATGATATTGCTAATATGCACGCTACTATTTT